>NC_090021.1:254632303-254964803 GCF_037176765.1 Anolis sagrei
TGTAAACAAAATACTGATCAGTAGATCATTGGATTAAGAAAGTCAAAAGGTGCTAGCATTCTTCCAATCTCATTTCAGTAGCAGCTTTAATTTTGTGATGTATTTTTATGAGACACCAGTAGACCAAATATGTACTGGAAGTTAACCATTATTACACAGTGCTCTAGTTGTGTGTTCCCTTTTTGTGTATTCTTTGATATTTCCATAATTCTATACATGGAATACGTCTCTATGTGTGTGGATAGATTTTCTGTCAGCTACAAAACATGTAAAGCAATTTAGTTCCTTAGTAGCCTTTGCCTTCTGGAGAACAGCATGCATTTAAACAAATTTATTTTCAGTGGATTGTCTGTGAACACACATTAAACCACAGATGTAAAATGAACTGTGGGAATCATTTCCATCATAATTGTTTACAACTACTTTGAAAAATGCAGCTTCAACAACTGCAGGTTAAAATTGCTACTTTCTACTGTTTCTTTTTTCAAAGAAATGTGTAGCAATTCAACATGTCAATTGTACTAATAGTGTATATAGAAGACTGTGGTTTATTTCAAGAAGGTTTGAGCTCTGTGAGAAAATAATGTTTTCAACTTGTATGTAAAATAGAATAGGATTTCTATACAGTCAAGCAAGGAGAGGCATAAATATTGGTAAATATTGTACAGTGATCCCTCTTCCTGCTTCATGCAATAGATTCTCTTTTTCACATGCAAACTTGCCAGTGAGGTGGTGTGGCAGCTTGTCACCATTTGCCATTGACACCGAAAAATTGAAAAGTGTACCAGTAAAGCTGGTGTCGTACAGGCATATCCTTTTTTTAATTTCTATTTTTTAATTTCAAAATTGTAATACAGCCACCATATACATTACAAACATATACGTATGTAGACAACCCGCCACACACAGTACAATTACCCCTTAACCCACCCCCAGTGCTACCCACCACCTTGGCTTCTGTCACAGGCATATTCTTGAGCCATACAGGGAATTGATAGTTGCATCAAATGCCTACTTAGGTGATAGTTGCATCAAATGCCTACTTCTGGCAGCTTTCCTCAACCTTCTACTTCACCCCATCAAGCACCACTGTCATGAGATTGAAAGTCCAGCCAGTGGGGCACACCTGGAAGAATACAGGAAGTAATTCATTTATTTACTTCTCGCTTCTGTTTCAGAAGCTGATCTGCATCTAAAGATATCACATCTGGATTAAAACTGACATTTTGGGCCCCTTAAAGAGATGTGGGAGCATGTGAACTATAGTGATTAAGGTTAGCATAGCACAGCGGTTTGGCTGTTGGATTACAACTCTGGATATTGGGATTTAAATCCCAGCTCAGCCACAAAACCCACTGGGTGACCTTGGACAAACTACACACTCAACCTCAGGGAAAAACAAAGACAAACCCCCGCTGAACAAATTCATATCTGGCCATAAGTTAATCATAGGGTTACCGCACGTAAGAAACAACCTCAAGGCACACAACAACCATAACATATGATTGGTTTCTGTGGTCCTGCCTGGTCTCTATGAGGGATGGAATAACCATGAGTGATTCTTCACTTCGTCCAGACTTACTGTACTACACATGATTGCCCCCATTGATAGTTTTATTTTTCATGCTTTATTTTGCACTAGAATGCGAAAAATAGAACACATTTTTAAAACCTGTAATTAAAACATTTGTATTGTTTGTGACTTGCTACCCCCTTTTTTTGCAATAGCTTATTTCACTTGAAAAAATAAATCCCCAATATAGCCATATGCATAGTCATATGTTAACAAGTAAAACAAATGTAGGTGATTTGTCTTTGTTTTGCCACAACTTATATGTTAGCATCCCATGACACCAGCAATTTGTCTCAGTTCCTTTGAATTCCTAAATGGATTATATTTTTCCCCCCGGTATTATTTGACAAGAGCCATTTTTCATGGCCTTACTGCATTCCTCAACTCCTAGAGAATTAAATATGAGGCAACTATCTCGAGACTATAGAGGGTACTCTCAGTTGTACAATGGAAAAAGTTAATGACTTTGCATTGTTGACTATTTTGTACTTTCTGTGCCCTTGGAAGCAGTAATTTTTTAACAATGGCTATAATGTTAGAATTGTTTGGACTCTCAAATGCAAAACATTTGTATTTGAGATTCTAAACAATTAGAATCCCTGCACTGAACAAACTGAGACTGGTAAATCTGGAATATTTAAGACAGAAAGAAGAATTATAAATTATGAATGATAAGATTCATTGTCTTTTAGACAGGAAGGCATGTCTAGACAGAAAAAGTGTTGCTTTCAAGTGCATCCCTTATTCTTATTGAAGTCATAGAATCATAGAGTTGGAAGAGACCACATAAGCCATCTAGTCCAACATCTTGCCATGCAGGAAAAGCACAATCAAAGTATCACTGACAGATGGCCATCCAGCCTCTGTTTAAACTTTCCAAGGAAGGCGCTTCGACCACACTCTGAGGCTGAGGCAGAGAATTCCACTGTTAAACAGCTCTTACAGTCAGGAATCTTCCTAATGTTCAGGTGGAATCTCTTTTCCAGTAATTTGAACCCATTGCTCTGAGTCCTAGGTTCAAGGGCAGCAGAAAACAAACCTGCTCCATCTTCCTTGTGTCACTCTTTTTCATATTTATACATGGCTATATCTCCTCTTAACCTTCTCTTTTGCAGGCTAAACATGCCCAGCTCTTTAAGCCACTCCTTATAGGGCCTGGTCTCCAGATCTTTGATCATTTTTGTCACCCTCCTCTGGACACCTTCCAGCTTGTCAATGTTTCATTTGAACTGTGGTGCCCAGAATTGGACACAGTATTCCAGGTGAGGTCTAACCAAAGCAGAATACAAAGGCACAAAGACTTACCTCAATTTAGACACTATACACCTTTTGATGCATCCCAAAATCCCATTGGCTTTTTTAGCTGCATCACACTGTTGCTCATGTTCAGCTTGTTGTCCACAAAGACTCCAAAACCTTTCTCACATTGACTGTTGTTGAGCCAGTCGTTCCTCATTCTGTATCTTTGCATTTCATTTTTTCATGTAGTATCTTACATTTGTCCTTGTTGAAATTCATTTTGTTAGTTTTAACCCAGCTCTCTAATCTGTTAAGATCATTTTGAATTCTGCTCCTGTCTTCTGGAATATTGGCTATCCCTCCTAATTTGGTGTTGGCCGCAAACTTGATAAGCATGCCCTCTAAACCTTCATCCAAGTCATTAATAAAGATGTTGAACCGTACTGGGTGCAGGACCAAACCCTGCGGCACTTCACTAGTCTCTTCTTTCCAGGATGAAGATGAATCATTGGTAAGCACCCTTTGGGTTCAGTCGTTTAACCATTTACAGATCCACCTAACAGTAGCCTTGCCCACAATTGAGTAATTTGCTTGCAAGAATGTCATGGAGAACTTTGTCGAAGGCCTTATTAAAATCCAGATATGCTACATCCACAGCATTCCCTGCATCTACCAAGCTGTTATCTCTATCAAAAAAGAGATAAGATTAGTCTGGCATGACTTGTTTTTGGGAAAATCATGTTGACTTCTAGTAATCATAACATTCCTTTCTAAGTGATGCAGACTTCCCCCTCAGTTATCTTCTCCAGAATCTTTCATGGTATAGATGTCAGGCTGACTCGATGGTAATTGTTTGGGTCCTCTCTTTTTCCCCTTCTTGAAGATAGGAACAACATTTGCCCTCCTCCAGTATGCTGGGACTTCCCCTGTTCTCCAAGAAGTCTCAAAATTATTACCAGTGGTTCTGAAATGTCTTCTGCTATTTCCTTCAATATTCTTGAATGTAGTTCATCTGACCCTGGAGACTTGAATTCATTTAGAGTAGCCAGATATTTCTGGATTACTACTTTACTTATTTTGGGTTGCATCCAGTTCTTCTGTCTGGCTTGGAGGGCTGTAGTAGATCCCCCCAACTACATCTTTTTCATTCCTTGTTCCCTTAATTCTTATCCAGATGCTCTCAGACTGGATTCTTCGAGTGTATCTCAGGAGTTCATGAAATAGTAACTCCTGATTTGTCCTAAATTGTCACCAAATGAATTCTAAAGCAATTTGTATCATATATGCCCCCCTGAATATGACAGTAATGTCCTTGGGAGAACTCAGAGTGATGATCACACAGAATGGTTCTTCCTTTCAAGAGATTGGACTGTTGAGGTTACAGGAAGGGGCAGGAAATGGTGGGCATGGACTCCCCCTTCTCTCAGTTACCATAGTAAGGGGGTGTGTGACCTTCACCTTCCTTTGACAAATGAACATGTTGAGAAGAAGACTAGCATAGTCCCTCTTCATAAACCTTGCTTGCTTCAATCAGAACTTTGGTGGCCTTCAAGACTGCACTCTACGTGTGTTTGGGTTATTTCCCAAATCTATAAACAATTGCTTCCAAATAATCATGACTTCTCTCCAAAGCTACTCATTTAGGACCTATATTTTCATTGCCATCTATTAGAACTATGCTGTGAGTAAAAGTATTAGTCATCATTCTGTGTAGCAAAGGAATTATGCAACATAAGAAGAAAATAATCACACATGTAATGTCAAAATAAACATTTTATGTCCTAAGAATATTGTCAGATGATGCCATGCCATCTGTTCTTCTGAAACACATTGGAATTTTTGCTGCTCCACCAACAGCATCTGGTACTTTTGGCAAGATCTGGCAACAGTAGTAGCTTTACAGCTGCCTTTTGCTATGCTTCCCACTTAGAAAACATACTGTCTTCTGTAACATGTCTTTTGCTTTCCTCGGTGATCATTTATATCTTATTTCTTGAGATACAAAGATTTACTCGTGTAGGTATAAAAGAAAGTTGCCACATGGTCACATGGTTGAGATGGGATATGATAGCTATGTTCTTGTGGGTTTTTTCGGGCTATATGGCCATGTTCTAGAGGCATTTCTCCTGACGTTTCGCCTGCATCTATGGCAAGTATCCTCAGAGGATGCTTGCCATAGATGCAGGCGAAACGTCAGGAGAAATGCCTCTAGAACATGGCCATATAGCCCGAAAAAACCCACAAGAACCTAGTGATTCCAGCCATGAAAGCCTTCGACAATATGATAGCTATGTTTAAATATTTGAAATATTTTAATATTTGAAAAGATGTCACATTAGGGAGGGGATAAGCTTGTTTTCTGCTGCTCCAGAGATTAGAGCAATGGATTTCAATTGCAGAAAGGGGATCTATCTAAACATTAAGAAGAACTTCCTGGCTCTAATAGCAGTTTGGCAATAGTTTGGTCAAGTCTTCTTCTCTGTAGGTTTGTAAGCAGAGGCCGGATGGCCATCTGTCAGGGGTATTTTGATTGTGTTTTCCTGAGTGGCAGGCAGTTGGTCCGGATGGCCCTTGTGGTCTCTTCCAACTTGTATTATTATAAGATTCAAGATAAACTGAGAACTGAAATCTAGTAAATATTAAGTTTCCAGTATTATTAACAATTAATTTACCAAAGACTTTGACCCTTCTAAAATGATACAGCTGCATTTTATTTCTTCAAAACTAGAATATGAAATACAGCTCATGAGGATTAAAGTAACTACATGCAACACTGTAATCTGATATAAATTTAAATGGTTAATGGTATCACAGACTAAATACACAAGCCTCAACAATTCTGTGATGGCTGCTGAAGTCACTTTCATACACATTTGATCTTGAAATTACCGTTTTAGTGTGTCATGTACTGAAAGATGCATTCCTCGGGTTGCAATCTTGTATACACATACTTGGCAGCAAGCCACATTAGATTTTTAGTGGGTGTTGATTAGAGTCTACAAAAGTAAATGTGTGTTTCAGAATCTTCCCCTCTAAATTGCCCTTCATAGAAAAGCTAAACAAAGGAGTAGGTAAGTGCAAATAGATTTAATGTAGTTGCTCTCAAAATATGTTTATTTTTTAGATTAAAGCCATGAGCCAAGATATCATAAGTTCGTATCTCGTATCTTAGCCATGGACTCATTAGACTTTAGTCTGTAGACATGCTTGTCTATGTCTCTACCCTCAATCTGCAATGTGGGAACATTATAGCTTATGCACATGATCCAAAAACCTTGCTGGAGGTCAACAGGATCAGTAGAAAAATAAAATCTCAATGTAGAACATAAATATTGTAGGTCAACCTTGCAGATTTGTGAAAAGATATTTGATATAATGTAAGAGGTGAAGAAGGTCCCCTTTTTAAATTACTTTATTGGCACCACCTTATCTGCACAATATTCTCTATGAAACAGAAGTTTTTATTTTATTTTGGTGAAGCTATAAAAATATACAGGTGATATTTGTAGCTTATGGAACATTTCAGTCTCCACCATCTCAGGCTGTCAGAGCATAGCCCCATATTCCCAAATATTTAAAAAATATCATAAATGCAGAAAATCTGAGAAGGAGTCTAGTTGGCATCCCCATTGCTATTTTTATATAGATGATTAAGAAAGTAATTTGAAGTCTAAACATTGAATTGGGATTGTATCAAGAAGGTACAGTTTGGTGCTTATATGAAATCTTTCACATACATAATTTCAAAATGGGTTTTTAAAAGGATAGCAAGATTGTTGCATTTGTAGTTTGCCCACCAATTGTGCAGATGCTGTTTGATAATTACTTATTGTTACAGAATACGATGATAATTACTGTAATTCTTGTGTAACCGATCAGTATGCAAGTTGAGCCTGCCCTTTGAAAGGCATTTACTCATAAGCATTCATTGATTGATTTTATTCATTCATTCGTTTGCTCATTGAAGCATTCATTCCCTCCATTCATTTGTTCATTTTTTTCTATCTTATGCACTCTTTAAATAATAAAACACATTTTTATGTAGGCTGATTTGTAAGCATGAGAAGTTTTCCACTTATTCTTGGAGGTAATGTAGTTGAAATTATTATCAAAGGAAGGTTCAGAAGGAAATCTTACTGATTGATTACAAAGCTAGAGAACTGATGCAAAGTTGCATGAATTGAGTTTAGGTCTTGGGATGAGACCATTCAGTCTTTATTTTAAAAGTGTCAGTGAAGGAGAGTTTATCACCCTCCAAGATAGTCTTATCCCTCCCTTTAGCAAATTGCCTGTGATTTCCTCATTCCCAGTCTTCTTTTAAAATGTTTAGAGAACAATTGGCAAATTTCAGGTTTTACTCCCCAATTCTTTGGTTGATAGTTGACTTTTTGATGCTTTTCAGGACAGAAATTGGTCCATTTTTCTTGTATATTTATTTGTCTTCAGTCATAGAACCAGGAGCCCCAGTAGTGCAATGGGTTAAACTCTTGTACTTGCAGGATTGCTGACTGGCAGGTTGGTGGTTCAGATCTGGAAAGCAGGGTGAGCATCCATCTCAGCTCTAGCTTCTCATATGAAGACATGAGAGAAGCCTCCCACAAGGACGGTAAAACATCAAACATCTGGGCATCCTCTGGACAACATCCTTGCAGATGGCCAATTCTCTCACACCAGAAGTGACTTGCAGTTTCTCAAGTCACTCCTGACATGAAAAAAAAAAGTCATGGAATTTTAGCGTTGGAAGAAACCATCCAGTCTAATCCCCTGCCATGCAGTCAGTTGGTATAACTTTCCAAGAACTTTAAGATAGGAATCTCTAATAAATAAAAATATGCTAGATAAAGATATCTCAGGTTTGAAAGGCGTGCCTGACAATGTAGTTTATTGAGCTCATTTCCTCTATCTTGATTAACCTTACCTAGCGTGCGTTAAAGTGTTTTGAGCCTGGAGTAAATATGATGTTACTGTATCAAGGACATATGTATGGCTGAGTAAGGTCAGGAGCCATTGGTACACAACAACTGAAGAAGAGGGGCCTGGAAAAAGTGCCTCAGATGCCCTTTGACTCAGGCAGCCAAATACTTTTCAAGGTATAAATGGCTTTCCACTTCTTAACTTGTTTATCGCCATGCCAGCCCACTGAAGTAGCTTAGGCCAAGAGCTTAAGAGCTAAACGGGCAGCTGAACTTTGAGATCTGTGTTTCAATTCAGTTATCTCTCCTGCATCACACTGGCCTTGCACCAAACTCATAAGAAATATCTGTTAAATATTTGTATTGCTAATATATAAAGAAGTATATTATAGTGCCAATCTCCACTTTTGGGCAAGGTCCTGGAGCGAGTGGTCACTACTCAACTCCAGGAATTGTTGGATGAAACTGATTATCTAGCCATATCCAGTCTGGCTTTAGGCCTGGCTACAGAACAGAGACAGCTTTGGTTACCTTGGTGGATTACCTCTACAGAGAAATAAACAGTGCGAGTCTGTCCCTGTTGGTTCTCTTGGACCTCTTAGTGGCTTTTGATACCATTGACCATCGTATCCCTCTGGGTCAACTCTCTGGGATGGGACTTGGGAACACCATTCTACAGTGGCTCCCCTTGTTCCTGGAGGGCCAAACCCAGAAGGTGGTGCTGGGAGATGCCTGCTAGGACCCCTGTCCATTGGCTTGTGGAGTCCTGCAAGGCTCGATTTTAGCCCCCTTACTATTGAACATCTACATGAAACTGCTGGGGAGGTCATCTGGGTTTTTGGAGTTTGATGCCATCTGTACGCAGATGACACACAACTCTGTTACTCATTTCCACCTAAAGCCAAGGAAGCTGCCCTGGTCCTGAACCAGTGTCTGGCTGCTGTGATGGGATGGATGAGGGCTAATAAACTGAAGTTCAATCCAGACAAGACAGAGCTCCTCCTAGTCAGTTGGGAGGCTGATTGGAGTATAAGGTCCCTGCTCTCTATCCCGCCGGCTTCACAAGTGCGGCTGGCTGGAACGAGAGACAGGGCCTTTTCTGTGGTGGCCCCTCGGCTTTGGAACACCCTCCCTATAGAGGTACGATCAGCCTCCACGCTGATGGTGTTTCGGAAGAGATTGAAGACATGGATGTTTAAACAAGCATTCGGTTAATCCGTTGCAACGAATTTTGATGACTAAAGGACTGGTAATCATGGACGACGAATTTTGGATTGTGATTTTAGTTACGAGATGCATGGGATTATTATTGGTGGCCCAATAATTTGTATTGTATATGTGTTTTATGTTTTAAATTGAATACTGTTTTTTAATTGTTGTAAACCGCAATGAGTCGCCGACTTAGGCTGAGATATTAGCGGTATACAAGCGTATAAATAAATAAATAAATAAATAGGGTTGAAACCTGTGTTTGACAGGGTAGCATTCCCCCTAAGGATACAGGTCTAAAGCTTGGGGGTTCTCCTAGATTTAGCGCTAACCCTGGAAGCCCAGGAGTTGGCAGTGGCCAGGAGAGCCTTTACTCAATTAAAACTTGTGTGACAGCCACACACATACCTTGAAAAGTCAGATCTGATCACGGTGGTCCATGTCTTTGTTACATTTCGGATGGATTACTGCAATACACTCTATGATGTAGGGCTCGGAAACTACAAATAGTGCAAGGAGCAGCAGCTAAACTATTGACAGGAGCCAACTACAGGGAGCATACTATTCCCTGTGAAAACAACTACATTGGCTTCTTGTGTGTTTCTGTGCTTAATTCAAAGTGCAGGTTATTAACTATAAAGCCCTACATGGCTCTTATCCAACCTTTTTGCACGACCATATCTTCTCCTATGACTCTGCCCAGGCCCTGAGGTCCACTGGGAGGCCCTCCTCTTGAACTCACCTTTGTCAAAAGCACAACTAGTGGGGACAAGGGAGAGGGACTTCTCGGTGGTGGCTTCCTGGCTCTGGAATGCCCTCTCCAAGGAGAATAGACTGGCCCCCACTTTAATGATCTTCAGGAAGCAGTTGAAAACATGACTTTGGAAGCAAGTTTGAAATTATTCAATTGTAAACAGAACTGAGATTTTTAATAGGATCAAAATTTCAATTGAGTGTTACTGTTTTTATCAACAAGAGCAGATGTTTTGATGTTCTAGTGGTATTATATGTCCTAACTATTATAATTGTTTATACATATACTGTCTGGATGGCATCATGAGTTATAATTAATATATCTTATTGAATTTATTTTCTTTATGTATTGTGATTTGCCCTTTTGATTTGTTTGTTCTGATTTAATTTTTGGAAGTGTGATGATACAATGGATGTTGTTTTCTGTTGTAAGGTGCCCCGAGTCCCCTTGGGGAAAGAGGGCAGGATATAAATAAAACGTTATTATTATAATCTTATTATTAAAAGCTTTATTATTATATTAGAGTTGTATGAGACACACCAAAGCTATTCTACTTTGAATTTTTGATTAACAGTTTCTTTACATGATGTAGCAAAAGTACAATTCTTATTTCAGAGTTATTTGGACATTTGCTCTGAAATGTTATATAGAATACAGAACGTCTTTGGTTCAGCTATAAGAAAACCATCAGTTCATTAGACTGAAAATATCAACTGAATGTCAATTTGTATCCATCCATTTATTTCTTACTGATTTTATGTAGGTTTTCCACAGTGTGCTTTGAACACTTACAGAAATAATTAACTTTGTATCTATAAATGGTATGCTCCAATCAATGGATGGGAATTAATTTTTAATGTAATACAAATGAAGCAGTGCCCTGTCTCTAAACCATGCCATTCAGACTGCCAGTGGACAGTTGAATATCTGCTCACTAAAGGGATACTACACATTCAAAGCTAGACTCTTGGGGAAACAGCTGGGCTAGAAACCTCTCCCAAATATATTCATTTTATTTGTATAGTGATAGGATTTAAATGCTGGCTCTTCAGCTTGTCACCAGAAATGGTGTCTACCAACAGTGATGCTGCAACATGTACCTACTTTAACTTGGTTTATCAAAACATTCCTGCACTGTAAATCTTTTCAAGAATAAACAGGTGTTCTCTTTACATCAGTTAATTACTGTACTGCTTTTTATTTCTTTACTTTGCAGTATAATAAGCACCTCTTCGTACACATTGGACATGCCAATCATTCTTACAGTGATCCATTGCTGGAATCGGTGGACATTCGTCAGATCTATGACAAATTTCCTGAAAAGAAAGGTGGCTTGAAGGAGTTGTTTGGGAAAGGACCTCAGAATGCCTTCTTTCTAGTAAAATTTTGGGTAAGATATTGAAGATATTTAATACTTTATATTGTTGCTTCTCATATGTGAAAAAGTATTTTGACTTGATTTGGAAAAGGTTGATGGAAATAAGTTTTTTTCTTTCATTACAGTGGTACTTAAGGTAATTCCCTTACATTTATTCACAAAAGCTTCCATACAGACAAAAGAAGCCATTTTTAAACACTGAATAGCTGGAATTTAGAATTTTCTTCTATAAGCTATAATGATGGCCATGAACTTGGGAATCTTTAAAAGGAAAGTAGAAAGATTCATGGGAACTCAATATCTATGGGAGATATATTCCTGGACTTCCTGTGGAAATGTGAAACTGCAAAAACTGCGATCCATCATTGTTTGAGTACACAGTGCTCTTTTGGATGTAGGTGAACTATAAGTCAAAAACTCAAGGTCAATGCGCATCAGACCCTTCCAGCATTTTCTGTTGGTCATGGGAGTTCTGTGTGCCAAGTTTGGTTAAATTCCATCGTTGGTGAAGTTGAGAATGCTCTTTGATTGTAGGTGAACTACTGTATAAATCCCAGCAACTACAACTCCCAAATGACAAAATAACCCCCCCCCCCCCCAACCCCACCAGTATTCAGATTTGGGCACATCAGGTATTTGTGCCAAATTTGGTCCAGTGAATGAAAATAATCTAATCCACTCAATGCCCAAACTACAGTCCTAGAGTTCTCCAATAGAACTTTCCAAGTCCTTGGATGGAGCAGTGGTAGAGTTGGAAGAGACCTCATGGGCCATCCAGTCCAACCCCCTGCCATGAAGCAAGAAAATTGTATTTAAAGCACCCCTGACAGATGGCCATCCAGCCTCTGTTTAAAAGCCTCCAAAGAAGGATTATCCTCAGAAGTGCCTCTCTTGTCATTTACAACTCTGTATATATAGAGTGAAATAGTTGTTTAGACCACCAGGTCCTCAATTCTTTTGGAACTTTACAAGTTACTTTACCCAATAATAATGGCTAGAAATATATAGTCTTGCTCCTCAATACAAATGTACATTGTATTAAATATATTTATTTCCAGTCTTTACCTCTTTTACTGAAAAATGGATCTCTGTTATAACTAAACCACAAAGGACTATTTTTAAAGTAATTTCAAAATAGTAATTTTACCAGCACTTTTTTTGTTTTCTTTTAGAAGAGTAATATTTCCAGAACTGCGGTGTATAATCTTACCAAACCCTCTGCAGACATATTGCTAATTCATAGACAGTTTTAGCATATTACTTACTGTAATATTTTATGACTGCATCATTTATGCATTTCAACCATGTAAAAATTAATGCAGATCTTGTTTAACAAGACCATGCTACCATAAATGCTGCTGCTTGTCAGCATTTTTGTTCACTTCAAAAACTCAGTGTTGAACCAATTTATAAACGGTCACCTGCCACCTAATGGTGCCGATGAGTAGCAGGTGACTCAATTAGGACATCTGTAGAAGACCTTCCTATTGCAAGGGTGGGATATTGCAGGACTTCAGCTCCCAAGGCTCAAGTCAGCAAAGGCAGTGGATAGGGATACTCTGAGATCTGGATGCCTACACAATTCCCATCCCAGCCATATGGTGTTAAAATGCCATGAATTTTTCTGGGAATGTATTGTTTTCATCAAGTCAAGTAAGGATAACTAACGCAAATTGAAACACAAATGTGAGTACTAAAAGTTTTGTTATTCTGTCTATTTTAGTAGCACAATATATCAACTCCCAGGTTTATTTAATATATTAAAAATCTAGAACTCTTTTAGGAAGATGAATGAGTGGAAACAAGGAAGTATTCCCATACAGAATGAGTTTGCCACACTTATTTGTAGATAAGATTTGCGGGAATAGGTGGAGGACCTAAGCAAAGCGGATAGCAAAAAAAAAAAGAGAGAGAGAACATTTGGCACTTGGTGTTGGCTGAAGAAAACTTTTTAAGTGTTAAAAGGTGGTAAAGTTTTCTGAGTTCTAAACTGGCAGAGACCATGCCAGTTTTCAAGCAGTTAGTAACATCTGGAGATTAAAATATGTATTCTGATACAGATTGTGTATTCTTTATCCAAAAGATTTGGGACGAGATGCCTTTTGGATTTTGGATTTTTTTCAGATTTTGTGATAACTTGAGATATCTTAGAGATGGAACGTAAGCCTAAACATGAAATTAATGTATGTTTCATATGCAACACATGCACACAGCCTAAAGGCAATTTTATACACAATATTTTAATAATGTGCCCAAAAGCTATCACTATCCAATTACCCTATGTGGACAGTTTTGGATCTTAGAATTCAGGACATGGGGTCCTCAATGCTTATATCCAATTTCTTGCTCTTTATTCCACTTTTCACAACATGGATTGAACATATGAGTAGGCATATATGATATTTTTAGATATTATATCAATTGAAATTATAAAATAAAGCATGTCATCTTGTTGCCCAGCTGTGTAACTAGAAGTACAGTTTTCAGGATGTGTAAATAGATCTACAATGTATTTTTCTTAATAGGTGCGAGTGCAGTTTTATGCTCCTCATCTTGTTCTGGGTTGGAATTGTCTGCAATTTCAGTTCAACCATGGCACAATATAGAAGGACCTACTAAATACAAATAGTTTCTTTATAATACCACTGGACTGGTGTTAGTATTTGAACATGTTGACAAGAAACTAAAATCATTCACATATTTACAAAAGCGTAATTCCGATTCAAAATAGTAGCCCTTCCATCTGACCAAATATGCTTAAAATTGCACAGTTAGAATGATAAATGCAGTGTTGCTTTACACAATGCGACCCTCTCTGTTTCTCTGAACACCCATGTAACATGAAAAAAAATCTCCCTGAAGATGTGTGGGTGATATTAATAAATGTATTTTAATGAATACCAAACAAACGGCTGTAGACAATAAGGCATAGTGTAATTAGTGCAGTCTTTTTAAAAAGATGCTTTGAAGTCCAAGGCATTTTTGAAATTCAAATGCGAAATGGAAATAAAGGAATCTACACAATAAAAGGGCATTAAATCATGTCCAAAAATCTCTCCTATTTTATGGATGTAAATATATGGCATAATTAGTGGTAAAGTAACATGAGTTGAGTAGTTAAGTTTATTCCCATTCTTATTATGTAAAATAGCTGTAACTGAAAAATATAATGCTGTTTCTTTGTTAGGCGCTGTTAACAAATAATGAATGCAGTGTAGTTAGCGCTTAGAAAGAGCCCTGCCACATGGTCTCCTCCCACATCCCTCTTGTGTCTGCTGCAGTCTTTAGAGGCATGTAGAATCTTTGTCTCCTTCATTCACAAAAAAGCTATTGTGATGTTTCCCCTCTTTCAATGTGAACTTTATTGCATAACAGAATGCAACTTGGCAAGAACCTGCAGCTGAGAGAGGAGCTTCATGATGTGGATGAGTCAGTTGGAGCCCGTTTTACTTAAACAGCTTTAAAATATATTTGTAGGGAAAGGAAATGATTCCTCTCCATTTTTCTAATCACCTTCCCCTCTCCCGAAAGGACACTTTTCCCCAGTGACCTTCATGGCAGTGGTGCAAATCCCATTTGGTGCAAGTGTGTTAGTTCTTCTGTACGAGTCAGAGGGCAGCTGGAAAGTGGAGTAGCTTGGCCTGGCCATCAAAATCCTAGCCATGTGTCAGGCTTGAAAGCGATTCCAAGCCTGCAGCACACAACTGGCAGTGAAGTCTGCCAAAGATCCAGATGCTGCCGTTGGAAAAAAAAACGCTTCACAATTTGGAATCTCTGCCCTTTGATCACTGTTCACTGAGAAGGAGGGGAAGCATAATACACTCATATGAATGACTCCTCATTGCAGGCAATGGTAATTGAAGGAAGCCTCTATGCTGTTTAACAAGTGACCCTCCGTGTTCAATTTTAACTACTGAATATTTGTATTTTAATTATGCTGCTCCCTTAGGAAATCTCATGCTCTCTGTGCTGCTATTTTTTCCAGCTCTTTGTTGTGAAATGGCTTTAATAATCTTTCTGCATTTGCTGATTTTTTTAAAAAAAAATCTGCTTACCCAAGACTCTTGTAACACATGCAGACTGCCTCCTCTCTTTTCTGAAGACTGAGAACACTTATCCATGTGGAGTATTCTTCTTGTTTGCTGCCAGCTCTATTTCAGCACATGCTGGGGATCTTCAGCAGGGGCCTTTTTGATGCATCGTGTCAAGTAGCTGATAGTCTTGATATGTAAAATTTTCAGTGTTCTATACTGACAGGCTGTATTTTACTGGGGGATGAATGTAGGTATTATACTATAATCATCAAACAAAGAGAACAATTACTTGTAAGATCACCAGTACTCTTTCCTAGGAATTTAGCAAGGACTCATAGTAAAAAGAAACATTACTGAAACTTTGGTGATTCCCCCCACTTTGGTCTATAATTTGTCCTTATAGTCACCATTTTTACAAGATACTAAAAAAGAGAAAGACTAGTTTTGAGCATAATAGTTATAATACCCTTTGGATACAATATTTGTATGCCACTCCCTCATTTATTCTTTACTGGGAAACAATACACTGTAATTAATTTTCACATATAATGATCACATGTTGAATAATTTTCTTACTTGCTTCATTTTTCAACACATGGGACGATACAAGGACACTCCTACCTCTCTCCAAGGATACACTGTACCAAGAATTTCTATAAAATTCATACTGGATCATACACACACAATCAACATGACTGTTCTCTTGAGATTTGGGGTTCTGCTTTATTATAACTTTGGTAACAGTCACAAGATGGTAGGTGAAGAAGTTATAAATAACAAATATAATGCCTCTAGAACATGGCCATATAGCCCGAAAAAACCCACAAGAACTGAGTGATTCCAGCCATGAAAGCCTTCGACAATACAAATATAATTTTATTGAATACAGCTTATGATGTTGTATATCTCACTCCTAGCTTTTATTCCTGCCTTCTGTGTAATATTATCTGCATATAAATTAAACAGGGTATTAAAATGAGCAGAAAAAACCCCAACTAATATGAACCAATCAATATTATTCCAGAGAAGAGTTCTCTCAATGCCTTGGAATGCTGAAAAAAACAGTAAATGGGTCTTAGAGCAAATTAAGCGTGAACCCCCCTTAGAAGCTAAGACTTACTGAGAATGTTGCAGTTTGGTCATATCATGAGAAGACATGGCTCACTAGAAAAGACAATAATGTTTGGCAAGGTAGGAGGCAGTAGGAAAAAAGGAAGACCTAGATGGATAGGCTCAATCAAAGAAGCTGCAAGAGCGGAGTTGATGACCGGGTGATCTGGAGGTCTCTCTTTCGTGGTGTCACCAGAAGTCAAAGTCAAGTTAATGGCAGTTAACAATAGCAACATTGATTTTCATGACCTGGTAATAAGACCACAATGTAGTCTTGTTCAAAATGACTGCTCTATATAGACTGATTGTTCACCCAACACAAATAACATAATTGTCTCTGCTAAATCTCAATTCCTTATTTTTAAATGCAACATAAGTAACATCAAATAAGAAAATTAATTCTACTTAACCATTGAAGAAAAACCTCATCCAGGTCAATTTGACTATGTGATTTTCAATTTATATTAGTGGTGAAACTGCCACCCTCCAAAAAATGGTGGCAAACCTCATCTGTTAGGAAGATCTATTTTGTAAAACACAGCATTCATGCACATTTAATATCCTGATGTACTGTGAACAAACAAGCATATCTGTCAGAAACACCATCTTAATCAATTATGGATGGAGTTCAGTGGTTTGTTTTTCAACTCCCACTTGTAGGACCAAGTCATGACGCATTCACCAACATGTACCTTATCACATTGGGAAAATCAAAGTAATCTAGTTTCAAGATTATTTCTGCTTGAAATAAGTTACACCTTCTAGATAACAATGTTACAAATCTATAAGCCAAAGAAACTGTTTCTAGTTATATTAAATATATAATATATTAGGATCTAAAGACTTTTCTTCAGCTTTCTAGTCCATAAGCAAAGTAACTGATTGTCTGTTTGGCTGAAGAAAATACCTTGTTTTTCAATCATCATCATCCCATAAGAACAAAGAATTCTCATGGTAACACTGTAACCCTTTTCCAGGGTTCACTTTATAATGTTTTTCTCAACATTTCCATACAGCTCCTCTCTTCACTTTTTATATAGCCCTATTTACTTCCTTCTCTTTATTTTTTTACTGTTAGGTTCTTAATAGCTCAACCTTTCTCTCTATCTTGGAATTAATTGACTAGAGAGGAAATCCATGCAAAATGAGTATACATTTTACTTAAAATCACTGCATACAAATCTGTGTCAATGTTGGGGCAAAAGGAAGCAACCTTGCATCTATTCTACCTTACAGCAGGAAAATGTTCTTTCTTATTAACATTAGTCCCCAATGACATTCCTTGTGAATATTTTGAATGGGAGTCTTTTCATGCAGATCCTCATGCCTTCCTCCCAAACATAGGCTAGTCAATTGTCTTTAATGTAGCCCTTCCATATACATGTGCACACACATTCCCTTCAACTGACAATCAGTTCTCCTTCTCCCATCTTTTCCAGTTTGCCCAACTGACAACAGAAAGGGCTTTCGGGCAGCTTGCACCCTTGTCACTGTACTTCTTCCAATCTTCTTTTTCTGTTTTCTTGAAATACTATGCATCTGCGGTTACTCTCAAGTAAACTTAATCAAAAGTGGTGACCATTTTGATACTGAACTTTGGACTATGGCTTTCTAACATTAAATTCAGCCTCTTAATACTCGATACCAGTTTTTATGAGTTGCATTTGATCTAGTTAATTTCAATTGATGATGAGAAATAGCTTCCTATGTAACAAATCCATTTTCTTTTTTCAGGACAGCTGTTGGGAATATCCTGATTACTTGGAATTTGTTGTAAATGGTCATTCTAATTACAATAGAAATAATGATGATAAATTACATATGTTTTATCCTGTATTCTTAAAGATTGATTCACCTAACATGTAGGTACAAATACAGGTCTGCGTAACAGATGTATTCAGGCAGAACAAGGAAGTGGAAACATAAGTAATAGTAAAATATCTAAAACGAGGAAATGAGTAATACAGAAGTTTAAAAAATAAATATCTGGTACAGGAATAGTTATTGTAAATAGTGTATAGAAACACATTTACCAGTGTCAAATGTAGAGTTAATAATGCTTAACCTATTCATATCATGAGAGATAAGTACATTTAACACTATGTTGGACTATGGCCAAAATGTTTTCCTTTTTAACTATTATATAATACCTCTAAAAACATGATGTACAGGGCATAATGTTTACACTCGGGGGTGAACTAGTGAAGCACATCCTTCATTTGAAGAGCTTATTCCCAGTCAAATATGGGGCTGAAGAATACGTGTTTGTACTTATTTCAGATCTCCGGTGATCAGTTATTTTTATTGATCTCAGTTGTTTGCTGTAGTAGCTATTGGAGTCAAATACTAGGCTGATTGAGAGAGAGGAAAGAGAAATCTTTATTCTAGGCTGATTGAGAGAGAGGAAAGAGAAATCTGTATTCTCTGCTATATGTCTTCATATTTTTAGTTCCTTGCTTGAGTTAGAAACCAGATTGTCAAAACCCCTTATGATTTGCAAACCTTGGAGAAGTACTGCAGCTGTTTGCCTTGGCAGTTTGAACCATTCAAAGCTCTCTTTTGGCTACAGGTGAGCCCAGTCCTGCCTTCCAAAATGAGCTAGTACCTCTTTTACTCCTGCAGAGGGGATTATTCCAATCTTTGTGCCTTTATTTATAAAATAAACTGTTAAAACATATGAAATAAAGGGTTAATAAGTACTTATTCCACTAATACAAGCAATTGAGAATATAGCTGTTATCTCTTCCTGCAGGCGGACTTAAATTGCAACATACAAGATGATACCGGGGCATTCTACGGTGTAACGAGTCAGTATGAGAGCTCAGAAAATATGACAATCACCTGTTCCACCAAAGTCTGTTCATTTGGGAAGCAAGTGGTAGAAAAAGTAGAGGTAGGATTTTCAAAATGCTACTTGGATTGTGTTGTCATCCTACTGTTTAGTATCTTTTCCCTCCAGGTTGACTTACTTCCAGTGTGGAAATGATAGTAAGCATGTATTTGGATTACTGTGAATCATGCTCACAGATGTCAACTTTTCCTGGAGGGGTGGGACAAGCAG
Source organism: Anolis sagrei (assembly GCF_037176765.1). NCBI lineage: Eukaryota > Metazoa > Chordata > Lepidosauria > Squamata > Anolidae > Anolis > Anolis sagrei. The sequence goes on from NC_090021.1 coordinate 254,651,575, forward strand.
AAGAAGCTCCTCATTGTTCAGTCTTGACAGTATTATCAATGGAAAGGGAAATCTTACTTGAGAACATATGTTCTCAAGTACTTGTGACACCCCTGTATGGCATCAGCTTATACAGGGTGAGGCAGCATAACTTCCTTTTTTCAAAACTTAATAAAACCCATTGTGTGAATCAGAATTTTTTATTTTTTTATAATGTAGGTGCATACCTAAAGTTTTGTTTTACGTAGTTTTGAAGATCAAATTAAGTAGGTGACGTCCCCCATTCTCCATTCTCCATACACTGAGTAAACCGATTTCTGGCATTTGTCATGACTCTTGCCAGCATGGCAAGCATTATGTTGGCAATTTCTTCCTGGATGTTGGTCTTCAAATCTTGTAGGGTTCACATGAACACGGGATTTCAAAAAACCCCATAGAAAAAAATCGCAAGGGGCCAAATCTGGAGAGCGGGCTGGCCCCTCCAAATCCACTCGAAAAGTAGGCCTCAATGGCAAAAGCACGATCTTCACTGTTGCAATGCATGATGGCGACTGAATTGTGTCAGGACAAAACTTTATACTCCTGCCTCTCGAACGAGAGCACTAGCGCTCCGCTACGTCTTCAACCGACTGAATAGCACACATTTTAAAAAATTATTTATTTATTATTTATTTATTTACTTTGCTTATATACCACTGTTCTCAGCCTGGGGGCGACTCACAGCGGTGTACAACATAGAAGAACAAAATTCAAACCACAGTATAAAAAACAATTCATAATCCAACATTATACAAAAACATCATCATTACTACGAAAACCATTCAGCATTGTCTCATCGTCCAAACCACAATCCAATATCATTTTCCATTGTTCCATTCCTATAGTCATTACCAATCATTGCATACCATTCTTGTTCGAACGCCTTCTTGAACAACCACGTCTTTAATTTCCTGCGGAATATCATCAGGGAAGGAGCCAGTCTAATGTCCACGGGAAGGGTGTTCCACAGCCGAGGAGCCACCACCGAGAAGGCCCTATTTCTCGTCCCCGCCAGCCGTGCTTGTGAAGCAGGCGGGATCGAGAGCAGGGCCTCCCCGGAAGATCTCAAAGTCCTGGTGGGCTCGTAGGTCGAGATGCAGTCGGATAGGTATCTTGGGCCGGAACTGTTTAAGGCTTTATAGGCCAACGCCAGCACCTTGAATTGAGCCCGGTAGCAAATCGGCAGCCAATGGAGCTGGTACAACAAGGGGGTTGTATGCTCCCTGCATCCCGCTCCTGTTAGTATCATGGCTGCCGCACGTTGGACCAATTGAAGCTTCCAGGCCGTCTTCAAAGGCAACCCCACGTAGAGAGCATTGCAGTAGTGTAAACGGGATATAACCAGAGCGTGGACTACCGTGGCCAAGTCAGACTTCCCAAGGTACGGGCGCAGCTGGCGCACAAGCCTTAGCTGTGCAAATGCTCCCCTGGTCACCGCCGAGACCTGGGGCTCCAGGCTCAGCGATGAATCCAGGATCACACCCAAGCTGCGAACCTGCGCCTTCAGGGGGAGTGCGACCCCATCCAGCACAGGCTGTAACCCTATGCCCTGTTTGGCCTTGCGACTGACCAGGAGGAAGTTATGCTGCCTCACCCTGTATATTGTGCAGCAAAACCCTGAAGATACTCTGTAATACACATCTACCAGATGCATCTGAGACCAAGGAGATGTTCTGTTTGTATATTTCCTGGGAAAATCTATTACTGATAAAGTTTTCCAACCTTTCAGTTTCATTCTGGTAGGATAGACTAATTAGTGGGGCTTACAGGACTTGTAGCAGGTGTGTGTATGTGTAAAATGATGTCACACACATCTAGGGGAGTCTGCAGCCATCTCTGGAAGCTACAGGAGAAATTCCTCTGTATGATATATGTTAAATAATGTTTGCTGAATCATGTCATCTACCTGAGTATAAACTTTAAGAAACAACCCAGACCCAGGCCTCAAAATTTTACTTTTTTGTACTAAAGCTTTTGGAATTTATGAGTTGGCTTAGCCATGCTGGTTGGGGGGTTCTGGAAGCTTTAATCCAAAGAAGTAACTTTTTCTGAGCTATTCACTTCACCTGAATTTCCTGGAGCTATAACATCTAAACAAGAGTGTCATTGATGCAAACACTGCCCCATTCCCTTTGTGATTCTAGGAATGGTCCCCATACTGAATAGGAAATATTCATACTCATTTATTTGAGACATACTATAGTTTGCCAGAGGGGAGGGCCCTCTAAAAAAAACCACATTCTTAATTACATTATTTGTTTAATTAAATTGAATTAGATATTTGAATATTCTAAAATGTCATATAATTGCAGTATTTATTTTAAGTAATTAATCAATTCATCACTTTGAAAGCAAAACAGGATGGATTTTTAAGTTGTTGAGAAATCTAGCTTGATTATGTAACTTTCTAGTTTTTTTTTTGTTTTTGTCTTTTCTTCTCAAGACTGAATATGCACGGTTTGAGAATGGCCGGTTTGTGTTTAGAATAAACCGCTCTCCGATGTGTGAATATATGATCAATTTCATCCACAAGCTCAAACATTTACCAGAGAAATATATGATGAACAGCGTCTTGGAAAACTTTACAATTTTGTTGGTAATGTTCAGTTTTTATTTGTTGACTGCTTTGTACACTACCTTTGGAACAGATAAACTTGAATTTGATTCAGTGTCCCTGAATTAGAAATGTTATGACTTTGAATCAAATAGCATGGTTTTTGCAAGGAAGGCTCTGGATTTAATTTTTCATGACCAGCTGTGGTCCATTATGTTGGTTTACTTACTGAATATACATATTTGTAATAGGGACTATTCAAGACATTTAACTATCCACAGCAAATGAAAGGATTCATCCATTTACACACAAGGGCTGGTAGTACAGCTTATTCCACATCAGCCATGGGATAGGCTAACTAGTTTGGGAAAAGAGAAGGGAATTTGTGGCTGAAACAACTCTGTCCTTTAAGAGCAGGGAATGGCCCACCACTTGTAAAAGAAGCTTCCTACGCTAGGCAGTTTTATGTATCACTGATGTGATATAGGAGACAACTCTGGGAATGAAGGATTGCTGTTGCAACTCCAGCCAGAGGTAAGACGGAATTACCACTTCTTAAAAAGCACCACTACTTGTGTTAGCAAGAGAACTTACAATAATAGAGGGGGGGGGGTCATCTTTTTCTTACCCTCTCAGTGAGCTCAGGACTGTGTGCTAGGAGGTGCCAATCTACAATATTTGGGATTGGGACCATGAGAGCCAAGGTAAGGCCACAGTCCATTTGGTTCAGTGTACCAGGAGATTGGCACTTTCCTGTAGGGTTTCTGGGTGAGATAAGGAATGCATCTGGTGTAGAAGAGGGAATAAATTCCTCAGCAATATTACAGAGAAGCATTTAATCAAAATATTGGTGGCTGGAGGTAAAATGTTTTCCCATCTTTTCACTGTGTATACTCATGTATAAGTTGAACTCACATATATGTCGAGGGCAGGTTTGAGGCCAAACTTTTGAATTTTGATATGGCCCATGGATAAGCTGTAATTCTTCAGAGAGGGAAAAGTGTCAGTGTTACTGCCATCATTTCGTCATCCAAGTATCCAAAAAGTCCAGTAGCGAGAACATAGTGGAGAGAGTAGAGGAGATGAGTACTTCTTTTTGGTTCCTGGCATGATGGCGACTTCCTGGCATAAGTTCTTGCTTTTCACCACTCTGCTTATCCTTTTTTGATAAGTGTTAAGTTCCAGTATTTAAATTGATAGAGGCAGTGAGGTGTAGTGGTTTCATGTTGGAGTCCAATTCTGGTTTTGATTCTGAGCTCAGCTATGAAAAACCACTGAGTGACCCATGCAATGTCACACACTCTTAGCTCCAGCAAACTTCATGATAAGTTCTCCTTAAGGTTACCATAAGTCAGAAATGACATGACAGCACCCAACAGCAACAATGGATAAGTTGACCCAGTTTTTAAAGTTGATTTTGACTAAAATTTTCTAGACTTATACACAAATATATACAGTATATAAGAAGCTAATATGCTATCTTCTTTGTCTCTTTCTTTTTATGTCAACACAGGTTGTAACAAACAGAGACACACAAGAAACCCTACTTTGCATGGCTTGTGTATTTGAAGTTTCAAACAGTGAACATGGTGCACAGCATCACATCTACAGGCTTGTAAAGGACTAAACAGTTATTTATAGACACATCACATTATAACTCCTCCTGAAAATACAGACTGTCAACCTCAATACTAAGTGACAGTTCCTTTGGCTGAGCTTTTCCCGACATTTTTTTTCTAAACCTCATTTTAGTGTGTCAGTATATATTGTAGCTGTGAAATTTCTGGTACAGTTGTACAAATTCTTTCAAAACAAGTGTTCTTCAAATTTATATTCAACACCATTCTTCGGGGAGACTATATTTAAGCATTTCAAAGCCTTTCTGGAAATTTAAATTTTGTTGTTGTTGTGTGAAAAGAGTATGAGGACATTTGCCATGGGAAATTTTAACAGCAATTTAATGAGCTGGTGAGGTATTTTGTCTAAATTAATAAAAACATGTTTTTAAGATGGAGGTGAAATTGAAATGAATTTTAACTATAAGCATAAAATTAGCACATAAATTCTTTTTAGAATTATCTTCATAAGTGATTACTGTGGAAGATACATATGAATGTAATTCACTAAATTATTTTATAAGTGCAACTCAATTTCTGTTTGAAGCCAAATGATAAACATAGCCTTAATAAATGCCTGTTGGGAGCAGACAGATCCTAAAAGTAGGCAATTGCCCCCCCCCCCCCGGCCTTTTTTTTTCTTTCTTACCTCTGTATTAAAACTAACTTTCTAATCTATTAAACTTTTCAATCAGGTATTGCAAAGCGAGAAGACTTTATTCATTTTACTAATTAATTATAGTGCATAAAAAAGACAAAAAGTGTTGTACTAATAAGGAGATTGATTTTTTAATTTACAAGATGGCTCGTTTTGCAATAACTTGTTAATACTGAAAAATTAGACTTATGTTGTATGTGATTATGGGTGTGCTTATATATTACACGAGAAATTCTTTTATTTGTATCCATTTTCCCAATGACCCAAGAAATTGCTACACCAAATGATCGAATGTAAAGGGTTATTTAAAATGTTGAACTAAAATTCAACTGAAACACCTCAAAAAGTGATTGAGAAAAGAATGGCATATAAGCAAAAGGTTCATCTGTTTTAATGTCTTTGGAATGCTACAAAACCAGGAATCACCACTGATAATTTCAAGTTGGGGTAACCTAATAACCTGAAATTAGCCTAGTGACCATATCAGCTGGTCTATCAGATGTTTCAGGGAGACACAAAGTTGATTTGTACTGAATCAGATCATTGGCCCATCTCTCTATTGCAGTTTTCTCCTACGTCTCAGACCTTCTCTAAGCAAAGGTACTGTTCTACCACCAAGTTGTAGCCCAGTTCTAGTAAATCCCCTTTCTAAACAGGATCATTGCCAAACCCACGTGTCTGTACGAAGCAGAAATTTTACAGACTTGTCTTTGGGACACTGATATCAAGAGTCTGATGTGATATGGCTGCAAATAATGGGGCTTCAGACTTGTCATTGGCTCATGTAGCCAGTCCCATCTTTCTTTTCCTTGTTGCTCAAATATTTGCTGCTAGTAATAAAAAAAAAATTAGGAAAGAGGACTCTTACAGCCATGTTTCCTTCTCGCTTTATACAAACTTATATTATAGGACAAAATCCACAAAAATTGTTATACCTTTATTAAGCCTACTAAAATGCACAAAAAACATGCAAGTTTTCAAAGCTTCATGGCTTCTTCATCAGACAATGTTAAAAATCACAGAGTAATCTTTGAGATTACTTCTATTATCATAGAAATGGTCTAGAGAGGGATATCAAGTTAGGCAGAGGCCACTCCCCCTTCTTGGCCATGTGGGAACCAAGGACAGTAAATCACAGGCAATAAAATGTCAAATCAGTTAGCTTTATAGGTATATAGATAAACTATTACAATGAGAGGTTTTATTCTGCTTCAGAAGCAATTTGAGCAAATGGCGAGTTCTTCCCTAGAGAAAAGATACCTACAGTTTAATCCTATACATGTCTACTCAGAAGTAAGCCACAGTGAGATTAGTGGGACCTACTCCCAAGATAAGGGTGTATAGGATTTCAGCATTAGTCACATTTATATTTGTGAATGTTAAACAGTCTTCTGTCTTTTGTGCATGCCATTTTGTTCATAATTCAGTTCACTAGTCAGAAGAGATACTGCATCCCAGGATCTGGTGCAAATAATGAAAGTGAAACATCTAATAAGTTACCCATGAATGTGCACCTACACACAAAAGTTTAGAGGGGAGAGTCTGGTAAATTGGGAGTGTAATTTCTATCCTAAATGTGTATTCCTTCCAGGCCTTTGTTTGTGGACCTTTAGGACCTTGAATCAGCCCCTTGATACAGAAGCATCCAAATTTAGAAAGGGAGGATACCTTAGTGGCACTGGTAGCTAATACACAGGGGAATGCTGCTTCATGCATGCTTGTGTGATTGATATTTGTAATGTACATATGCAGGATGTGTGTTTTTATGTCTTCATAGAAATCTGTGAACAGTTAGAAATATTCAACTCCAATGTAAGCATGGTGGAAAGGGGTGGAATACCCAATGGGTAAAACTCTATAGTTCAATCTAGCTATGGTATTTCGGCTTCTATTCTAAAGAGCTGCACAACGTGTACAGTCTTGTGTGCAGTCTTCCAGTCATGACCATACTGGGATCTTCTGAACTGGTAATCTCTGCTAAAACATGTGCAGTATATGAAGAGGCAGAATGTGAGTGTAGATGATTATCTTATCTAGCATACCTTATATGCCTTAGATCAATGGTTTTCAACCTGGGGTCCCCAGATGTTTTTGGCCTTCATGTCCCAGAAATCCTAACAGCTGGTAAACTGCCTGGGATTTCTGGGAGTTTCAAGCCAAACATCCTGGGGACCCACAGGTTGAGATCCACTGCCTTAGATGGATAGAAACAGACAAGTATAATCCCAAGCCAGGGATAATACTAAATCTTCAAGTCCTCTGCATGTTCAGTGTCTCTGGACCCACAGATATTAAGACAGATGGACTTCCCAGAGCTGCAATCCTATGCACATTTGCCTGGGAGTAAATTCTATTCAATTCTTCTGGGTAGATTTGCATAGAATTGTGATCTCATTCACTTTAACTCTGAGAACTGTGGAACTGGGTGTTTCTGGCTGAGTTTCTTCATAAACATTAACAATGAATTTGACAGAAATATTGGATATTATCCATCTAAAGCAGCCCTTTATTTGAAGCACTTGGTGTTATAAGCCTATCATTATTTTTACAAAGATGTTATCCTACTTTTATTGGTTTTTGATAAATTTATTTTTAACAAAGAAGAAAATTAAATGCTAAAAATTATATATCTCAAGAAGACTTCTTGGGGTATATAAAATAGTCAGTTTGCAAACCAGGTATGCTACTCCCCCCCCCCCCCCCCCCCCCGGTTAATACAGTCTGCAACATGTGTGTAATAACTATTCCATTGGAAGAGTCATAATGTTTCTTGGCGTTCATTTTTTTGTCAAGCTTATGAGGAACTGTTTGCCTTGTCATTAACTTTACGTGAATGTAAATGATTCAATCCCCTGTGCATGTTTCTTCTGGAAAGCCTTAAGTCTGTCAGATGTTTGGTGTGGATTGTGTAGTCCAAAAGGCTGCCTGTAAACTGTGAGCTCTTTTGTAAGCTGGAAGCATCTCTCTTGTTACTGTTATGCTGTTGTAGGAACTTCTTAAGTCCGAGCTGCCAAAGCATTACAATATGCAGTGCCTTAGTGCTATGTTAGAAGTACCTTTTCCCCTATCACACCAATCTTATGTAGTCCAATAATTGGTTTACTCAAAGAAAACAATAAAAAATCTAGAGAGAAGCCTTTTGACTATGTGGTCTTAGACAGCTTTCTATATAAATCAGTCCCCGTTACTACATAGTTGGAATACTTATACCAAAATAAAATGTTAACAGCTCCAGAATTTTCTGCAGAAAGTAAATTGTATGAATAATGCTGCCTTCTTAAATTTTCATGACCAAATACTTAAACCTTTGTGACTCTGCACTCTTGCATGCAAGTGCCTTTGGTTTTAAAATTCCAGCTTAGAAAAGTGCTGCCATAATAATAACAATTTGTAGAGACCAAAAATGTTTAGAAATCACCATAATGCCTTTGGGTTATTGGAAATCATCAAAACTAACAGGCCTTCATTCTCAAAAAAGTACCTTTTTATCGTAGCATGCTTTTTGCAAATCTCAAGAGTGCATATTGCTGAAAAACTATTCTCCATGCTATTCAGCTATTTGTCACTGTTTCTGCAGCATTGCTGACTTTCAAGTATAGGAAGCAGTCCGTAAAATATGGCCCCTCATATCCATGGGGATCTGTTCCCAGATGCCGTGTCGATGCGCCAAACCACAGATAATAGCAAACACTATTGAAATGAAGGATCTCTGGCCCAAGGATACCATAGTGTCATGCTGGAGAGCCTAGAAAATTCCTAGAGATGATATATTTTGTTGATATGGATAAATGAAACCATGGATACCGGTCCTGCAGGTGCAAGGATTGTGCTGTATTTGATAGCCTTTGCCATGTCTTTCTCCATCCAGTCTTGGATCTGAGTAATACAAGTCTGTGTAAATAGCAGAATTTCAGGCGAAGGACAGCTATGACTTTATCAATATAGTTAGTTCTAAATCTACAAAGATGTTTTTCTTCTTTCTCTTAAATTTGCACTTATGTTGTTTACAAAGTTGAACAGTTGGATGCCTAAAATTGAAAATGAAAGTATGGATCAAAATATATCTGTCATCTAACCTGTGCTTTCTAGCATCAGATTGATAGGAATGAATGATGAACATCACTGGAAAATACTTTGGACTGGCATCATCCAGCACTTTCCTGTTATCACTGCAGGAAAGGTAGCAACTTCAAAAATTGTGCCATTTTAACTCCATTTGTGAATTTAGGCATTTATTTCAAAAGACTTTGACAACATTGACATTGATTCAGAGGGACACAACATAGTTAAAAATCATCACTGAGAAGTAATAGCAGTAAAACCAAAAGTTGGCAGAGGGGATTTGTAGCTGTGAATACATTTTTGTTTTTAATATAGTAAAAATGTTTATTTAAAATTAATTTGTGGCACAAAAGTAGTGAATATTTGTTCCTTTCTCCACTTCTTATCTCTTCAACTCTGCAGTCCTAGGCATTTCTACTTAGAAGTAAGTTAGGTGAATTCAAATAGGCCTACTCATTGATATGTGTGCCTAGGATTGTAGCCGAACTTTATACCAGTTATGGTCCTTAAAAGATACAAATCACACTTAGTCTCTTCCCAAATCAAAATTAGCAAAGATTGCTTGGCCTCAAAAGTACATTATATATATTTACAACTATTAAATGTATCTGTTGAGACAGATATAGGTAAACAAGTGGCTGGAGTATATTTTATTGCAAAGGAATCATTTTTATTTATTGTCTTATGTACAAAATTTTAAAAAATGGTACAATTTATGGCAGTTGAAGCATAGCTTGCTTTACAAATGTAATTTTGTACTTACTTGAATTCTAAGTTGGTTTATTTAGGTACTGTACCACTATGATGTGTAAGTTGCAACTTAGCTCTCTTTTCCCACTTTCTATCAATGCTTGAGCCCCAGCAGTTTAGCAACTGCAGTGAGTTCAGCTTTTTTGTTTCTGTCATCATTACGTAACAGAGTTAAATATTACACTGAATAGAAACAACTGACAATTAGAAGTCACAACATTTGGGAAACAATAAAACTGTACATTTTAATTCCTCTTTCTAATTATTTGGGCACATTTACTTTTCTATGGCAGTTCGGGCATCCTGTCAAACCTTTGGTAACGGTTACCTAACTGTGGTTTAACATGTTTCCTGAACTGACAAACCATGTTTTACAATCTGCTATTAAGCCAGAATCAGAAGCCATTGTCTGATATTATTTTCATGCTCTGTATATGATAAAACAAATCATAGTTGTGGCCATTGCTATAGAAACAACTGCATCATGGCAGTTGGAGTGAACTTATAATACTGAATGCTAGAGATAGTAAATGAAGTAGACAAGTAGCTCAGAACCATGGTTTGCCTGTTACATATTCAGAAACTCAAACCAACCATGGTTTGAACAAGTAACTACTGTAAACACAAACAATGGCTTGCCATGTTTTCTAAATGGAGGTGTTTAGGATTATTCAGTAACATAACAGTGCTAGGGCTTTCAACATGGCCCATATCATCAACCATCCTCATACAACACATATATGGCTCTGTTGGGATCAATATGTATAGCCTACATTGCCTGTGATGCTGCTGAGACGTTTGTCCACATGCTGACAGTCCAGCAGGGAGTGACACTCCATAGCCTTTGCCACAGGTGGTGGACTAAATCCCTTCAGTGCTTGCACAATATTGACAGCTCCAGTTTTGGGGCAACAGCACCAGGTAAAGCATTTAAACAGGATTCCCTGCCTCATTGATCACCAGCATTGGAAACTGTCTGGGGGCAGCTGCCACAGGCTACACTTAATGTGTAAACTGGTCCTTATTTCAATCCATACTCAGGTTGATTTTCTTTAATCTGTTTTTTTTCTTTAACTTTCTCCCGCCTCTTCCCCTGAAAAGTTAATTGGACATATAAAGAAGTTTGGCAGTCTTGATCTCTAGGCCAGCAAGGTAGTTTGACTCAGAGATATTTTTAAGTGTCAATTCACTCTTCAGTGCACTCCGTTCATTGAGAGGATATGCCCTGTTACCTCCTTACAGAATCTTTTTCTTTTATATTATGTTTAATTCCCGTCTTTCTTTTTCAATGGGCCTTTACTTCAGGCTCATAATTGCAGAAGAAGAAGAAAAACCCTACAACATGTGCCTGAAAAAAGACAAAAGAATTTTATAACAGTTTTTGAAACCTGAATAGCCTTTAATTCTTTAATATCAGTACATTTGATGTAAAACAATTTTACTTTTGATTTTTTTTTATTTGCCACATGCATTTTGTTCACATTTGTAAATGACTTAATGGAATTCTCACTTTGTTTATTTGTGTAATGTGTATAAACTGGGTTTGTGACTTAAGCATATTCATATATGGTCAGTGGTTACTTTAATATTGTACTGCTGCTGGTTCTTTTGAGGGGTGGGATGTAGAATCTGCCTTTGGACGACAAAGTACCTCTGGCTTTGACCCAGAGGGAAAGCTCTTTTTATATATCAAAATGAAACTTTTCAAATCTTGTCTTAACATATTTTGAAGTTTTCAAAACGAGTTTCAATCAAACCTTTTGGCAGTACAGTATTCTTGTATTTGTTGTTGTCTGTGTGTAGGTGCTGGTACCTTTTTGTTTTTTTAAAAAATGTTTTAAGTGTTGGCTTTAAAGTGAATTTATCTTTAGTATGATAGTAATATGAAAATTATAGGGTTTGTGTGCAGAGAATTTTTTTATAAAAGTGCTTTGTAAAAACAAATGTATTCTAGCTTTCGCGGTACATATGTGTGATAACTTTAATATCCATGACAGTTAAGTGCAATTATTTCATCACTCTAAAAATGCTATTTTTGTGTCGGTTACTGCAGGTGTTCCATGTCTTTGCAAAGTGACACATTTTGATGCCTTCTTGATAAAGTGGTAGATTTTTTGTAGCTTTCTAGAAACTTTGTATTCATACAGTATCGATTGAAAATAAAGAAAATAAAATGGTTCTTGCCTTTGTTTTGATTTTCCTGAAAATTATCATTTACTGGGCACTGGAAAGAGAAAACCCTATCAGTCCTTCTTGAAATAGGAGTACTTCTTGAAGGGAAGGTTTCAAATGTTTGACAGCTATGTATCTGTTAATGATAATCTCAAAGGTCTTATAAATATTTTCTCATGCATGTACGATGTTGTTAAAACAAATATTTTGGAATAGCATTAGCCGCCTTCAAATATTTGCCTTATGTGATGGACTGAGGCACGTGGGGCCTTGATGACTGGCCCCTTGTTGATTACCAGATCTCAGGGCCTGTCCCCTATTCTCCAGGGCCCAAGGAGAGAGAAGGAACCTCACAGCGAAAGCACTGCTCTAAAAAGAAATATTGTATGGGTGTATATGCATGTATTCTGTTGGCCCTCTCTGCAGTCTGTTATGGAGAAACTGTGTAGTGTCCAAAATTCCCCCTCCTCCTTCCTTGTTTGTCTCATTTGTTGATCTTTGAGATGTGTTTCTTTTTTTACTTGAATGACAACTATTTGACACTGTGATTGATACCTAATTAATATCATGAATGACTTCACCAGGTCTTGCTGCCCAGGACTTTGCAAGAGTTTGTCTGTAGGTTCTCAGATTTCCTTATGAAATCTCAGAGCCTGTGATGCTACAGATCTGGGAGTCCAAGCCCCTTGTGTACAATGAGTAGTCCCTCCACATGCAAAGCTTGGACATCTGTTAGGAAGAAGCCATTGCACAGGTGGCATACTTATGTACATTAATCCATACATATGGATCGCCATCTGTCTGTGTGAAGGGCCCTCAACTTTGTAATTTATGTGTAGGCATCAAAGTGAAAGGAGGCACAGACCATCCTTGGCTGGACAAATTGCTGAAAACCTTTTTCCCCGGGCCTATTGAGATTGCTCTTCGCAAGAAAATCTGAAGAGGGCAATGAACACAGATTTAAATATACCCAAACTAGAGGTGGGAATCATAATGCCCCCTACATGTTTGACAGTAATTCCCATCAACCCTAGCCAATAGTGAAAAGAGCTGAGCATTGTTGTCTAGTGGCATCTGGAAGGCCACAAGGTCTCTCACCTGAGGTGAAGGTCTCATTTATCTGCCTTTCTGTTGCCCTGTTCAGAAATCCCCCTCAAACACTGTTGTGTCCAGCAGTGTCGTCCCTTAACATTCTTGCATAAAATGATCATGTCTACAGAGGGAATTTCCATTTTTGCTATAAAATAAGAGATTGCTCTTATGTTGTAAACACACACATTTAAGGGGATGGGAAAATTCTGGGAAAGCTTGTGAAGTTTGGCTTCCTGTAAGGTTAAGTTGGCTGTGCAACTTCTGTCACACTTTATAAAGTTACCAAGTTTTCAGCAGAGCAATATGACGCACATACATTGTGTCCTGTACAAGAGACTGCCTCAGGTTTCACAAAATGAAGCTGTTTAATCTGTTCCAAAATAACATTTTAATTGGTTTTAATTTTAATTCTGTTATTTAATGCTGAATTTTGATTTTCCATGTTTTTAATTTTATATGCCATCTTGAGTCCCATCCTGGGAGAAAGATGGGATGTAAATAAAAGGATGGATAGATGGAAGGAATTTATCATGACAGTTGGATCATAAGCCTAACAAATGCCTTTGTTTTTAGAGGACAATGCAAATAAGGAAACAGGATGCCATGGTGTGAAATAGCAAACTCAACAGCATTTCATCATTTCAGGTAAAGTCACAAAGCGAAAAGGGAGAAAAATAGCTACCCTCGTTGTTGTTTTGTGTCTCTGAGTCTGGTCTCGAGAATTGTAGTCCAATGCCCAAATCACTACACTCCACTGTTACAAATTTATGTAGAGCACTGCTACTCAAAGTGGTGGTACCTAAACTGTGGCCAATGTACAAGCCATTAGGTGCTGGGTCCAGGAATGAACAAACTCACTGTAGCCAATGAGTAGAAATATTGTATCAGTCCCTAAGACATTAGGGAGAAAAGCTGGAACCTAAATGCTGCCAGACAGTGTGAGAAAAGTTTAACAAGTAGATCGGTGATTATATTGTTAATCCTGGCACAGCTGTACAGAAGACAAGCTTGTACACATGGAAAAACGAATTAAGGGAAATGAGCAGAAAAGCCAACAGCCTCGTATTGATTAAGAACTTTGTAGCATTCTGTCATCTTTAGTAGAATTCTAAACTAGTGCTAAATTCATTCCAGAAAGTAGTATCTAATAACTGTGTATGATAAAACGTGTAGACTGCCATCCTACACCCATTTGTGAGTAGCCTCCCCTACTGGACTTACCTCAGAGTGGACACATATAGTTATTATAAAGGTAATTCCTTGTGCCAGGTTTTGTGCAAGTTGGGGATTGACAATCCATCAGTTGCCATGTTATTGCTCTCCCTTTCTTGCCAGACAGATGGTTCGTTGTCTTTCCTTCTGCCACTAATACATCCCTACAACCCCTTCTTGTTACTTTCCTCTCAATTCTCCTGATACTCTCTTCATGTAATCTTGCTGCTGGATTTTATTTCCCCTTGCATCTCCCCACTTCCAAAGGTTGCTTTCTTCATTTCCTTTTTGTTTTGGAATCACTGAAATGTTTATTGTGCAGCCCTACAAATCATCTGTGATTCTTTTCTTCTCTTTCCTCATGCCTTGTACAGCACTTCTAACAAAGTTCTTTCTGCAGAACAATTTGAATACCATGGAAACCAATGTTATTCCAGAGAAGGAGAGAACACTCAAAAATTCAGAAATGTTGTCAAATAAACAATTTAAAAATTATGGGTTAAAATTGTTTTATTTCTGCTTTTCAATATTTCACTTCAACCTTGCATCCATTATAGTACTTGGAAGCTATTTATTTCAACCAACATGTGAGAAAACTAATTCAAAACTCACTTGTGTGTTTTGCATACTTTTGCTTGTTTCCTTTTGTGGAATTCTTTTCCAGAAAGACTTGGCGCATTGTGACCACAGTGTTACAAAAGAATAATAGTTTTCTAGATCAGATTTTTCTGCTGCACCCATCTGTGCTTCAGAGCCAAACAGAAGAGCAACTTCGTGTTCACTACACATTTTGTGATATTTCTTTAAAGTCCTGTTTTTCTAAAAATACTAAATCTCTTAAAGGCACCATATGGCATCGGATCTTGGAAGCTAAGTAGAGTCCGTTCTGGTTAGTACTTGAATGGGTTACTGCTGATGAATACTAGATGCTGTGATTTATATTTCATTAGGAGAAACAGAAAGAACAACCTCTTGAGTATTTCTTGCTTAATCAAATCACACAATCTTGAATGATACACATATATATTCATTCAGCATTGAGGAAAATGTCCATGTTAATCTTTTCAGTGTATTGTAATTACAAATACTAGGAGGTGCATATCTCTGTTGTCATTGTCCAAGGACAGACATATACCTGAAATCTCACTATATTTCTCATCCTTGAGTTTGGCCAAGTGGTAACTCAGGTATCACTGAGATGGAGCCCCCGGTGGTGCAATGGGTCAAACCCTTGTGCCAGCAGGACTACTGACCAACAGGTACATAGTTCGAATTCGGGGGGGGAGAGAGGGTTGAGCTCCCTCTGTCAGCTCTATCTCCCCATGCTGGGACATGAGAGAAGCCTCCCTCAATGATGGTAAAACATCAAACATCTGGGCGTTTCCAGGGCAACGTCCTTGCAGACAGCCAATTCTCTCACACCAAAAACAACTTGCAGAGATGGTGAATCTATTCCAAGTTTGAGTTTGAATTTCAAGAGAGTTTTGCAAGGTGATGGACCTCATTGAGGATGGGGGGAAAATTCAGCACATTGGATAGCATCATGAAAATGTGGCTGCAATATTGCCTCACTGTCATTGAAGCCACCAGTAGCATGGCCAATGTGCAAGAAGAGTGGCGGAAAGGGGGAGTCCCAAGAGTGATGCAAGATCTTACTATTCTTCCCCAGCACTTCACACTGCACTCTGGTCTGCTGATGTGTCCATCTCAAAACTACATTGGGCTCATAGCACAGACCATATTTATTAAATGATTTCTAAGAATTTTGTTGAAGACCGCACAGCACATTCACATATATGCATGTAATTTGGACTGTACTGGTTGTCTGCATATTTCTGAATGTAACCAAACATTAAGTCTACCTTGAATATACAGGTAAACTAAACTAGCACACAATAGCGATACTTTACATTTCTGTGATCAGCTTACTTTTTATATGCTGGCCAGTTTGGTAGTGGTGTTTTTTTTAAGGTACACACACAGGGGAGCATTCTAAATATAGTCTCCTATCTACTGCTCAAACTCTCATTTTGCTGATTTATTTAATATCCCAATAGACCTTCACAAAATGCATGGTGTCCTATTGATCCTTAGTGCTGACAGGAATATCTTTATTTACCATCTTTACCATTGACCATATATCTTTCTCATTAAAAGATATAACAACGCTTATTTTAAGTTAAATAAATTGCAGATAAAAATCCCTCAACAATGTAACAGCTATAAAATACATATATTGGTGAACTGCTTCATATGAGTTGATTTTCTTCCATTGCGAGAGATTTCACTGCTCATGAGTTGAAATGTTGTCTTTAGTCAGAAGTGACTGCCCACACCCCAAACATTTCTCAGTGTAGGACCTATTATTTCATGGTGAAAAGTATTTTACATTGATTTTAGACAATGATACACCATACATGACTGTTGAAATTAAACTGTTTCTGTAGTTCTTTTTGTTTTTTCACTTTTAAAGGAATGTATATGCTTCTTTTCACTGCAAAAAACATTCAAGTCCAGTACTTAAGACTTCAACATAAAGCACCAGACAGAGCAATGGGTTAAACCCTTATGCCAGCAAGACTGAAGACCGACAGGCCGCAGGTTCGAATCTGGGGAGAGCATGGATGAGCTACCTTTGTCAGCTCCAGCTCCCTACACGGGGACATGAGAGAAGCTTCCCACAAGGATGGTAAAACATCAAAAATACCCAGGTGTCCCCTGGGCAACGTTCTTGCAGATGGCCAATTCTCTCACGCCAGAAGCGACTTGCAGTTTCTCAAGTCGCTCCTGATATGAAAAAAAAAATCCCAGATGAATAAAACCCACAATTATAATGCATAAGGGAAAACAAATGTATATTTAATAGCTCATTCACCTTTGTTGAGTATGATTCTTTATCTAAATAGATCACCCAGCATGGCTTCTTTTTATTGATCTTGTATGCCTGTCAACTCTTCTTTAAAGAGAAACATAATAATAATAATAATAATAATAATAATAATAATAATAATAAATGGGTATGGTGGGTGATATAGTCCCAGTTCAACAGGTTTGCAGTGTTCTGATCTCTGTTTGTTGTATGCCATGTTCACTCCCTGCTTCAAAATACCATTGTAGCACAATTTGCAGAGTCAGCTACTGCAAATTGAAAACAGAGGTGAGGATCAACTCCTGGCGGCCTTACATTAACCCTTTGCTTGTATCAACAAATAATGACTTTAAAGGGAGATAAAGGAATTTTGCCTTGGAATTACCTGATGAGATTAGAAAAGAAGGTTATCAACAACTTAAATATTTTTAGGTTAATAATCACCACCCTTTCACCGTTGCATTGAAATGCAAGAAAGAAGGCATAGTCCTGCATCCCGTTGTTAATCCGAAGGCCTGTTGTTTACTCATGAGTTACTATTAAACAATAAATTAATTTGTATTTTAGATGAGACCAAGCAGTCCTTTTCAGGTCATAATTAACAAACCCTTTCCCACTATTCCAGTTATATCACTGGGACACAGGAGCCCCCGGTGGCGCAGTGGGTTAAATCCCTGTGCTGGCAGGACTGAAGACCAACAAGTCGCAGGTTTGAATCCGGGGAGAGGCGGATGAGCTCCCTCTATCAGCTCCAGCTCCACAGGCGGGGACATGAGAGAAGCCTCCTACAAGGATGATAAAACATCCAAATCATCAACGTCCTTGCAGACGGCCAATTCTCTCACACCAGAAGCGACTAGCAGTTTATCAAGTAGCTCCTGACACGACAAAAAAAAAAAAACAAACCAAAAAAAACAACAACTGGGACATAGTTTAGAAGATTCTTCCTTTCTGTGGTCCCTCTTCTTTTTGTCTCCTTGGTGCCCTAGTATATTGAATTACCATCTGTTGTTTTTGTTTTGTTCTGTTTTGTTTTATTTCAAAGTTAAATTTAGGTTTTTATACTCTTCATATAAATTTCTCCTTGGAAGTATTAAACAAAGTGAGACTGTTAGATGCAGTTAACAAATGTTACCACTTTATGTGAGAAAGCTGAACTTTACAGTTGATCCCAGTGATTGACCTAGCAATAAAACTAAACTGTATTATGTAGGACTATGGGTATATCTACACTGTAGAATTAATGCAGTTCGACACCACTTTAGCTGCCATTTGTCAATGCTGTAGGCTCATGGGAGTTGAAGTTTTACAAGGTCTTTAGGCTTTTCTCACCTAATTGCAGGTCCCAGAATTCCATAGTATTAAGCCATGGCAATTAAAGTGGTGTCAAACTGCATTAATTCTACAGAGTAGATGCACCCACAGATGCAAGAAGCTGATAATGTAAAATAATGACAGGATAAAAGCACCTATGATTGGGACTTATTACATGTTATGCTTGTCCCATAGTTACATTGCACTTAAACCATGAAAGGTTCAACCCTTTTCATTGATGGGGAAAGACCTGTCAATGAAACCAATATTGTTGTTCCATCACTATTTTTTGCAATAGGTTGCTTCCATGGCATAGTGGAGGAAGGTCCTGCAAGAACATTGAAACTGCACAACTGCACCGTTCTTGCAAAATGAAGGGGGAACAGCATGCATAAGATCTATAGGGTGAACACACATAGGAAGCAAGGCTGTGTGGAAGACTGATCATGGGATTCCACATCACCAAAGCTCCTACATAACACAATTGCAGGGCAATGTGAAAGTGATAATTCCAATGATGGTATGTTTTTCTTTGCTTTAAAAAACAAAAACAATTACCATGTGACCATAGGCTAGTGTGATAAAGTCCAAGTAAGAAGAGTGTATCCATACTGAAAACTGCTTTAAGTTTTCATGTTACCTTTTACTATGTTTTCTAGTACCCTAAGCTATGTTCTCTGAATTGCTTGGAAACATCAGCTCCTGGACAGTATAGAAATAATAAATACATGGTGGTAAAGAAATCTGATCTGAAATCCTGGATTGGGAGATATAAGTCAGATACACAGCTCTGATATGCCTCATATCCAGCCCCCCAACTTATATTTTCTCAGTTGCAGCCCATTTCCTGGTTAATTGGAAGTGTTGTATGGAAAGAAAACAAGTATCTAGCTATCTTCTTATAGCTGGATGCTTTATGACAGGCACCAACGGGCACTTTGGGTTCCTCCAAAAGTATTTGCACAGCGATGGTGTCATTGCTGTGCATCCAACTATAGGAAGAGAATTGAGTACTTATTTGCTGTTGCCCCTACTCTTCATTAGCCAGGAATGGTTTGATATGGTTGGTCACTGCACAGCCTATAGAGATTTATGAGCTCTGCAATGACCAAAAACAGTTGCATTGGGTTAAATAGCTTATTAACAGGATGCCAGCCCTTAACATCATCCTACAATGCATCATTAATTTTTTTCTTCATTCTGGAATAATTATTTATGGCTAAGTCATCCTCAGACTTCATAGTATTAGTAGAATTGCATATATATCAGGCTGTGGTGTAACTAGTTAACCAGCTGCATTAAATCACTACTGACCAAGAGATCATGAGTTTGAAGCCAACCTGAGTTGGAGTAAGCTCCTGACCATTAATAGTCTAGCTTGCTGTTGACCTCTGCAGCCCGAAAGACAGTAAAGTTGCATCTTTCAAGTAGGAAATTTAGGTACCGCTTTATGCGAGGAGGCTAATTTCATTTATGACACCATAAAACCTTCCAGCAGCATGTGGAAGGACTCAGTGTCACAAGTGGACGGCGAAGCAACAGCTCCCCCTGTGGCCAGAATCAAGCATACCCTCGTGAAGCTGGAAAAAGCTGGAAAAAGCTGGAAAAAGCTGGAATGTTAAATTGCCTCTGTGAATGTCTATATATGTTGTATGTCTAAATGGCATTGAATGTTTGCCATGTATATGTGCATTGTAATCCGCCCTGAGTCCCCTGCAGGTTGAGAAGGGTGGAATATAAGTACAGTAAATAAATAAATACATACAGACCTCTGCTGAAAGTGTGAGGTGGTGGACAATAGAGGAGGAAAATGTAATAGATAAATAAGACCTTATCTACCATTTGTCCACCTGCTTGCCTACCTACCCATTTCCTTCATAATGACAGTCACATTTTATTAAATAAAATGACTTTTGGATTGCAAAAGTCACAATGTGAACCAGTGTGTTTTGAGTGACTATGACGATCAAGATTTGAATCCCAGCTCAGTTGTCGAAACACATTGGGTGACTTTGGGCAAGTCACACTCTTTATGCATCACTGGGGGGGGGGGGGGGGGGGGACAAAAAAGCAAATCCCTAAACAAATTGTGCCAAGAAAACTCCACAATATGTTCACCTTAGGTGCACTACAAACACAATGATAATTAATCTGGGCATTTATAACTCAGTTAGAGAATCTCTGATATGCTGTTATTTTGAAAATCACCGAAACAAGATTCAAACTGCTTAGCACAATCATGTATCAATTGGATAAAGGAATTATAAACAACCACCACCACACCAAGTTTATTCTTCCACATTTCAAACAAATGACAGCAGTCAAAGTCACTGGTGTGTTGTCGGTTTAAAATGGAGACAGCTGCTCTCCAAAGAACCTCCAAACAGAATATCTAACAAGGCTAACAATGAAGTGCCTCCTTTGTGGTCCAACAGGCTCCATCAAATGTGACAGCAGAGCTTCTCCTCTTCTCGAGCAACAGATTGCAAGGCATCCGGCATGTTACTCTTATGTGGCAAAATGTGTTGCACAGTGTAAAGCTGGGTGATGTGCTACAATATGGAGAAACAGATTGCATAGCATTAGCCCCGCTGACAATGGAGCATTCATTATGTGGGACAACAGGGTCACGGAAGAATTTGTAGGCACTCCATTGGCCGAGCCCCTGTTAGCATATGCATATCGGAGCGACATATGGCAGCTGGTAACTTTTCTGTCACAGATGTGAAAGCTTTTGTTTTGATAGAGTGTTTCATGATGATCCAGTACATCTTTTCTCTCCTGTTTCACGGATGAGTGAAATGAATAAGAATAAAGTTCATGATCTGTATGCTGGTTTGGATTGCAAAACTTTCTTTCTTTCATTTCATAATGCAACTTATCTGTTGACTATGAAAATTCTACATATTAGACAAATCTTAATAGGAAAATAAATTGAATCCCCCCCTCCCCCCCATGGAGAGGCACAAACCTCCAACTCTTTCTGAAAAGAATGTATGAATTTAATTTCCTCTCAGTCCTAGCGAGACTGCTTATGTGTGTTTAAACATATTTTGTTATTTACTTACTGCACTAAGGAGTATACTTTCTTTTACAAACTGGATGAATTGTTTATAGCTCTGTTATGAACATGGATTTTACATCAGATGTCTAACCAATGACTCCTTCTGGGACAATATCTTGAGAAGACTTACTTACATATCATGATGTCATGATCCACATTGATCCATACATTTGTCCCACTAAGCCAGTCTGACTTATGTGCTAATAGAACACCATCCTGCATTTAGATACCTAAAAATAACCAGTCATCTAAATTATTTGCTCTGAGAAGCAGATAGGTTTAAAATAATGTTAAATGAATGAACTTTGTATTGTAGAAGGCTTTCATGGCCAGAATCGCTGGGTTGTTATAGGTTTTTCAGGCTGTATGGCCATGTTCTAGAAACATTCTCTCTCTGTATTCATTGTGGCCATTTAGTGTCTCCTGACCTCACAACCTCTGAGGATGCCTGCCATAGATGCAGGCAAAACGTCAGGAGAGAATGCTTTTAGAACATGGCCATACTGCCTGAAAAACCTACAATAACCCAGTGAATGAACTTTGTTACTCTTTCAAAAGAACAAATACATTCATTGTAACAGTTTCTGTCTGTAGTGAAAAATTAAGTTAACTTATTTGATAGGCAGTTGTACTTCTTACTTCAAGTTAGACTAACCTTCAGCAGAATGTTTATTATTTCCATTTAAATAACCACAATGCCTTTATCAGTGTACAAAAGCCAGCGAAAATTCTCTTTCATTGCAGATGAAGGCTGAGGTCGTAAACATCCTTGGTGCACCTGCCCATATATTACTCTATTCTGGAGAGGCCATCTGTAACCACGGAGGGATAATTCCTTGCTCCAGGCCTCCTTCTCTCCCGGGAATGCTCACAAAAGTGTATTCTAGTGCCTATTGTTAACGACAGGTTATATTGTAGTTGATATTGTAAATGTGTGGGGCTCTTTTCATTTAATTGCAGCAATGTACAAAACAGCAGTGCCTCTGGATCACAAATGTGAGTTTTGGCTCGTGGCTAAATGCGATTTCAGAATAAGCTGACTTTCTACAAGGGATGAAATTGTTTTTGTTACACCACCCTTCTGTCATTGATCTTTTGGAACATCAACCATTTTGGAATTCAGTCGTGTGCTCATCTGCTTGTGCTGCCACTCGCACAAAAAATGAAAGACCCAAGCTACAAATCAGGAAGTCCCCATTTTGAACTGTTTTGCCATTATTTCATTCATTGGCCTTAGACAAAGTGCACACTTTCATACAATTGGAACAGTTTTAGATTAAGCTTTTATTACATGATTGGCTAGCCTCAATTGCTTAATTTTGGCTTCAGATCATAACTGTCCTAAGTTTCCTTGCAGTGAAAAATCAGGTGTGGCTGTGCATGTGCGGAATAACAACACACAATGGCTTTTTATGACTACTGATCCTGTAACCAGACATAACCTCAGTTTCTCCATCTGTAATTTTTTCCTGCCTATAGCTAGCTGAATAACTATTCCTCACTCTTCTTAGGACAACATACACATAAACCTGATTTAAAAGAATTTAAAAGAATTTAAAATTTAAACAACTGGGAATGATTTAAACAGTTTAAAAGTATATGAAACAATTTAACAAAACATTGTGATTACAACAGATTGAAAATGGACAAATTTTGTTAACATTATTAGACACTGAAAGTGTGACTCTCTCTCTCTTTCCTTTTCCACATATGATTTTATTTACCACTTGCTGTAGTCAACCTTCCCTTCCTCTTTTTCTTCCTTTCTTTCTCTCCTTCCTTCGCTTTTTTACTTTCCTTCTCTCCTTCCTTCCTTCCTTGTCTTCCTCTTCCCTTCCTCCCCCCTCTTTTTCTTTCCCTTCTTCTTCCCCCCCCCCCCCATTCTTCCTTCTTTACCTATTCTTGGACTGCAGCTCTCAGCAGTCCTCCATCGATCTATCTACCTATCTTTCTCTATCTAATCTAGCTATCTGGAGGATTGCTGGGAGTTGCAGTCCGGGAATAGGAAATTGGAAATATGTAGGGATTGGGGTGCTCTCAAAGAAATCCAAGGAGAAGAAAGCTTGCATCTTGGAAACAGTGCATTTGGATCATCTTCCTCTCCTAAAGGGCCTGGTCTAGAGGATGCTGGGAGCTGTAGTCTGGGAAGTGAGTGTGGATAATATGCTATTGTATGTTTTGTTTCCTGGGGGAATTGTTTTTGTGTATGCGCTGTAGCATCTTTTTGCTTTTTTTGGCTAAGTCCCTTCTGCTGTGTTTTTCAGTGTTTTATGAGTGATGGTCACTTATTGACCTGATAGGTGTGTTGTGTCCAAATTTAGTGTCAATTTGTCCAATGGTTTTTGAGTTATGTTAATCCCACAAACTAACATTACATTTTTATTTATATAGCTATTTAAACCCTGGGCTTCTCACCTCGTATGAGACTCAGGGCGGCTCACATATATAGGCAATTATTTGATGCCATAAAACATAAAATAAAAATCTATTAAAACAATCACATCACTGTTCTCTTGCTCTTCCTCCTTTCAGAGCTCTCATATGTCTACCCAAAAGCAGCTGTGGATCATTCCTTACTGTGCAATTTGTCTGCTAGCTTGAGTTGCTGTCCTGAGACTTAAAGCCCTGTTAGCTGCTGTTAGTGTCTCCTAAATGTCTATAAAAGCAACTGAATATTTTTGAGTTCATGGCCAAAAAGAAAAAAAGCCAAATATTGAAGACCAAGAAGAAAGACTGTTAGAATAATTGCAGCAGCTGGTATTGATGAAGACCCCAGAACATGCACATCTGGACTGTATGGGGTACCAGCAATTATATAGAAGAAGTATCCGATGGCTGTCTACATCCACTGCAGTGTTCACTCACAAAATCTATCCCTAGCAAAGACTTTCAGGATTCCACCTGTCAGAAATTGCCAAGGAACAATATCATCTGTGTGCAATTTCTTCAGAGCATCATTCATCAGACTGGAACTGTTGAAGAAAAATATAAATTACTATTACCCTGAATCAAGAGCAAAAACCCGCCCCTTTAGCTGCTTTGTGAAACCCATTGAGTGATATAATGCAGCTTCATGTTTTGTTGCTGTACAATGTGGTAGTGAGAAGAACTTGAAGAACTCAAAGAGAGTGCTCTGTACAACAGTGAGGCTTCTTCCCAAACTGGACACCTTCTTTTAGCTGTATCTAATGTTGGATTTGTAGTAACCATACATGTTCTAAGAAAGCTTGTCATTATCCTGTCAGGTTAGCAAAACATTACGAAGAGTAGCTATGGATATTTTCTATAATCTGCAACATGTTGACAGTCTCTTAGAAAAAGCAAGGGAGATGCACACAAAATCTGTTAAAGATTTTCAGGAGACCTTTAACACAGCAAGATCAATGGTGGAGTCTATGGCTGGAGAAGTTAAGATTCTTTGCATCTGTTCAAGGCAGACTTGTAAAAGCAACATGCAGGCAACTTCACCAACACCAATGGAATATTACAGGCTAAATGTGTACATCATATTCTGGAACTTTTTTGCAGTCAGCTTCAAAAAAGGACTACAAGGCACAGGGAAGTATTCCTCCCTATTCATTGTGGCCATTTAAAATCTAACTTGAACAAGTGCACAGACCTTTACAATGAATACCTTCAAGATACTGACACACTGATAGAAAAAAAAAAGATATATGGTGTAGAAAATGGAAATAGATTGCACCACCAGAAAATCCACTGACTGCACTAGAAGTATATCTTGACTGTGATTGACAGTTTTCTCCAAATGTGAAAAAAAAAACCTTCAGATTTCTGCAACATTGCTACAAATGAAAGGCTGTTTTAACTCTGAAATCTTTTGAAAACATATATAAGAAGTCCAATGGGACACGAAATACTGAATGGACTTGCATTCTTGATTGTCCACCGAAGTGTATCGATGAAGCATGATTTCTATCAAAGTGTATTGACCACTAAATTCCCAAATAAGAGTCATTTTCAGTTTTTTTAGACTTGAAACTTTGTAACGAAAATAGAAATTTGATTATATATTTTGTTCATATAATTTAAATTATTTTGTATTATGGACCTACTTTTCATGATTTACTAAAAATAATGTTTCACACCTCCCAATTTTTTTTTTTCTGGCTACAGAGGCAGTGTGAAGGGCACCCCCTCCCCTGCTCTCTCAATCTATCTATCTATCAATCTGGCACCAGATGAAAGCCAATGTTAGTGCAGACAAGACTGTGTGTGTACACAAACATACAGGAGTAGAGTTAAATTGCAAAGATCTTGGGGATGAATGTTCTTACTCCCTGAAAAATAATTATATATTAAGATACAATCTTATTATAGCCTATAATAAAAAGCTAGTCCTAAAAGGCAATATGTCATATCATGATCTGATATTATTGTCCCTGTAGACATTTAACGAGTTTAGATGAAACACTGCATCTGCTAAAATGACGAGGAGGATAAGCCTGGATGGGTGACCTGTTTAGGAAGGAATGAAGAAACTACATGTCAATGGGGCCATCTAGGGGCTGTCACTGGCATTGAAGAGCAGGTACAAACCTCTTCTGTTTTTGAATGATGCAAAATTTGAAAATCTCTGAAGATCAAATCTTCCAGAACATTGCCAAGAAAGTAATATTAACACCCAGGGAATATTGGTGTCAGAGGAGGAGAGTATGTCATTCTTCTTTTGCTGCACCAATGGACTGCATCTAAAACAACTGTAATCTAACAGATCATCTGATGTCAATGAAGATATCTAAAAGATTCAAGGAAGTAACTTTCCAAAGTCTTGGGTTGATTATAGATAATGGTAATATTCACCCAATGCAATAAGGTGGTATTTTAAACCTTTACATTTCCTATGGATTATGTGTGGGGAAAGGATGGATTAATCATATTCTCTGGGTACTATCTTCTCAATGTTCACTTAGGAGTCAGTGTCACGGGCCACATTGAAAGTTACCACTGAAGAAGCATACAATGCTTACAATCTGTTAGTAACACACACTGGCATACATTGTGGTACACACATTTATAAACTGCATTGTTATACTTTTAAAAACCCTTTTGAAAATGTCTTCTATGTTTTTGAATTGTAATATTTTAAATATGTAAGCTGCCTTGAACCCCAGTCCTAGGGGAAAAGTTGGATGTAAATCACCACTATCATCATCACAATTGCTGTCACCAGCTGAACACAGCATAAGAAAAATCACATATTTGAAACTATTGTGTATGTGGCAGTGGGTTAAAGTACACAGAGTTGTTTATATCCTTAATGTAGAATAAATAATGAAAGAGTTTGAATAATAAGGGATTTGAGATTTAAAGGAAATTTCTTTAGTCAGAAAACAAAATAATATTGTTAAAAATACATAGGGTAGTGTACTTACTTACTTCTTATTTAGGCAAACCCTCTTTATCTGAGTATAATGGACTACCAAGTTCTTGAAAGATGCCTATGCATGAGTTTTTTTTAATGTGTGAAGGTCAGTGCACAGCCAATCAACACACAATCTTCACAGAGTGAGGGTCCCGACTGGTGGCTTCTCAATCTGTTGCAGCCTTCTTCCACCTTCACAGCTGTTACAACATGTACCATATTATCTTCCGCCTGATCCGCCATTGAGGTCTCCGGATTGTGCTCAGTCTGGAACCTGCCCCCATCCTCCAGAAGTGCATGACTCTGGTGGTTATGCCCATAGGTTCATTGGAACATCCAAGCCCTCTCACCACGACTAGGTGACAATCGATAAATTGTAATCCGTGATTATTTCACTGCCTGTACTGCTGATAGGCAACCTTGTTAATTACCCTATCCCTTGGATTCTCTATTTGCAGCCCACAAGGGTGAGCCATAGGGCACCCTGTGACTTTCCCCCACTCCACTTGCAGTGGATCTTTGCTTGATCCACTGCAAAGAGCAGTATGGAAGAAGATACCTGCACCAGAGAAGGTGGAGAGAAGGATCTCCAGCTCCCCCCCCCCCCCACCCATTCCCTACCAGTTCTAGTACCAAAAGCATCTTCACCATTGCTCCTGCTCCTGCACATGGCCTCAAGACAGCATCACATGCCACTCTCAAAACTGAAAAGCTTGACCATCTCTCATTCCTACTTACATTGGTCGTCTGTAGTCAATTCTGGTGACTTTTATGAAAGTGGCACAATGAAGCTTGAAATTTAAAGGATCTGTTCAAAATACTGGACTATTTGGTTTAGAGAGGTCGGCATCTTGTAGAGCTCCTTTAAAGTTCAGACTAAACCCCAGAGTACCCAATTTCAAATGCCATGGAAGGACTCTGCCTGTGCACACAAACTGCCATAGCAGGTACATTTTATGTCAATAATAATAAAGAAAACAGCATTGCTGCAAATTCAACACCAGAACATTTGTTATGGTGTGAAGTTATGGGAGGTGGGGAGGAGACCGGCCACATTAATGTGCTGCAGCAGAAAGAATAAGAGACTTGTGACACCTCAACATCTAGCAGAATTCATTTAGTTTTCATGGTTTAATATTCTCTTTGCTAGGTGTGATCATGGGCCTCCAAATCATCTGTTGACTTGTAGCAATGTATGCATAGTATACACCTCTGATGATTATCAGTAAAAAGGGAATGGGAAATAAATGGCAATTAAATGTAAATCATATAAAAGGCAAAGGTAAAGATTTCACCTTGACATTAAGTAAGTCATATACTGCATCTTAATTTTTTATAAGTACAATTCAAAGTGCTGGCTTTAGCCTATAACAGGACCTTGATGGTCCTGTTACGAACCATCTAGGACTTTAAGATCATCAGGGGAGGCCTTGCTCTCAGTCCCACCGCCATTGCAATCGCATTCAGTGGGGATGAGAGAGAAGACCTTCTCCTTGGTGGCCCCTAGGCTGTGGAACTCCCTCCCTAATGAGATCAGAGATGCCCCCTCCCTCCTGACCTTCCGGAAGAAACTCAAATCCTTGCTGTGGGATCAAGCATTTGCAGAATAGACTGATTTGCTGGGGAAGATAATGTTTTTAGTGGACTGCAATGGACTGATTAGGATGATGATTTTAACTGAGCCCCCCCCCCCCAGGGGTTGAGAAGGGCGGAGTAAAAATGCTGTAAATAAATAAATAAATAAATTGGCAAACTGTTTTTAATGTATAATGTATATTTATAACTGCTTTTAATTTATGTGAATTGTATTGTATGTTATGTTTTATATTGTGTCAGCATTGAATAGTGCCTATTGGTAGCTGTCCTGAGTCCCTCTTCGGAGGTGATAAGGGCGGGATATAAATATGTTCCAAATGAATAAATATAATATAATATAATATAATATAATATAATACCTGAGACAAGCAAAGTTGTTATTCAAAGTGGCGGCAGCTATGTTGTTTCCTTCCAAGCCTGAACAAATTCCAATATATCTGTTCAATAAAAATCACATTTTATGTATCAAACAAAATAAACTCAAATCCACCAAAACTTTATCTTTAAAGTAGCACAAATCTCCCTATAATTTTATCCAATATTTGTCACATTCATGCCTTTCTTCCAGTGAGCTCAGCCCAAAAGAGATGACTATCTTCCTTGTCACTTTGTCCCACAAAGGACTGTTAAAAGTGGGGGTTTTTTTTGTTTTTGTGGGGGTTTTTTGTTTGTTTTTTGCTCAGGTAGGATTGGGACTTGGATCCCACATTTGTCCAACACTCCAACCCTTATAAAGTGCTAAGGTAAAGGTAAAGATAGTCCCCTGACATTAAGTCCAGTCATGTCTGACTCTGGGGTGTGGTGCTCATCTCCATTTCTAAGCCGAAGAGCCAGCGTTGTCCGTAGACACTTCCAAGGTCATGTGGCCGGCATGACTGCATGGAGCACTGTTACCTTCCCGCCGGAGCGGTACCTATTGATCTACTCACATTTGCATGTTTTCAAACTGCTAGGTTGGCAGTATAAAGTGCTGGTGTCCCTTAAATGCCTGTCTCATGGCTTGTTAGCTTTTAAAGTGTGGCAGAGTTCTCTAATGAAGAGTGATATAGTAGAAACCATGTATTCATAGAACCGAGATATGTGGTTTCACATATACACTTACTCATGTTGGACCTCTTGTACAAGTTTCTCTCTTCTTGGTACCTATGTCATTCAGCTGATGGAAAATAATAGGGTTTGCTGCTGTTATCTGTGGTTTTATCACACAAAATCCATATCCTATGTTGCTATGGGAGTTGTACTGAATCCAACTAAGCAGAGTTCTTTTGAAGACTGAAGATGCTGAATACAATAAAATTATAGAGACAACACATAGAAGAGGCCAGGAAGGGGGAGGGGGAGGATCGTGAGATGGAAGTCAGCATAAAGGGAGAGGAAAGAATTTTGTGTATGTATGTGGGAGAGCAAACAGCCTCTGCTACAGATGGGAGAAAGTGGAAGTGCCAAAAATCCCAATGCTTTTTTGATTGGAATCCCAGGTTCCCAAACACTGAATGTTGTTTATAACCACAAAATTGCTGAGTGGCATCACTGCCATTGTTTGTATGTTACCGCCTATCTCCCAAGGCAATGGAACAAGCTGTGGAAGCCACAGTGGGGGTTCCTTTGAAACATTAAATCAATGTGCTGCATCTGTTGAAATGCTTGAAAGCCACAGGCAGCAAAGCCAAATTCCAGATTGCGAACTCAGCAGGGGCCATGTGGTAAACCTGAGCATTCAACATCGGAGCCTGGCTTATTAGCTGTCATCAGCTGGCAACCATTTAGACCAAGGATCTTTCGGCCTCCCACTCCCTCTTCGCTTTTTCTAATATTGGAAGGACTACAAAAACACTCCTATTAGGCTTGATTTCCTGACTTGGCATTTCAGTGCAACAAAGAAGCTGCTCTGGAGACTTGTTAGTACAAATAAGTTGTGGCCTAGGTAGGCGAATACAGATTCACCTTTTCTTTGCTTCTTCAAACATTGGCATGTTTCGCAGAAGGGATGTGGTGTACACACAGCCTGCACTACAGAAATGGGGATTGCTGTAAGCAGAGGGCTGTTTGTGACACTGCAGCTTGAGTTTCTTTACTTTCCAACATTACATTCACATAAGGCCAGCCCTCCTCTTAGGTAGATGGAAACAAGGTGCTTTAGGTAGTAATTCTGAGCTGTCTTGAAAGATAACATATACCATCTATTTATATTATATTATGGTGGTTATAGGCTTGGTATAGTTAAAGCTTCTGCTTTCTATCTAGCCTGAATTAGAGTCTGGCCATGCATGCCAGGCCTAAAGAACCCAAATAGTATAACCCTGAGGCCCAGGAACCCATTCTAGCAAGGGAGTAATTGGGGGGGGGGGGTCGGATTCATAGGGATTGGAAAACTGTGAGTTCAGGGCATGGTGCATCGGCTCCCAAAGGATCAAATGAAAAACAGATGGGTTGAAGGCAAAATCAGAGGTGTTTCACCTTGGCCAAAGTAGATGTCAGCTGAGTCTGAGCTACAAAGGCTGACATACCTCAATGCAAATATACCAAAATATTTATAGGACCCTGACAGCAGCTTGAAAACAAAGATTTCTGCTGCCCTGAGTGTCGATTGGTGAAGGTTATGGCAAGCTACGATCTGCAGGCAGCTTGGCTGGGATGCACTGTCTGTCGTTGTCTGGATTTGGAGGGAAATTTCATAAAATGCCATTAGTATATTTGAAGGCTTGTTTCTGTGTACTGTTAATGGAGGAAGAGTGGAAAGGAATGCGAGGGGCCGGAGATAATGGGTTTAAATGGGGTTTGATATTTCTGTTTCAGTCAATACAATGGGTGCCAGCCAGTAGATAAAAGGGTGTTCAGGGTGTTGGCAAATTTAATGGAAACCCCAGGGATTTAGCAATAGAGGTGACGAAACATTCCCTGGAATAAAATCAGATAGTATCAGGAAAAATTCTGTGGCTCTTCCTAAACTCTGTTATGTGTTCTGTGTGTCTTCTCAGGGTATTGTGAAGGGATTATGTTAACTAGTGTATGGTCAATCCCTGAGGATGTGTATAGTGTATTGTGCAGCATTCTAGAGAAGTTCAATGAAGAGTGACTTGAAACTAGAGAAAGGGTCAATGCAGGCTCCTTATTGGTCCCTATGGAGCCGCGGACTCTGGTGTTCATCTTTTTGGGATCTGGTTTTCGAGTACACTAGGGGCTTATTGAATGAGTCCTAACACTTTTGTAGCGGTTTTGTAACTGCTTTGAGTCCCCTTTGGGGAGATAAAGTGGGGAAGAAGAAGAAGAAGAAGAAGAAGAAGAAGAAGAAGAAGAAGAAGAAGAAAGTGCATTTTCCCCTTCTAATGCCTTCCTGTTAGACTGAATTCTTCCCCATAATTCCTAATTTCCAGGTAAATCTAGAGATTAGTTTTTTCAAGTCTTCATTGTGACTTACTAATTCCAAACTATTTTATGTGATGGCAATAATTTCACAACTGAAAAAAATAGTTTTCAAAAGTATGTGTTTTTTTTGGAGAAGAAGGGTATATCTACACCAGGGTCCCCAAACTAAGGCCTGTGGGCCAGATCTAGCCCCTGGAGCAATTTTCCCAGCCCCTGCCACCTTTGCTTGCAGTCGTCATAACCTTTGCCATAGGAAAAGAAAGAAAGGAAAAGGAGGGAGGGAAGGAAGGAAAGAGCCACAAAGAGAGCCATGGGGACACTATGGGGTAGGCCCATTTCAGAGTCTCCCTCAGTTGCTAGCTGCCAACACAAGAGCAGCAGATGGGATAATTATACGTACCCATCTTAAAGAAGTAATAGCCATTTTGTATCCCTAGGAAACAATTATACCAAGAACACCCAACAGTTAGAAGGACCATAAACTGGACCTCTGCTTAAAAAGTTTGAGGATCCCTGAGATACACCTTTCATCTGAAATTGACCAACCAAAAACTTAAGATATATGTGTGTGATCATTAACATTCAGTGCTGGGGCAGAGTTTGAAACCATTAGCTTTTGGATTACACATATCAGAATCCCCCAACCAGCATAACACCAGCTATCTAGGAATTGTAGTTCCACAAAAGTATAATTATCAAGGCTCTGGTAGTGAGGTTGACCAATTGCTCAAAAGGGAGTTATGGAAGGAAGCCAAGTAGAAGGTTCTGTTCCTGTTGATTGGCATAGAGGTTCCATGGCAGTTGGAAGCTAAAGGAGAAGAGGCGGTGGATCGTCCTGTGGCAGAAGGACTCAACCAGACCACAGTGCCATGAAGGGTGTCACTGCTGGCCCATAATCGTCACAACTAGAAAAAAACCACTGTAAAGCCTTCCTGGGCAAGTACTTAGCCAACAACTGTGTTTATTTAAAAGAACAAACGCTGGGCAGTGTAAAAGGAGAATGAGAGGGGTGCCTAGAACAAACAAGGCAACTTCATGCCCTCAAGAATTTTATAGATGGAATCCCAAGTGTGGCCAAAAAAAGAAAGAAAGAAGCAGAATTGGGTTCTTGTGAGTTTTTTCGGGCTGCATGGCCATGTTTCAGTAGCACTATCTCCTTTTCCAAGGTCTGTTGGTAGTGAGGCAAATGGAGTGTATATATATCTGTGGAATGTCCAGGGTTGGAAAAAGAACCCATGTCTGTTTACAGCAAGTGTGAATGTTGCAATTAGCAAACTGAGATAGCATTGAGTAGCTAGAAAGCTGCAAAATCAATCAGCGAGGGTGTCTGGATAGAGGTGACCTGGGCTTTTACTGCCTGGTTACCACTATTTAAAAAAACACCAAAATTAAGACAGAAAACAAAGAACACTCAGAAACAGGGGAACACCAGACAGGAAACAATCAAGTGCCAATTAACACCTCCTAAACAGAGGCTGCCTTCAGGTGACAACAGCCAGGCTACCTCTATGCAGATACCTCCCTCACTGATTGATTTTGCAGCTTTATGCTATACTCAATGCTATTCAAGCTTGCTAACTGCAACAATCACACTTACTTTAAACAGACAAGGGTTCTTTCTCCCACCCTGGACATTCCACAGATATATATACATTCCACTTGCCTCACTACCCACAGACCTCTGGATATCAGCCACAGATGCAGGCGAAATGTCAGGAGTTAATGCTACTGGAACATTTTTATTTATTTATTTATTTATTTATTTACCACATAAATAAACTGCCCCTCTCAGCCCAGAGGCAACTTGGAGTTGTTCACAATTGGCAACAGTTTTATGCCTCAACAATTATAACAAATAAAACGATCATAAAATACTGTTAAAATCATTAGCATACAACATAAGAATATAAAAAACCATACAAAGCCTTAAAAACATTATCGTGAGCATCTCCAACATGGCCATACAGCTTGAAAAACTCACAGCAACCCAGTGATTCTGGCCATGAAAGTTTTCAGCAAGACAAAATCAGAGGTGATTAAGATGGCAAATGTTATTAAATGAGGAAGAACATACAAGCTGTAGGGGATGCTGCAACAGTTTGCTTTTGCCAGAGCCTGCAGGGAAGTGTGAGAATTCACCCTCTCCTCTCCCCTTGCTGAGTTACCTGAATGCACTGCTTTTGCACTTTCTGTTTGCAGCTATTGGAATAAGCTGGGGAAGAAAGGGGGAAAGCAGGAGGAAGACAGAGAAGGGATGCTTTAAAAGGAACCAGAAAAGTGATTAAAACTGAGATACTTTAAAAGCATTTGAGAAAATGGATAGAGTATTAATCAAGGCTGCCCCTGCCAAATTGGGAATGGCCTATGGGAAAAATTGATATTGGAGATAGGCCAGTAAGATGTCCAGCT
Source organism: Anolis sagrei (assembly GCF_037176765.1). NCBI lineage: Eukaryota > Metazoa > Chordata > Lepidosauria > Squamata > Anolidae > Anolis > Anolis sagrei. Next base: position 254,685,710 of record NC_090021.1, read on the forward strand.
GGAAGGAAAGAGGTAAACTTGTCTCCAGTTTCTATTAAAATCCAGGGCAAATCATGACCTACCCATGTTACAAAGACATAATCACCTCTGAAGTAGAACATAGGGACTTTGAGGATGGATCTACACTGCCATATAATCCAGTTCAAAGCAGGTAATCTGGATTTTATGTGGCAGTGGAGCCTGATTCTCCAAGCTAAGGAAATCCTTCTGTTTTGAAATGTTCAGTGTGGTTACTCTTTTTGACTCTCTACAGCAGTCCTATTGCAAAAAGTTTATATCAGTTGCTTGCCTGACCTGTAGCCTCAATAAGACATGTGCCTCACATTGGACAAGTTCATTTCATGATTTTCTATGTCACTTTTCTTCAATTTTGTGTCATCCAAGTTATGTTGGACTAATTGCAAATCCCGGGTTGGGAAAGGTTAGCCTACTACATCAGTTCTCATGAGTGAACTTGGGTCAAAAGAGATATTTTGCAAACATAACTTCAAAATATTGGAATACATTGAAGCATAATCTCTGGAAATATTTTCTTTCTTGCCTCATATTAGAGCATGAAGAACCACTGTTTCAGTGTCTTTCAGGGCTCAAAGTGAAAAGCAGCAATGAAACACAGGAGCCTACAGAAGTCACTGTCCCACTGCTGGGTGAACGTTTCTAGATTATGTTTTCTCCTAGGAGTCTTCAGCATACTGTTTGCTATTATTTGGAGGCAAAGCAAAGAGAAATGTAAATCTCTAGAACAGGAGGAATCTGCATTCATGGTAAGGGAGTGAAATGGTTTGTGGCCAGGATTTCCCATAAGTTCTCTGCAACTGTACACAACTGATTTTACATACATATACATATACATACATACATACATACATATATATACATACATACACACACACACACACACACACATATATGATGGAGCCGTGGTGTTGCAGCAGGTTAAACAGCTGAGCTGCTGAACTTGCTGACCAAAAGGGCTGCAATTCGAATCCAGGGAGCAGGATAAGCTCCTGCTGTTACCCCTAGCTTCTGCCAACCTAGCAGTTCGAAAACATGCAAATGTTAGTAGATCAATAGGTACGTCTTTGGTGGGAAGGTAATGCTACTCCACACAGTCATGCTGGCCACATGACCTTGGAGGCATCTATGGACAACGCCGACTCTTTGGCTTAGAAATGGAGATGAGCACCACACCTCAGAGTCGGACATAACTAGACTTAATGTCAAGGGGAAACCTTTACCTTTTTACACACACAAACACATATATTCTCTCTCCCCTGGAGCAAATCAGCAATCCAGGTTTATAAAGCAGTAGGGGGTCGAAATTAAAATAGACAAGGCCACAGATAGGTTTTTAGCACATCACTTCCCAAGGAAAGGTTATAATTAATGAATGAGCTATTGTAAAAATAAACTATATTATAAAAAGGGAAGTTTCAATTAATATCAATTAATTAAACTTATTAGGTAAGATTTTTATTTATTATAAAATCACATTAATGGAAATAAATAATTTACTAATTAACTAAATGTAAACAGTCAGAAAACCTGAACAATTCATTCAATCTTGTACCGGTTAGCAATAATAACATTATAACACTAACAATGAGTACTTCTAATAATTTGCGTTAGTAAATGCGTACCCAGATGCTGGATACAGAATAAGTTATTAATAAGTGGTTGTCTTAAATGACTTACATATGTAGCCAGCGAATCCAGACAGGGCAGTATTAATGGCTTGAAAAAGGAGAAGAGATCACCATCTGCAGAGGGGATTCTGCCTCTGATTATATTTCACAGGCAAACCTGAGGCCAAACAAACTCCCCTTCTAGCAGTGTTTCTCAACCTCCGGCCATGACCCCTTAATACAGTTCCTTATGTTGTGGTGACCCCCAACCATAACATTATTTTCGTTGCTACTTCACAACTGTAATTTTGTTACTGTTATGAACTGTAATGCAAATATCTAATATGCAGGATGTATTTTCATTCACTGGACCAAATTTGGCACAAATACCTGATACACCCAAATTTGAATACTGGTGGGGTTGGGAGGGGGGATTGATTTAGTCATTTGGGAGTTATAGTTGCTGGGATTTGTAGTTCACCTATAATCAAAGAGCATTCTGAACTCCATCAACGATTGAACTGAACCAAACTTGGCACACAGAGCTCCCAAGTGGTAATCTTAAATCAGAAACAACATGGTCTAGTATGTTTGGCTAGGACTCCAGCAGATCTGCTCAGCTATGCAAACCCACTGGGTGATCTTGGGCAAATCATACTGTGTATGGGTGCAACTACATTGTAGAAGCAACGAAGTTTGGCACTCCTTGGCTCAATGCTATGGCTTAACCTTCTTTGCCCAAGAGTGCTTGGGCCTCACCAAACTACAACTCCCATTGTAGGCACATCCTCAGTCTTAAAGGAAAGCAATGGCAAACTTACTATGTACAAACGCAACTGAGAAACTCTGTGATAATGTCACTAAGTTGAAATTGACTTCAAGACACACAACACCAAGAATTATATTTTAAAAACCTTTGTGGCAATGGGATAATGGGATTATATTTGGTGTTTCAGGATACAAATGGAAAGAAGAACATCAACCTGGAGAATATCATAAAGCAGAAGCCCCAGAATCCAAATCTCAGTGTTCTGGAGAGTGCTCAGGGTCCTTTGCCCATACAATATACATATCTCTTGGGATCTCTTCCTACTAGAAAGCGTGAGTATAGAACATTATAGTCATGACCACTCTTGATACACATAGAAGGAAATAATATAAGAGAGAGATCCAAGTTCTATATAGCAAGCCACTTCAGGTCAGCTGCCGTTTGAAACGTCTCACCAAATGTTTAAGTCAGCGATCTCACAGTTACTATGAAATCTTTTTCTTTTTAAAATATGGCTTTGGCGTACTTGCTAAACATGGAAAATCTGATCTACTTGAAGCACTAAAGTCAGAAAGAATCACACATGTGATTTATTTATCCTGTTGAATACTATCTATGTCTTTCTGTTGTTTGAGACCAGCAGTTTGGGGATCTTTAAACAGAAGTTGGGTTACCATCAGATGGGGGTGCTGTAGCTGTGTATTGCATGGTAAGAAATTGGACTAGATAGCCTTTGCAATCTCTTCCAGCTTTGTCATTCTGTAATTCTATGTAGGAGACTACACTTGTAAACTGGGCCTGAAATGAACTATTTAGACTCTTAGATAAATATAAAGGCTTTGTGTTGCCAAGTGTCACTCGGCAGCCTCTGCCCTGAACTCCTTGGGTGGCTTTAGGAAAGTCCCTGGCTTGGATCCAAAAATGCTGTGATAGGAAAGGGGGTTTCAGCTGCAAGAATGGAGTTCTGGTTCTCCTGCTTTTCTGGTTCAAGCCCATTGGTTTTGCCTCTTCTTCATCTTGCAGATAGGGAGCCAGGTCTAGACAACACCAACAATAAATACCGTGCCAACTGCAACAGTAATGGTACACTATTTGAAACGAGTGAAATGTAAACAGGGTTCCTATACTTCTCAGATCCAAGCAATTGCTTTGTAATTATGGAAATCATTTTAATTTGTATTCTTATTCTAATTATTCATTTATATCATTGTTCAGGAACACTGGAATACGTATGTGAATTGCTTCACAAACAAAGTGCCATATAAAATGTAATGTAATCGTTTCCACTTCTTCTAGGATTGCTGACTATTGGTATTTCTTCTGTCTATAAAGAAAAGGAGCATCATTTACTGAACACAATTGAGTCCATTTTAAGACAGTCTTCTCCAGAAGAACTACAAATGACCATCCTGGTTATATACCTTGCTAACAATAGTTCTCAGCTCAATGAGCGCAGCACCAAAGAAATTCAGGCTAAATTTAGTGAGCATGTCAATGAGGGAACACTGCTTGTTATACAAAGTCATCTCGCCAGTTACCCACCTTTAAGCAGCCCGAAAGCAAATCCATGGTATAACAGAGGAGGAATTGGGTGTAGAGCCAAACAGAATGTGGACTATGCTTATTTAGTTAACTTCTGTGCTGGTCTCTCTTGGTATTATTTGATGCTTGAAGATGACATTGTCTGCGCTGATAATTTTATATCCATTATACAAAACTATATAAAGGACAGAGGAACACCTTGGACCACAATTGCATTTTCAAGATTGGGCTACATTGGGAAACTCTATCATAGCTCTGATCTTATTAAACTGGCCCGGTTCCTCTTGATGTTTTATGATGCAGTGCCTGCAGACTGGCTTCTAGAGTTTTTCTATAAGTCAAAAGGCCAGGATAATGCCATATTTTTCCGGCCTTCACTCTTTCAACATATAGGTAGATTATCTTCATTTCACAATATGGAATTTCAAATCCAGGATCCAGAATTTGAAGAAGACTTTGGACCTTCTGGAGACTCCCCAGCTGCTTCATGTTTCACAAACATACCCATATTTTCACATTATGTGCCAGGCAATGTGTGTCCTCCCAGCGAGGGTGTGTTTTGGGGTATGAATGTAACATCAGAGAGTTTCTTCACTGTTGTCTTTAAACGTCCAGTTGTTCCCCAGAAGATTCAGATTTACACAGGGTCAGCCGAATATAAGAAGGACATTCTCTATTATGGCTTTGTAGAACAGGGTAGGCACAAAATCCATTGGCATGGGGGTCAAACATGCCTAACTTTCCAGTGGATTGGAGATTTCAAGGAGGGGCGTTTTGAAATGGAAAAGAACAATAACAATGATGACATTGACTGCCTTAGAATACACCCCACAGCACCACAAAAGCCATGGCTGCTAATAAGGAAAATTAATATTTGGGCGAAAAAAGATTGACTTCACATTCTGTTGCACACATCTGTATTGCACACCAATGGAAAACCATATTAAATCTTGCTGTCTGTTATAAGATACATAAACTCTTTTCATTTCTGTAACTGAAAATAAACTTTGTGTTTCCTTCCTTTAATTTTAAAACAACTTTGAGTGGAAAACAAAAGGCAAACCTTTTAGGCAATAAATTAGCATGTTCTCACCAAATGTTTAAGTCAATGAATTTAATAACACGTGTGGCTTCTTCATAAAATCTCTGAATTATCATACATAACCTGCAGTAATGTATGATAATTATCATACATATCCTGCAAAGAGAGAATGGGCGACGCCAATAAAAACAATTTCCCTATTGTAGTGAATTTTGAAATACACATGAGAAATGATCAGATGAGATTCATGCAGTCATTGATTGTGGTGCAGGAATATAGTAGTGGCATGGAACAGTACATAAAATGATGAGTTGGTTGGTTTTAAAGGAAGATTGTAGAAATGTATCTCTATTATAAATTTATTTGGCAGCACGCATTCAGGATTTATTTGGTGAGCAGCAAACAGAAAGTCCCTACATCCAGTGAATTCGCAAGATAATTCAAACTAAAGAAACTCTTTGATATTGTTGTATTTATGCAACTATGCAAATTTTATAGCAGATGAGGAAAATCCACCAACCATCTTTGCTTTGGCTCTGTCACCTGTCCATGTGCTACCTTCACCTGATCTGTTCTCAAAAACTAAAAGTGACCCTATATTGTGAAAAACTATTCATTAGATATTGGTGACATAGATGGGTAGTCTTGGTGAAATTTGTTTGTGAGTGTATCATATCCTCTAACACTTCTGGTCACTTTTGGAAGCAACCCAAGCAGGGAACTTTGAAATGGTTGAACAGAAACTCTCTGAAGCTTTAGGTGCTCTTACTGCCTACTACAGGGAGAACCAGCTGATTCCTAATCCATCTAAAACACAGACATGTGCTTTTAATCTTAACAACAGACAAGCATCTCGAGCTTTGAGGATCACCTGGGAAGGAATCCCACTGGAGCACTGCAGCACACCCAAATACCTGGGAGCTACTCTGGATTGTGCTCTGACCTACAAGAAGCACTGCTTGAATATCAAGCAAAAAGTGGGTGCTAGAAATAATATCATACGAAAGCTGACTGGCACAACCTAGGGATCACAATCAGATACAGTGAAGACATCTGCCCGTGTGCTTTGCTATTCTGCTGTGGAATATGCATACCCAGTGTGGAACACATCTCGCCATGCCAAAACAGTGGATGTAGAAGGTGCTAAACAGAATGCATTCTGGCACCCTGAGATGCAGAGCCAACCTTAAGAAATGGAGCCACAAAGTGGAGTCCAGGACATGTGAGTGTGGAGAAGATCAAACCACAGACCACCTGTTACAATGAATTCTGAGCCCTGCCAAATGCACAATGGAGGGCCTTCTTATATCAACACCAGAGGCACTCCAAGTGGCCAGCTACTGGTCAAAGGATGTTTAGTATAATGCCAGGTTTGTTTGTGTGTGTTTTTAAATACATTACAACTGTACTCTGGATTCGCTTTTGATACGATAAATAAAAAATATATCCTCTAACATTTCACAAATGAAACTGGGACATGTGGCAAACAAGGACACAATGTGGTCAAGAAGGCAAAACTTATTAAGGAGGAAAAACACACATGATAGGAAAGGCTGCAGAGTATGTTTTTTCTGAGTCTAGGGGGGGGGGGGAGATTGCATCTCCTCCTCTCCCCACACAGAGTTCACTAAGTGCATAGTACTTTTGCACGTTAAACTCTTTTCTGCATTGGAAAATGGTAGAAAAGACTGACAAATGGGGTGACAGGATTAGTCAGGATTGTTACTGCAAAAATCAGGACATTTGAAGGATGTGGTGGTGTGCAAGTGTAACACTGGTGTGCTGAAGTCCTATCTTTAAACATTTCTTTCCGAATTCCTTTTCTTTTTCATGCTCTTTACCCACTAGAGGGCAGCAAATTTCCACCTGTTGGTTTTTTCAAAAGGAACTCCTCTCCCTCCCTCCTTGAATCTGGATGCTTTTGAAATTCTTAGCAAACAAGCAAACTAAACTAACCAAAAAAGGTTGTGAGAATTATATGCAAGTTGTTTAGCTTGTCAAACTGTCATTTCCACTCAGAGTGAAAAGGATGGATTTTCATCAGTGTAGTTAACCCCCTCGCCCTCACACACAGCATGTACTTAATTGTACAGTATATTTGTCTTTGTATGCAACGTTTCCTAATATGCACACTTTTGTGTGCAATTCTCCATAATAGATGGTTCATTTTCAAACACAACTCCCCTTGGCTTTTTGCACGCAATGTACACAATGAATGCATTATCACGTTTATTTATTTATTTTCATTTAAATTAATTTTACCACACCCTTCAGCCAAAAAGGCTCCCAGAGCAACTTACAAATCATGAAGTCCAAAGTGTCCTGCCCTTAGGTCTTTAATCTAAATAAGACATGGCACATAAGGAGCTTGGGAGTGATCCTGGACTCGCCGCTGAGCCTGGAACCCCAGGTCTCGGCGGTAGCCGGGAGAGCTTTTGCGCAATTAAAACTTGTGCACCAGTTGCGCCCGTACCTTGGGAAGTCTGATCTGGCCACGGTGGTCCACACTCTTGTTACATCCCGGATAGACTACTGCAACGCGCTCTACGTGGGGTTGCCCTTGAAGACTGTTCAGAAACTCCAACTAGTCCAGCGTGCGGCAGCCAGATTGCTCACCGGAGCGACATACAGGGAGCATACCACCCCCCTGTTGTGCCAGCTCCACTGGCTGCCGGTTCAATTCCGAGCACAATTCAAGGTGCTGGTCTTAACCTACAAAACCCTATACGGTTCTGGTCCAGTGTATCTGTCCGAACGTATCTCCCTCTACGTCCCACCTCGGAGTTTGAGATCATCTGGGGAGGCCCTGCTCTTGACCCCACCACTCTCACAAGTGAGGCTGGTGGGGACGAGAAGCAGAGCCTTCTCAGTGGTGGCCCCCCACCTGTGGAATTCACTCCCGGGGGAAATCAGAACAGCACCAACCGTCCTCTCCTTCAGGAGGAGGGTGAAGACATGGCTGTGGAACCAGGCCTTTGGGCAACCAGGCAATTAGACAATGACAACCAAATAAGACAATCAGATGTGTAAAATCGGCAGGATTGTCGAAATGGAACCAAAACAGATCTTTGAGTTAATTGTACACTGATGGGTAAGAGGAAGATCCAGGTTTGTATTGTTTTTACTGATTTTATCATTTTACTGATTTTATTGGATAATGTTGAATTGTGGGAATTTGTACTGTTATATTTTTTGTGATGATTGTTTGTGTAGCAGGCGTCTAAGTGCGCCTTGCAGCTGTAAGCCGCCCTGGGTCCCCTTCGGGGTGAGAAGGGCGGGGTACAAGAACCCCAAATAAATAAATAAATAAATAAATAAATAAGGGAATAAAGAATGATAGCAAGAGGATGGATTTAGTTCAGCAGTTGCTGGCTGCTCTTCTCTCCCTCAGACCTATTGGGATATGGAGCACCTCTCAGTGGATCCAGGTTCTCTTTTTGAGCATGGGGCTGTGACACAGCATTTGGAGACATCTGAAGGATAACTGGGCTCATACTGATATATTAATCTGAAATATGATGACTAGATTGGTTCACTTTAAAAAAATATAGGAATATATTCAAAGGCATTTGGTACTGACATATGTTTATTAATGTCAATGTCAAAAGAATTCACTAAAACCTGACATAATGACCAATCCCCTACAAGATTCATCTTCCTCCTTTTGGAGACCATCCTCCACAGCTCTTTAGTAGCTGGGAGAGAATAGGGGGGCATCAGAAGACTATCTGCACACCTTACCAGGCATCTTGAAGGTCCTCCTGACAGCTGAAGGATGTTGTTGTCATTTTTCATTTGGTTACTGATACATGTTTAGATACTTCCCCAACAAACATCAGCCTCTGAAAAGGAGGGTTGCAGAAGGAAAGGGAACCCTCCTGGGAGAGATCGAGGGAAGATATATAGTTCTGCCTGGGCAAACCTTACAATATCTTTCCTGGAACAAGATCTTGTTATTGAACCCCAAAAGGAATCCCCTCCCTTTTACTGGCTTCAATGACTCAACTGGGACCTGCAGCAGGGGGTTCTGCAGGTCCCTCTGCACTCCAACAATCAAGGGTGGCTGCCCTCCTACAGGCAGCTCCAGCAACGGCCAGCAACCTCAACTGGAGCCCCACTATCCATTCTTCAATTTAAACTAATAAAAATGAACAAAGACACTGAGATTTTCCCTCTCTTTTCTGTGTCTTTGTCTTTTCCCATCACTGGATTCAAGCTACTTCTGGGTTCTCGCTAGCTGACGAGACTTGGGAAGAAGCATTGCAGACCCACTGCAGGGTCTGCACTGCCATCCCCTCAATTATAATGCTGTATCCAACATAATAAAACATATACAGTACAGTGTTCCCTCACTTATCGCGGGTGTTTCTTTGCAGGCCCAACCTCAGTAAGTGAAAATCCACGAAGTAGGGACACTATATTAATTTTAATGCTTATACATTATTTTAGCATACCTCATAAAGGGAGGCTGGTGTGCAGGCTGGAATTCCCTCTGCCGGCTCCGTTTGCCCTCCCGCAACTTGGAGTGCTTGTGCGGCTGCTCCTCCTGGCCCATCCCGAGGGCTCCTGCCTGCCTCCCTGATTTCCCCTTGACACCCCCCACTCAAGGGAGATCAGAGCCCCTCAAGGTCTTCATGGACCCTGATTTGTATGTGTACCCCTAACCTGTGGGGACCAGGCCTTCAGTATTGGGTACCCCTGTAACCACAGCTCCTTGTGTATGTCTAATTGAAAGTATTGTAGAAGTCACCAACTTGTTCTTGCGAAAACAATAAAGTTTTCGGCCAACCCATTAGGGTCATTGTGCCAACACATCAGGGTTACTTAATCCCATCATCAGTCATTATCTCACCCATTGTTCTGAAGCTCACCAGCCCCCCTCCAGCCTTTAGACAGAAAGAAATCTCCATCTGAGGCAGATGGCACTCTCTCACTGGCGGAGGCACACCAAATTCCTGCTCAGCCAATCATGGCAAAGCTGGGTCCAGCTGGAGGCAGCAGGAATTTTGAACCTGTAAGGTGTATAAAAGTGCATGTTTTTCTGTGTAATGTATCTCAGCTATCTTTAGTGGGCTACCGCAAGCTGATTTCAAATAAAATCTTCGGAGACTTCTCTCCAACTTGGTGAGCATTCTATCATCAGATTGGGCTTCCTTCACTTGCCAAGCGCTGAATCCTCAGCCAGCTGGGCACCGGGACCATTATCTACCTAACAGTCTTGGCCCCCAGTCCCAGTTTCTGGCTATCCACGGCACAGATCTCACTATCTGTAGCTGCTTCAAATTGTTCTATTTCAATCTCACCCCCATAGCTCATTTTTACCACTATGGCTGCCAGCCAACTTTGTGTGAAGTAATCCAGGAAGGGTTTTATTGGGTTGATTCTTCCTGAAAATAGCCTCCTTGCGGATTCAACTCATGTTCTGTCAGCTGACCAAATGACACATGGCTGCATGCAAAACCAGTTTTCCCCATTCAAGAGACTTATTTCAAGTCTCCAGCACAACAGAAGACCAGCACTGTCACAAGAAGCAAGTTCTGTTTTATTGCAATATCATTATAAGTCACAGGGAAACAATTCTACTGCCTTCCCCCTCAGGTTAAATTTTCAAAGCAACTACACACCTACATCCTCTTATTTGTGGGCAGGACTTCTTTGTACCAGCAACATGCCCCTATTGCTTTGAAAATGTATCCTTTAATATAGGAACAGAAGAGCTAGACTAAAAGCAAGTCTCTCTTGCTGAACGCCAGAGGCTCTGGAAACCATGCATTCAGCAGTTTATAAAATTGTCTCCCTTCAAAAGAAAATTTCCAAGGGTGAAGGAAAAGAGAGAAAAACAAAGTAATGCTAATAGGAGTCAGAGTCAATGCCTGGCTCTACCACACACAGATATTTACTTCTTCACTCTGGTGTTGTCTTCCTTCCTTGGTTTTCTCTTGAGGATCCAAACGTTTGTTTCAAATACTTTTAGGTGTCTTGTGGATTGGATGATAGGTGTATTTCTGATGGCCCTACATGAACCCTTGCTGAGGGAGCAGCTCCCACACTCAATGGAGTTGCAATAGTAAAGGGGGGCATTGTTGTAAGTCAACCACACCCTGTACAAGTTTATAGTTCTCATCAAGGAAAGAGATCGCCAGCTTATAGACTTCATAAAAGAAATAGGTAGCTTGCAAGGAAAAGCCCTTCCCCAATTTCCCTCTGTGTCTGTCTCTCTGTTTCCCTCCTCCTATTCCCTGAGTTAGACTGACACCTCTTTAAGAAAACACCTTTTTATTTAAAATTTCTTGAGCACACAGGAAGCCCCTGGTTCTTTCCTATATTCATCCCCTATGAGTATGGAGAGAGACAAGTTGTCAATAAATAGATAGATAGACCTTAACAGAAATGTAGTTCTTTCAATACAGTCTTTTGTGATTTTTAAAGCTTGTCTCTGCTCCTGTAATTGCTTAAGCTTATTCCCTCTGCCGTGCCCAAGAAGCTTTTGCTCTGTTAAAACTGCTGTTCCTGCTGCTTTACTTGTTAAAATGCTTTTCCTTTTTTAAATCCCCCAACAGCCATTTGCCTCCTCTTATCAGTGTAGCTTTCCAGAAACACAACATTGTTTTTCTTCACTTTCCCCTCTATCTTATATCACTTTCCCCTCTATCACTTTCAGCTCTATCTTGTATAACAAAATTTATATTTCCCAGGTTGGCATAGAAGGCATGGGCCTAGGTCTTGTACCTGAGAAGAAAATCACACAGATGGATAGAAGTTTATTTAGGATTTCCTGCTAGATCTCAGACAAGAGTGTATAATTTCAAATAATTTAACAACAGTAACAATTGAAAAGAAACTGTCCTCTCACCTTTGTTAAATTAGGTAGGGGGAAACCGAAGTTGATATTTTTAAATAAATGGATTTGTTAGCTTGATCTATAACCCACAATAATCACAAGTCTTTGGACTGAGACATTGCTTGGAAGGGGACTGTTTCTTAATTCTTTGTGTACCAAGATTTTGTGCTTAGCCCTAGTTAGTGGGCCCATGAGTCTAATACAAAACACAGGACGTCCCGGAAACCAGAAAATTGCATGCCTTAAGTGAAAAGGGGAGTTACTGGGAAATGGAAGAGAGCAAGACATCTGTACCCCATTTGCAAATTGAGGTATAAAGCTCCAAGGATCATTATTTGGTGCTAATTAGTAGTTTCCATGTTGCTGGGAGCAATGGATCTGCTCTGCATTTTAATCTGTCACTCTCCAAGATGATGAACCTATTTTGGGGATTAAGTTCAACACCTTGGATGGCTTCTTCAAAGTTCAGACTGAACCCCCAAATAGATTCATTGCCTCTATTAACATGAAAGCAATCAACTGCTACTACTCATGTTGGCAATGTGGCTTCTCAACCCAATTCAAATGCCGCTGAGCCCATTTGCACTACACAAATATTCTATTCTAACTGCCATGGTTCTTTCCTGTGGCATCCTGAGCTTTGGAGTTTGATGACGCACTAGAGTTCTCTAGCCAAGAAATGGACAAGTACCTCTTCTTGTTCTGGCAGGTAAGGATGTCTTAGCAGTAGAACTACAGTAGTCCACAAATTTGGCCACTGTTTCTTTCATAGCTGAGACATGCCATTTTGTTTGGAAAGGAAAACACACATGCACACAGCAAGCAAAAGCATCAGGCTGATTGCTCACAAAAATTCAAGTGACCAAGCATTTTTTTAAAAAATGTACTTTCTTGTTCAGCACTCAAGAATGACCCAGGTTGTTAGGTTTTACATATTTTTTAGAACAACCTCCTCCCAACCCAGTGACCTCCTGATATGCCGTGCAATGCCTGCTGTCATCCCCAACCAGCACACAGCCAATGGTCCTGCTAGGTGACAATACTGGCTGGCATCTCATTGGTGACATATGCATGCAAAAGGGATAACTTATTTGCCATAGCACAACAGACATATTCTGCTGATAGTGGCACAAGTAGTGTTGTGTGACAGGAATTTTGTGCAATGTAGTTGCATATTGTGATTGTGTCTTTCACATCACAGTCCCACGTCATGAATTGTAGTTGTACATTATCTCTTAAAGTTGTGCCTTGCCTGACAGCATCTAATGATCAACATGTGTTGTGAAATGTTAATATTCTGCATTGCACAACTCCAAATGTGACAATGAGGGGACATTGGGTTGCAGTCAATGTTCATAGCAGTCAACACATCTAGAGCACACCAGGCTTGAAAACCTGCTTTAGAAGTCCTGTTCAGTGGATGGAAAAAGCCTTTTCCTGGAGTGTGTTCTCCCATTGTTTTGTCACAAACTAGGGGCTCAAGCTTTGGATCACTGAAGGAAAAAAATTAAAGCAATGCCCAAATATTGAGGAAGTGTGTTCTGGTCCCATTGATTTAATCCTGACCTTGATTTTGCTATTGGTCCCCATCCAATTCCAAATGACAAATTTGGTTTAAAATCTTTCTTACTTTGAAACTGCAGCATCTTTTCCTCACCCTTATTTGGTTTTTCTTTTCCCAATTAGGAAATCAACTATCATCACCTTCCAAACCTTTCTCTGAACTCTTTCAGTGCAATAAACAGGAAGGCCGCAGGCAGAGCAGTGCTTCACTGCTTTGATCCATTTGCTTCATGGTGGTCTTTTGTCTCTGTTCAACTCTTTTCCCTGACTCTTCTGGCAAATCTTTTGATTACCATTATTTTGGATAGTCATTTAATTAATCTTCACTGTTAGCTGTATCACAACCTACTGGTTCCATGCACCCGAGTTTGCATTTAGTTTGACTCAATTTTTCTTTCCAATTTTTTCTATTTTATTCATACTCATGTTACTGTTAGGGTCTCTATAGTTTGCACCTGGGCCAATGGATTTTCAGCTTTTGAAACATTTCAAAAATATGTATACAGGCAGTCCCCAAGTAATGAACAAGATAGGTTCTGTAGGCTTATTCTTAAATCGTATACAAGTTGGAACAGGCACATTTTTAAGTGTAACTCCAGCCAAAAAGATAGATAGATAGATAGATAGATAGATAGATAGATAGATAGATAGATAGACAGACAGACAGACAGACAGACAGACAGACAGAAACTTTGGATAGCAAAGGGAAGGATTAACATCCCTATGGTGTTTGTTTTGCTGTCTGTGTCCCTTTTACTTCACTTTCTATCCCTGTGATAATTGGATTTTGAAAAAATGGCATATTATAGAAAGAAGGATTTGTGAGAAAGCTTCAGTGGAGACCCCTTTGCCTCATGATAACTCTTCCAGGAGTGAATTTCCCTTCCTAGGGGTAGATTTCTCTCACTTCCTGTTGTTTCACCTCCATTCTTAACTATGAGTCTTTTGTAAGTCAGATGTTTGTAACTCAGGAACTGCCTGCACCCCTAATTTAACATGAAGCACAGAAAGTCAATGAGCTTTATAAAAGGTTTTTGTTGAGGAGTTATGGATTTGTAACTCACTGTTAGCCACTTGTAACTGCTACCTATTCATGACCCCTACATGGTCCTTTAGGGACAACACAAGGAATATGAAGGTTCCCCAAACCCCACTTACTGGGATTGATTGGAGTTAATGCAAAAAGTAGCTACTTGATATTCCCACACAATCCCTGGAGATCGTGTACAAGCAATCTCCAGTCCTTTTCTGTTGTGTCAGAAATTACTCACAAGAGGCGGTGGGAATGTCAGGTTTCTGCTTCTTGAATGGCAGGGCAATGAACCCCCCTGGATTTCATGCTTGCTTACCAGTAAACAAGATTAGGGATTGGAGTCTGTCTGAAATCCACTATGTAGAACTGCAGTTACAGAGTTATGTAGCATGTAATGGTAATTCAGAAATCTCATCGCTGTTTATTTTCAGTAAATACCTACTGCTGCATGCTCTTAGTTTCAATGTGAACACAGGAGGCCCATTAATTTCAGTTGAGAAGCCTAATGAGGTCAGATTAGATCTATTAAGTTAAGTGAATAATGATGCTGCTCATGATAGTGGGGCACACCTCAGCTCCCGCTGCTTAAACATACTGCTGGATCATGGTAATTTGAGGATAATTCAAAACTCCTGAACACCACCTTAAAAATGATATAAACACTGAAGTCTGACAATAGCCACTGCTGTGTGCTTTTTCGTCTTTACTATAACATATTGAATTCATGTTGTTTCCACTGACCAGGCAATAGTTAAATTGCAACTAAGCTCTGCAGAAAGTAATGAGGATAGATGTGCTGTGTAATTAGAGGCCTAACTACTTACCAGTGAATCCCACAGTTGAGTAAGATTTTCTTCCTTGTAAGCAGGCTCAGTACTGCAGCTTTAGTCAGGATTAATATATGTTGGGTTGTCTTCAGTGAACTAAAAATGTAGAAAACCTTTGAAATGTTCAACAGATGTAGATCTGCATCTAAATTAACAACTTATGTTTTTTATTGTTCTTTTTGCCTATGGATGCCTGCAATTACCAGCAGCATGGGAGATATGCTCTGGAAAACCACCAAAGACACTGCATGCACTATGTTCTTTCCAAGCAGGGTGAACACCATTGGCCTGTGAACAGAGGTGGCCCTAGGTAATTTTCAACGGTAAGCAAACTGTATTTTGGCGCCCCTCCCCCCCAACCAATCATTGATATATATTTTCTGTTCATCATGGGAGTTCTTTGTGCCATATTTGGTTCAATTCCATCATTGGTGGAGTTCAGAATGCTCTTTGATTTTAGGTGAACTATACATCTCAGTAACTACAACTCGCATATGTCAAGGTCTATTTTCCTCCAAGAGCGCCTCAAGAGCGCCCCTGGCAATATCAACTATACTGTGAATGCTTACTTTGCGTAATGGGTTGAGCCGCCCCTGCCTGTGAAGTTTCATAAGATTCTGTTTTATCACAGTATATTTAACCTATATATATATATGAAGTTACTGGGACAGACTGCCCAGAGTTTGGGGATCAGGTGTTATCAGTAGCAATTGCTCACTAACTTAAAACAAAGAATATCAAGGCAGAAAATCCCACAATATCTGCTTTGAACTGGGTTCTGAGTCCACACCCAGATAATGTGAGATTTTCTGCCTTGATATTCTGGGATATAGGGCTGTGTGGAAGGGTTCTACATTAAAACAAACTACAATTAAAATTACAGATTAAAAAACAGGCAAGCAAGTAATCACATTAAAATATTACTTTGAAACAATTTCTGAAAAAGCTGTTTAAATGTAACAATCATTATACTAATACAAAACGCTATAATTAAAAGACTTGGGACAAGAGGCAGTTCAGATTCAAAGGCCTTCTATTTATTTTTACAATTATTATCTAACCAATAAAGGATTTCTTCAAGTTGTCATACCAGTAAATAGCTACAGTACTGGCTAACATTTTCATTTCCAAGCTGTTTGAAAGAAACTGCTTACTAGCTGCAAATAATAGGTAGTACAAAAGCAGGACAAGGAATTGTCTCAGCTGTGACCCACCCACAGCTTTCGACTGAGGGAAAGTTTGTGTTTCATGGTACACATTACAAGGAAAAGAGGCAGATTTCTACAAGTCGGTTGTTCCCTTGTATTCTTAGAAGAATCAAATAGGTATGAAAGAAATAAGGCATCTGGTAAAGAGTGATATGTATGCTCAAGCAGCCTCTTCCCTATTCAAATAGCTCAAAAGCCCAGGCAGATTCTTGAAGAGCCTGAAACAGATCTGATTAATGATCTTATTGTGGTCCAGGTCTGCACCAGCATTTGCCTCCCACTTACAAAAGCAACAAACAAGTCCCTACCATCCAATGCAAAGCCTCATAAAACAAGATTAAGAGGAACCCAGGGACATGGCACGGCTGTTTGGGGAAGAAACAAAGAGCAGCTTCACAACAAAACTATGGATCGGAGCCCAGCTTAGTTCACCTTGGCTCCTCTATTCCCAACATTTCTTTTCTGCAGACAAATGGGTGGGGGTGGGAGGGACAGTCAGAGAAAACACATATGCTTGCTTCCAAGCTACCAAATTGATCAACATTTGCAAAAACTTTCAGATGATATTTTTAATTAACAAAAAGAGATAGTCTACTATGCGGCACAGTTCAAAGTTACATGTGTTTACGTTTGATTAAATTTCAGTGGGACCAAACAATTTTAAACATTTCTCCTTCAAAGTGCAATATTAAATGTGCACAATTTTTCACAAAAGGTAGAGGACACAAAGGATTTTTATTGGCAATCTATTCTTGCATTTATTCTATGGCAGAAAATAATAATAATAATAATAATAATAATAATAATAATAATAATAATAATTTTATTGTCCACCTCTCCTCACAGCTCAAGGCGGGTTATAACACTGTAAAACACATTCACCTAAAACATTCTTTAAAACACACATATTAAAACGTATTTCCACAAAATACATATTAATACATATTAAAATCCACAAAACAGAGATTAAACATAAGATGCAAGTTTAAAATTTGTCATTAAAACTATCTGGGTAGGCCTGGCAGTTACTGATCCCCAAACTCTGGGCAGTCTCTCGCAGTAACTTAATCTGCTTTTTGAGATAGGACTTTCAATGATTTTTCGCTTTTCCAGCAGGTCGCTCCACACTCTTGCGGTGGCCAATGAAAAGGTCCTCTGGGTGTTGGTTGCCAGTTGGGTTCTGGCAGGCTGTAGAAGATGCCCCACCCCTCCCAATTGGCAGCCAGTGGAGTGACTTTAAGATAGGTGTAATATGCTCACTCCTAGATGTTCCTGTAACCAATCTGAATGCCATATTTTGAACCAACTGGAGTTTCTGCACTTGGTAGCCTAGTGTAAAGCACATTGCAGAAGTCCAACCTTGAGGTTACCAGTGCATGTGTTACCATCTTAAGGTCCTCCAAATCTAGGAAGGGGCACAGCTGGCATATCGGCCAAAGCTGATAGTAAGCACTCCTGACGGCCGCATCTACCTGGACTAACATTTGGGGGGACAGATCAAGGTGTACTCCCAAGCTGCAAACACAGTCTTTCAGGGGAAATGTAACCCCACTCAGAAGTGGTTGACACACCTCCATCCCCAGATTAGGACCCTTGATGACAAGTACCTCTGTTGATGACAAAAGTGCAAACTACAGACTAGGAGGTAATATTACGTACAAAATTTTACATTTAAACAGTAAATAAACAGTAAAACGGGGGAAAGAAGGGAAAGACGGGGAACATGAGAGGATATAGTATGTCAGTTATAGAGCCATGTTAGTTAAATAGTTCTACACATGACTCTGTTGTCCGTCAAAGTCATGGGGGGGGGGGGGGGGGAGAGTAATGTTATACATATTCTTTAGTATTTGAAGAAAGTGAAGTAAAAGAAAAAAATCAACTATAACAACAGTAATAGATTATCCTTCAGGATCTGTGTTGATTTCTTTTTATGTTCTTATTTTGTCCCTTATTTTATTTTATTTTATTTTCTTCTCTTCCAGATTTGCATAATGAGTATTCCTTCACCTTATTTTATCAATTAATTTATTTGAACTCTATTTTTTCTAGTCTTGATGACAGCTGACTATGTACATATCTTAAAGTTAATTTATTTTGTTAGTAGATTAGTAATATACATGTAAATTTTTATTATTATAAAATGCATTTCTAATACCCTGATGAAATAAAAAAAGACAAAAATGTTTTCACATAACTTTAATAGACCAAATAATTTCATAACCCCCGCCCCCTTATTGTACTTTGCATTTCTAGGAGAATTACCTGGAAACATGAGTTACAACTGATAAATGTCTCATCACAACTTTCTCAGAGTTCTTAAGAAATCTAAGGAGTTGGGATCTGCAATGACAAAATCAATTTAGGAATCTGAATTCATCTCATCAAAATACAGTACATTGTTCAAATTAAAACTTGCTGTTGTGATATAGCAGAGAATACAGTATAAACAAGGTTGTCATCCTTTATACATTTACCTGGGAGTAAGTCCCACTGAAACTGATGGTTTAATTTTGAGTAAACATGCACCAGAGCTTAATATCCTGCACCATCAACTTAACTCTGAAAACAGCCACCCCCAATTATGACAGTGCCACCCCTCAGAACTCCATCTTTAAAGTCTGGCAGTGAGATTGCGGGAGCATTTCTGAGGTGCTGGAGACTGGGGTGCTGGGGGTGACATCTGCAGCCCTGTCTGGGTCACAGGGCACATTGGGAACAGGGACCTGCTGCAACCGCTTTTCCCAAGGCACCTGGACTATGGGAGAGTGCTGAAAGCATTATTTCCTAGCATCCAATCCGCATGCAGTGCCTCAGAAACTTTTCAACTGAGGTGCTGCCAGGCTTCATTCTTCCTTCAGATATTCTTCTGCTTTTTGAGTGCACCTGAACACCTATGGGAAGGAAGAATTCTATCCCTAAGAAAGGGAGGGCAGGAAGGCATTGTATGCCTCATCCTGCATGCACCATTCCTCCCTTCTGACACAGAGGAGGCCTACAATGTGAGCAATGTTCTTACTTGTTGGAAAAGATTCCTGTGAGTCACATGACTTGTTTTTCTTGAAGGAAAAAAATGACACACGAGAGAGGGAGGCAGCACAAGAGGAGGTTGACAAGCCTAATGAGTAAAGAAGATTATGGGGTTTGGACCTTCTGCTCCCTTGAGTCAAGTTATTATCTACCTGGTTAGTGGCTGTTCCCATCTTGTCATAGTGTTCCTAAGCTTCTGTCCTTTCCATTACAGCTCCCCAAACTCTGGTCAGTGCTTTCCAAGGTTTCCACATGTTTCAGATGCCTTTGATATTTCTTCTGAAATATGAAGTTCTCTTCCTGTAAAGAAACGAAAGCATGGGACTTTATTTCTGAATGCTCAACCTCAAATGCTGTCCAGGATGCAACTTATGGATTCCGTTGCTACAGGCAGCTTCAAGCTATGGAAAGGCCGTGTATTTTCCAAGGAATGGCCCCAAAGTTGCCCTGTGGGTATTTATTCTACTGCTTCAGAAACACAGTGTGACCATCACAAATCTCACCCTTCCTCTCTGGAAAGAGGAAAGAGGGCATTTATCCTTTTAAAGCGTGCCATAACTGCTGGAATGATTTTTTGTGGCTTCTCTAGCTTCTAGTTCAAGAGGACAGGCATTTAAGACCTCCACTTGAAGCACTATCTGTGCAGCCTCCACATACCCATTCTGAGCTCAGAGAAAGCTCAGGCTCAGCAAGTATCATAAAACTGGAGAGCACCTACGGCACTGCTGGTTTTCTACCTGCCTAGCTGGTTTTTATTATTATTATTATTATTATTATTATTATTATTATTATTCAGTTTGTTTATATAAAAGAAACTTGCAGAAAGTGAGGAAGAGCTGAGTGTCCCACCCTCCTTACTGTTGCTAAACTCACATGGGTGGTTAACATACACACAGGTGCTTCACTTCCTTTGACCCGGGGCTTCATCACTGGAGCTAATCTTCACACTTTGTAAGACAGCTCTAAGCAAGCTGGGTCAATGGGCAGAGGAAGCAGGTGGAGGTGAGGTGTGGTAGTCTGGCATTCCTTAAAGACTAGAAACTAGAAAGGCTCACTGCTACATCCACACCTAGGTGAGAAAGCTTAGCTCTGCTGTCCTGTACTATAGTAGTACTATAGTACTATAGTCTTCTGCTTTGATTAGATTTCACTGGAGTACTGTATTCAGATCTATGCAATAAACTTCAAGGTGTCCAATTCAACAAGCTAAAATACTCATTTTAGCTTGTTGGGCAACAAAAGGCAAGACAGAAGGGTACCAAAGAGGGTGACCAGGTTGGAATCCAAGTCCTATGAAGAACAGTTCAGTGAGTTAGTATGTTTAGTATAAAGAAGGAAGAATTAGAAAAGAAATGACAGTCATCTTTAAAGGAAAGTCATGTGAAACATGGAGCAAGCTTGTTTTCTTTTGCTCTAGAACAGGCATGGGCAAACTTCAGCCTTCCATGTGTTTTGGACTTCAACCCACAATTCCTAACAGCCTACCAGCTGTTAGGAATTGTGGGAGTTGAAGTCCAAAACACCTGGAGGGTCGAAGTTTGCCCATGCCTGCTCTAGATGGTATGACTCAAACCTATAGATTAAAATGGAAAGTAGAGAGAACTTCCTGATGGTAAGCGCTATTTGACCACGTAACAGACTATTTGGAAGATGGTTGCCCTGAACACCAAACTGTTATTATTGCAAGGGAGCTGGGATGACATAACAGCACTTCAGGAGACCCGGAGAGCAGGAGAGGGACAGCTGAAGGAAGAAAAGGAGGCTACATCTTCTTCTGGAAGGGACTGCCTGAAAAAGAATGAAGAATACATGGAGTCAGCGTTGCTATCAGAAATGACATGGTGAACCTTGCCAAAAACCAAAAGGCAACTATCATAAGTGCCTACGCACCAACATTGGATGCTGATGAAAAAAGAAATCAAGGATTTTTTTTTACTGTCAGCTGGACACTATCCTGTCAGAGATACTTCAGGATAAAATCATCCCCCTGGGTGATTCAAATGCCAGAGCTGGACGAGACTTCAATCTGTGGCCAGGGGTCATAGGGAAAGATGGGGTTGGAAACAGCAACCCCAATGGCATCCTGCTTCTCACCAAATGTGTGGAACACAATCTTGTCATCACAACACACTCTTCCACCATAAAACAAGCTTAAGACATAATGGAAGCACCCCAGTCAAAGCACTGACACCTCTCAGACTATGTAATTTGATGTGCCAGAGACCACTGCAATGTGCTCCTCACAATAGCTATGACAAGTGCTGATGACTGCTGGAGAGACCACAGGTTAATCCAATCCACGGTGGCTATCAAGATCCCTTTCAAATGCAATCTGCAAATTAGAAAGATAAGCTGTAAAATGAGCACCCAAATCTTTCATGAAACTCTCCAAATGAGCCTTTCTCCAAACAACACTCAAGGATTACCTATCCATAGAAATGTTGAAGAACATTGGAATAAACTGAAGACCTCCATCATCACAGCCTGTGAAGAAATCATTGTATAGCACACTAAAAAAAAATCAATCCTGGTTTGATGACAATGACAATGAGATCTAACAGTTAATTTATAAGAAACGGAAAGCCTTCCAAATATGGCAGAGAGACACCAAATGCACTGCTAAGAAAAAGATCAATGCCAGTGCAAAAGCTGAGGTCCAGAGAAGGACCAGAGAACTCAAGAACATCTGGTGGACAAAAAAGGCTCAAGAAATCCAACACTTTGCAGATATACAGATGTTCCAATAATAGTATGGAAGTGGAGGGATCCTTAGGTGAGAATGATCATGTTATCCTGCAGTTTATTATATAGCAGAAAGGAGAAGCTAAGTGTAGCCGGAAGCCTGATTTCACTAAACACTGGATGTGATCTCATGGAAAGGAATGCTAAAAGAGAAGGATGGCCATGTTAGATGGAAATTTCTTAAAAGTGATATATTGAAAGTAGAATTTTGAGCAGTTCCAGTGTGGAGGAGAAATGGGAGATGTCTAAAGACATCAGTCTAAATAACTTTCAGCTGAGCTACAGAACTTTGAACTCAGCTAGGATTTAAAAGGGATACGTACAAGGAATAGAAAAGGGGGGAAATTGCCAGAGTAAGTCAAACAAATAGCCAGCATGTCCAGAATTTACCTGCTTGGTCCTGGGAGGTCCTGTAAGCGAACACTGAAGCCACATCACAGAATCACAAAATCACAGAATGGGATGAATATACAAGGGCCATCCAGTCGAACCCCCATGCCGTGCAGGAGCACACAATCAAAACACTTCTGACAAATGGCCATCCAGCCTCTGCTTAAAAATCTCCAGAGAAGGAGACTCCATCACACTCCAAGCCAGCATATTCCCATCAGGAAGTTCTTTCTAAAGCTTAGATAGCATCTCTTTTCCTGCAATGTCCAAAATATATCTGGAAATCAGAAGAATTCTCATAATCTCCTACCTGTATTTTATTACCCAAAAAGGTGACAGAGAGCTACAAATCAGTTAGAATCTGAGATAAAAAATGGGACATATTGTTTCAAGAGACTATTCTGAAATGAAAATTATAGTTAATATACCTTGAAATGCAATAGCCCTGCAGGAACATAATGCACTGCCCCCTTGTGCTTTGCATTAGTCTTCTAAAATGAAGATTTTGCAAGATAGGAAATCTTGTATCAAAATTACATTGCTCAAAACTTTATTTTACAGATGTTAAAGTAGTAACTATGTATTTGGAGCCCTCAGTGGTGCAGTGGGTTGAAACACTGAGCTGCTGGACTTGCTGTCCAAAAGGTTGCTGGTTCAAATCCTGGGAGTGGGGTGAGCTCCCACTGTTAGCTCCAGCTTCTGCCAACCTAACAGTTCAAAAACATCCAAATGTGAGTAGATCAATAGGTACCACTCCAGCAGGAAGGCAGCAGCACTCCGTACAGTCATGCCAGCCACATAATCTTACAGGTGCCTAAGGACAACGCCGGCTCTTTGGCTTAGAAATGGAGATGAGCACCATCCTCATTAAGTCCTCACGACTGGACTTAATGTCAGGGGAAAACCTTTACCTTAAACCATGTATTCTAAATAAGCACAATTAATAAAGGGAGGTCTTTTCTTTTGCAATAAGGGGAGGAAATCAGAGCTAAAAGGAATGCCATAATATTTGCCAAGAGTCCACTCACTCCAAGACAAACCTACTCCTCAGGTTCTATTATTTTCATCTTTAAAGCAATGTGTGTACACGCACATGCACATTATGCTTTTGAAGAAACTTTTCCAAGTAGCAGAAGCAAACCAATAAAATCTGCCTAAGCCTGCATACGGCCTAAAGCAATTGCTGCATGGAGTTGTAACAACGCAGCCTGAAACACCTGAACGTCACTGAAAAGCACTTAATTAACCCACCCAACGTGCTTCCCTTGTGAGCTCTCTTGGACCCAGCTCTTTTAACAAGTTTCCAAAGGCTAGTTCTTTCCTGCCAGGCCACCAAGGCATCAGCCCCTCCTTCTTAAGATAGGAACACTAATACTGTAACTGGGATCACAGGCAGCGGCTTTGCCTTTGGCCTCCCTCCAAGTGATGCATCCAACACAGAATGGTTGTGTTTTTAGACCAGGAGTCATCCAAACATGGGAATGCAATGCAGCAAGAAGAAAGCTTCCAACCTAGTCTTTTTCAAGGCACATCACACAATTATATACGGAGTGAACAGTTCCTGGATTGTGTGTCTGTGACTCTTAATAGTTAATTGCTATGGGGATTTGGGTGACTTTCATTATTATTAACCCTCTCCCTCTTTTATGGTGTGAAAAGTCCCAATGTTAAAACATCACAAAAATGAGTAGTGGCTAACACAACGTAGGAAGAACAAATGAAGAAAAATTGTGTGTTTCTGAGCGTATTTGCTAAGAAGCTGGTTTGGGGTTTTAGCCCACATTTTGGTTGCATACTGCAAGTCAGTGGATGTGGCTCTTAATGAGACATGCTGCATTCTCACAGGATGTCTACGCCTCACACTACTGGAGAAATTGTACTGTTTATCTGGTATTGCACCACCTGACATTCACTGGGAAGTAGCAGCCAGCAATGAAAGGACCAAGGCAGTGACATCTTCGACCCATCCTTTGTTTGGATATGAGCCAGCATGCCAATGCCTTAAATTAAGAAAGAGCTTCTTAAGATCTACAGAGATACTTGCTGGAGCAACTCAGCAAGTGAGAGTCCAAAAGTGGCAGGGGAACCCAGCACCTCAATCAGTGGCTGAGACTAGATGAGACTCCTTGGCACATAGAAGAGTGGATGATCTGAAAGGTGCTGAACAAGCTGCACTCTGGCACCATAAGATGCTGCAAAATGGAGTCCACAACATATGAATGTGGAGAAGAGCAAACAACAGATCATCTATTACAATGCAACCTGAGCCCTTCCACATGCACAACGGAGTATATTCTCACAGGGAGACCAGAGGCACCCCAAGTGGCCAGCTTCTGGTCAAAGGACATTCAATATAATTTATTTATTATTTATTTATTTGCTTTATTTCTATACCGCGTTTCTCAACCAAATTAGGTGACTCAATGCGGTTTACACAATATTAATTAACACAGCAATAACAATTAAAACACAGCATACACAATAGCAACCATACAACACTCATACATAGTGCCTCGATCACAAACAAGATCCAGTCTCATATCCTTATGCCGTTCCTATGTTCAGTTTACCGTCATCCTGTATTCAATTGCGCTAATTAGCCAAACGCTTGCTCGAAGAGCCAGGTTTTGAGCTTCTTCCGAAACGCCAGCAGCGAAGGGGCCTGTCTGATGTCATTGGGTAGGGCATTCCATAACCGAGGGGCCACCACCGAGAAGGCCCTGTCTCTCGTTCCCGCCAACCGTGCCTGTGACGCAGGCGGAACCGAGAGCAGGGCCTCCCCGGACGCTAAAGTTTTTTGCGGTGCCCCCAGTGGTGCAGTGGGTAAAACCGCTGAGCCGCTGAACTTGTTGACTGAAAGATTGCAGGTTCAATTCTGGAAAGCAGGGTAAGCTCCTGCTGTTAGCCCCAGCTTCTACTTGACCAGCAGTTCGAAAACATGCAAATGTGAGTAGATCAACATGTACTGCTCCAGCAGGAAGGTTACGGCATTCCATGCAGTCATGCTGGCCACATGGCCTTAGAGGTATCTACAGATAATGCCTGCTCTTCAGCTTAGAAATTGAGATGAGCACCAACTCCCAGAATTGGACAGGACTGGACTTAATGTCGGGGAAAAATCTTTACCTTTACTAAAGTTTTTTACACTTTGAGTTGCTGTGAGTTTTCCAGGCTGTATGGCCATGTTCCAGAAGTATTATCTCCCGAAGTTTCACCCATATCTATGGCAGGCATCCTCTGAGGTTTTAACTTTGTGTTTTTAAATGCATTTTAACTGCACTCGCTTCAGGCATGATAAATACCCCACATTTTGGTATTAGTCCTATAACTAGGCCTTCTCCTTCTCTTGGAATAGTAGCCCTTTCTCTCTTGGATCCTAGGCATCCACCTGGCCTTTGAACATCCCTGGCGGAGGGTGGCTTTCCCCCTTCTTTTTGCCTCTCCAGTCCCAGGTGCTTCCTGACAGAGTTGGAGAATTTCCCTGAAATGCAAGGCACCGGATAGCTTTGGGTGGCTTCCTTTCCCACAAACCTCACAACCTCTGAGGGTGCTTACCACAGATGCAAGGGAAACGTCAGGAGAGAATGCTTCTAGAACATGGCCACACAGCCCCCAAACCCTACAACAACC
The DNA here is from genome assembly GCF_037176765.1 of Anolis sagrei. NCBI lineage: Eukaryota > Metazoa > Chordata > Lepidosauria > Squamata > Anolidae > Anolis > Anolis sagrei. Next base: position 254,711,952 of record NC_090021.1, read on the forward strand.
CAGTGATTCCGGCCATGATAGAATGCATTCAAGTGTATTCGATGCACATTCAAAGTTAAAACCCCAGCTGGTGTCCCACTTTATAAATCCCGGGAGTGGGGGAGCAGGACGCCAGCCCCCTTTCCTACAAACCCACGGAGGCTTCTGTCCCTCCCTCAGGCTGAAAAGGAAGAAAATCGAGGGAGACTCCGTCCCAAGAGGAGAGGCAGGCTTTGGGGCTCAGCTGGCGCTTCCCTTCAGCGAGAGCAAGAGGCAGAGGAAAGGAAAGGAATGAAAGAGGGAGGGAGGGAGGGAAGGAAGGAAGGAGGAAGGAAGGAAGGAAGGAGGGGCCCACGTGACGGGCCAGGAAAAGGCGGCAGCCAGGCGGAGGCGCTCCAAGAGCCCAGAGGCAGACGCGGCGGAGAGCGGCGGGAGGAGCGCGGGCGTGCGTGCGTGTTTCCCGGCTCCCGAAGTTGCCCCCTTTTTCCCAAGACTCGCCTCCCCGAGGAGAAGGCGCCGGGCGGCGTGCGCGTCCTTCCTTCTTCCCCTTCTTTTTGGGGAGACCCCGCTTCGGGTGAGTGGAGCAGTCCCCGGGGAAGGAGGAGGAGGAGATGGGCGATTGATCGAGGGCTCCGCGCCCGATGCCTCCCCTGGAGCGCCGTGCGGCCCCGCTGGGCTCGCTGCCGCTTTAGTGGCTTCCCATGGGGGACCCGGCCGCCCCCGCGGAGAGCGGCAGCAGGCGTCGTCGAAGGGGCCGGAGGTGGGAAGAAGAGCAGCAGCAGCAGCGCCGATGGATCCGGAGGCGCCGAAGCTGTCAGTGTGGCTCTGCCAGGAGGAGAAGCTGATCTCGGGCCTCTCGAAGCGCACCACTTGCGCGGATGTGGTGCGGGCGCTGCTGGAGGACAGCCGGGCGGCGGCGGCGGGCGGGCGTCGGAGGGCCAGGCGTGGGGCCCCGGCGGCGCAGCAGCACGCAGAGCCGGAGCCTCTCCCCGCGGGGCCGCCCTCCTCCTCTTCCCTCTCCTCGTCGTCCTCCTCGCAGGAGCGCGTTGGCGGCGGCGGGGTGCCGCTCCTCTCGGGCCCGCCGGCCTCGTACTGCCTGGTGGAGAAGTGGCGCGGCTTCGAGCGCATCCTGCCGGCTAAGACGCGCCTCCTGCGCCTGTGGGCGGCCTGGGGCCCCGAGCAGGAGAACGTGCGCTTCGTGCTGCTCCGGAGCGAGGCCTCGCTGCCCTCCGCCGGGCCCCGCAGCGCCGAGGCCAGGGTGGTGCCCAGCAAGGAGCGGCCTTCCCTTCGCCCCCGAGCCCACGCCACCCTCTCCCCGCCTCCCTCCGCCCCGCGCGCCCCCGGCCCGGCCCTGAACCACGAGCGGCAGCGGCGCCTGGTCCGCAAGGCCTTCCGGAAGCTGGCCAAGCTCAACCGCCGCAAGGGGGGCTCCTCGCCGCCGCTCCGGCCCCCGCCGCCCCCCCAGGAAGGAGGAGGAGAAGAGGAAGGGCAAGGCGGGGAGGAAGAGGAAGAAGAAGCCTCGCCGTCGGGGGAACTGCCCCCTCCTGCCTCGCCTTCCCCTTCCTCGCCGGCGGAGCGGATGGAGACGCTGGTGCATCTGGTCCTCTCGCAGGACCACACCATCCGGCAGCAGCTCAAGCGCCTCCGCGACCTGGACCGCGAGATCGACCGCTACGAGGCGCGCACCCACTTCGACCGCATGCAGCGCCACGGGGTCAACTACGTGCAGGAGACCTACCTGGAAGGCGGCGAAGGGCCCGAAGGGGAGCCCCCCCGGGAGCAGGAGAGCGCAGAACGGGAGGGGGGAGAAGGAGAAGCCGAAGCCGCGCTGGCGCTGTACGAGCGTCGATGCGCTCAAGTGGCGGCGGCGGTGGAGCAGCGCGGGCGGCAGGAGGCGCTGCTGGAGCGCCTGGCCCTGGAGATCCAGGAGGAGCTCAACCAGCGCTGGATGCGGCGGAGGAGGGACGAGCTCCGGGCCGCGCGGGGCCCCTTCGGAAGCCTCGCCCAGGACCCCGAGGGCGAGGAGGAGGGCGAGGCGGACGGAGAGACCACCGAGCTCACGGGAGTAGGCGGCGGGGAGCTGCCCGTGGAGCAGGAGCGCCTCCGGACGCAGCTCAGCACCAGCCTCTACATCGGGCTCAGGCTCAGCACCGACCTGGAGGCCGTCAAGGGCCAGCTGGAGGCCACGCGCCGCGCCTGCGAGCGGAAGGAGCGCCAGGCCCAGGCCCTGGCCCACACCCTCCAGGCCTTGGAGGCCGGAGTCCTGGCCGAGGAGGAGGAGGACGAGGAGGAGGAGGAGGAGGAGGAGGACTCGGCAGAGCCGCCCCAGACGGCGGGCACCGAGGCTTGGGACCAAGTGAGCACCCGGACTGTGGGCAAAGCCGGCCCCGAGGAGCACGAGGACGACGGCGAGGACTCCGATACGGGCCTCAGCTCCATGCACAGCCAGGACTCGGACTCCGTGCCTGTCTGCGAGTCCCTCGTATAGCACACCCCCCCCCCTTGCAACAATACATCCCCCCCAGTTCCTGCCATTTCTTGGGGCCTCTTGCTTCCTCCCCTCCCCTCGCTTCCAAAACAACCACCTATTAGCCTTGCTGTGGTAACATTGCAGCGGATTTGGGATTGCTGGGCCCTGGAAGACACAAGGGACATGCCTCTCCCTGGAAGACATTGGCGCCTAGCTAAAGGGCTGCTCTCCCCTCCCTATAAATAAAACAAGGATGTATATATGTAAAACAAGGGTCCTCAAACTTTTTAAACAGAGGGCCAGATCACAGTCCCTTAAACTGTTGGAGAGCCAGATTATAATTTGAAAAAAAGCATGAATGAATTCCTATGCACACTGCACATATCTTATTTGTAGTGCAAAAAAAACCACTTTAAAACAATACAATAATTAAAATTAAGAACAGTTTTAACAAATATAAACTTATTAACATTTCAGTGGGAAGTGTGGGCCTGCTTTTGGCTGGTGAGATAGGATTGTTGTGGTTGTGCGCTTTCAAGTCATTTCACACTTGACCATGAGTGAGGGCCAGGTAAAAGACCTTGGAGGGCCGTATCTGGCCCCCGGGCCTTATTTGAGGATCCTTGACTTAAAGAAATAGGCACCCTGATTCCAAAGCTGGCACTTCCAGGGGACGGGGTTACCTTATGTTATAGCAGGCATGGGCGAAATTGGGCCCTCGGGGTGTTTTGGACTCCAACTCCCACCATTCCTCACAGCCTCAGGCCCCTTCTTTTCCCCCTTCAGCCACTTAAGGATGTTAGAATGTTGAGGCTGGCCAATCAGCCTCAACATTCCATATGCAAATTAGTAGGTCAAGCTAGCTCATTCATGAGCAAATTGGGGTCCTCCCTCCAGGTGTTTTGGACTCCAACTCCCACAATTCCTCACAGCCTCAGACCCCTTCCTTTCCCCCCTCAGCTGCTTAAGCGGCTTAGGGGGAAAAGGAAAGGGCCTGAGACTGTGAGGAATAGTGGGAGTTGAAGTCCAAAACACATGGAGGGAGGACCCAAGTTCGCCCATGCCTGTGTTATAGCCATTTCAAGGAAAGACTTTGGGTCTTAATTGTGACTTCAACACTGAAATATGTTCAAGCTAGCCAGCAATGGGTGGATCTTTGTCTACTATTGTTAAAGGGTGGAGTATTTGCATTTCACTCCATTTTGGAACAACGCGTTTCTTTCCATCCCCTTTTATTTCATATCAGAAGATTTTTATTTTTGAATCCTTCTAATCCTTGAGTGCTTCCTTTTTTAGAGTTTGTTTAATCTGTTTTCTGGTTGAAACACAACTGGTGCCACCTTGAGATTCCATCCCCTTCCCCCCATAATTTAAAGGCAATTAATTGCCTAGGAAATTGTTTGGTCCAGAGAATGAAATTGCTCCTCTGAGAAGAAATAAAACAAAACCATGGACAACACAGTTTTAATATTCTGGGTGATTGCCTGTCAAAACTCTCAGGAGAGATTCCATTTAGAGAGCACACTTAGATCTGAGAGAAATAAGGATTGGGAGAGTAAGTTTCAAATGCTAATGACCATCAAAAGCAAATGGAAATTGGACCAAGTCCAATAAAAAACAAAAATCTCAGACAATTTATAATAGATGCATGAGATCTATAGTAAGCTGCACAAAAGCAGCGCCATTGGAAAAACAGACTATAATACTGACATACACTTACTTTGAAAACAACTTAACGTAGGTGTTGGCGAAGGCTTTCATGGCCAGAATCACTGGATTGCTGTGAGTTTTCCAGGCTGTTTTGACATGTTCCAGAAGCATTCTCTCTTGACGTTTTGCCTACATCTATGTCAGGCATCCTCAGAGGTTGAGGGGTCTGTTGGAAGCTGCCATTCAATGCTAATCAAGGTGGCAACATTCACACTTGCCTCCAACAGACCAGAGTTCTTTCTCCCACCCTGGACATTCCACAGATATATAAACCTCACTTGCCTAGTTTCCAACAGACCTCATAACCTCTGAGGATGCCTGCCATAGATGTGGGCAAAACATCAGGAGAGAATGCTTCTGGAACATGACCATACAGCCCAGAGAACTCACAGCAACCCAATGTAACTTATATTTAAGGAGGTATATAAAGGGCTATGAGTTATTGCTTCTGGCAAGATGAAATCTAGAAGCAGCCATGAGGTGTGGATCTTCCCCAGAAATCTGGAAATTGGAGAAGCTTTTTAGTTCTGGCCCAGAAATACAGATACAGTCATAGTTTGTGGTTCTGATCCAAAATTCCAGACATTAGATGTTTGTGGTTCTGATGTCAGTGGGATTTGAATCTGTTCCAGGTTCTGGTTTGAATTTTTAAAGGAACTGATGCATGTTCTGAATCCTAGTTCCTCAATAGGATCAGCACTTGGACAACTCCTTCAGTGTCAGCAGGTCATGGCCCTCCTGACATTGGTACTATCTGCATTCATTGGAAATCATTTGTAAATCCAGCCAGTTATTTGTCTGGGCCACAGTAATCTTATCTGAAGTTGGCAGAAATGTGAATGTCTTCTGTCCAAGCCGCACTCCAATGCCTTGGTTTAACTATTTTATGGTTCTAGCTCAAGTGCTGTGTGTTTCAATGGCAGTGAAATGATACCCCAACAGCTGAGATTTCTGAGATAAAATTTCTGAGATAAAATGTATTAAAGTTTTGGTAGGTATTTGCAATCCATAATTCTAAGCAGCAAGGGCATTCAGAATCTTTAGATTTTTTTTCTTCCCAATCCTTTTAAAAATAATGGCATTGAGTCAATTAATGGGACATGTTACATTTGTAAGGGTACTTTTCATGAGGTCCAAAGACCAGGATTAAACTCCTGCCTGAACTTGGAAAATCTGCCTTTTAAAATCCCAGCTCCTAGAATCACCATGCCATGGTCAATACTAATACTGGCTAGAGCAGTGCTTCTCAACCTGTGGGTCCCCAGATGTTTTGGCCTTCAACTCCCAGAAATCCTAACAGCTGGTAAACTGGCTGGGATTTCTGGGAGTTGTGAGCCAAAACACATGGGGACCCCCAGGCTGAGAACCACTGGGCTAGAGAATCTGCGAAGTTGCAATCCAAAGAGAAGCCTTTGCAAGTTCTCCACCTCCATCTATTTCCTGCTTTCATTATATCCCAGTTTTGATGACAGTCAGGGAGATAGCTCTAAAAAGCTCTATGTAGTTTTGCTCAGCAGAAAGTAATGGAACAAATGATGGCAATGTGCTAGCATCTCAGTTTGTGGCCATAAAATAATACTTCAGATAAGTTCAAGGACTTTTCAGTTCTTGACAGTTCCCATTATGGTAAAACATCAAACACCCGGGCATCCCCTGGGCAACGTCCTTGCAAGACAGCCAATTATCTCACAGCAGAAGTGACTTGTAGTTTTTCAAGTTGCTCCTGACATGAAAAAAAGTCTCCATGCCATAGAATCATAGAATCAAAGAGTTGGAAGAGACCTCATGGGCCATCCAGTCCAACCCCCTGCCAAGAAGCAGGAATATTGCATTCAAATCACCCCTGACAGATGGCCATCCAGCCTCTGTTTAAAAGCTTCCAAAGAAGGAGCCTCCACCACACTCCGGGGCAGAGAGTTCCACTGCTGAATGGCTCTCACAGTCAGGAAGTTCTTCCTCGTGTTCAGACGGAATGTCCTCTCTTGTAGTTTGAAGACATTGTTCCGCGTCCTAGTCTCCAAGGAAGCAGAAAACAAGCTTGCTCCCTCCTCCCTGTGGCTTCCTCTCACATACATGGCCATCATATCTCCTCTCAGCCTTCTCTTCTTCAGGCTAAACATGCCCAGCTCCTTAAGCCGCTCCTCATAGGGCTTGTTCTCAAGACCCTTGATCATTTTAGTCGCCACATTCCAGCTTGTCAATATCTCTCTTGAATTGTGGTGCCCAGGATTGGACACAATATTCCAGGTGTGGTCTAACCAAAACAGAATAGAGGGGTAGCATTACTTCCCTAGATCTAGACACTATGCTCCTATTGATGCAAGCTAAAATCCCATTGGCTTTTTTTGCCACCACATCACATTGTTGGCTCAACATACCACAAGCTGTTCTTGACATTTCTCAGTTTCATAAAAGGTTTGGGCAGCTGCTCCTTGACAAAAATAACATCAGTGGGCATACAAAAGTTTTTTGACCCAGGCCCTTGGGCAGTGTGTATCTCAGTTCTATTGTGCCAGCACAATCTGTTTTACTGTTGTATTCCCAATAGCCACTGGTGCCTTATCTGGGGACCTCCATTTGATATTCCCTATAACTTTTGTAGTTCTCAAATGAAAATTATGTGGGAGCTTCTTTTTTCCCCCCTTCATGTCAGGAGTAAATTGAGAAACTGCAAGTTGCTTCTGAATTGGCTGTCTTCAACTATATTGTCCAGGGGACGCCCGAATGCTTTGATGTTTTACCATCCATGTGGGAGGCTTCTCTCATGTCCCCGCATGGGGAGCTGGAGCTGCGCTCTCCCCAGATTCGAACCTGCAACCTGTTGGTCTTCAGTCCTGCCAGCACAAGGGTTTAACCCACTGCACCACTGGGGGCTCCTAAGCTAAGAAATATGTTTTTATTCAAAATGCAATACATTCAAAACACAATGGTATCCATTGGAGTTTGGTTCCAGAACACCCCCTCCAAAATTGATGGATGCTTGAAGTCCCATTATAAATAATAGTACAGTAAAACAATGTTCCTTAGATAAAAGAGCAAAATCAAGCTTTGCTTTGGGGGGATATATCTATCTAGCCATGGGTGATGGATATTTTTCTTTCTCATGAAGAATGGAGTTGTGTATGCCAAATTGCCTGTTCTGCATCCCTACATTATCCTGCTGCTTTCTGGTATTTTGTGCCATTGTCAGTGTGGAAATAAATTTCACCTGCCAGTCCAGATGGGTTTTGTATGTTCAAGGGGCAACTATTTTGTCCTTTGCTTCAGATAGGGTTGGCCTTGAGACACAGATACTATGGTCCACTCTGTTTATTTTGAAGCAGTAGGATGCCTGACTTGAACGGTTGCAACTGTGGACCAGGTTGAGTGCTCACTTGAGCCCACCATAGTTAGAAGAACAGCTCATGCTGTTCTGTTTTGAATTACATTTCAGATTGAGGTCGAAAACAAGTTTCAAGTTTCAACGGAATAGCTGCATTAGTCTATTCCAGTTTAACCTTCGACTCCAACAAGTTATTTTGGCACAAACTTTAATAGATTATCATCCAATCCCTCAAAAGCTCTTTAGCTATATTGATAGGACTGTCTAAGAACGTAATTATATATCATTTTTCCTCCATTCCACGTAAACATTCTCACCATGTATTTTACCTAAATGACAGAGTAATTCTGCATAAGGCTAGTCTGAAATCAAATCTGTGAGGATTTAGTGCCAGGTAAGTCTGTTGAGGAATGTGTCCAGAATCATTCTTTACCAAGGAATATTTGCTGAAAGTGCACAACCTGTGTTTACTGCAAAGAGAAGAGCTTAACATCAGAAGCCAGTCTTACAGTTCAGAGATCATGGATTAAAAGATCAGATGCAAACAAAAGCAGAGAAGTAATGCCGCAGGATTAGTTTTCAAGGGGACAGATCTTTCATTTTTAGAAATCAGTGGAATGGTGCAAGTGTCAGTACTAACTATGCTCAGTTCACACAAACCAAGGGCTTCATTTATTTCCATGAATTACACTGTGCTGAGGCTGGGATCTTGCTGATGCTCTTAACTGGTATGGCTATGCTGGCAAAGGCAGTGGTGAGAGGAAAAAACATGAGTGCAGCAACAGTAAAAGACATTGGTGAAAAATCAGGCTGTTGGAAGCTGTCAAATACATTGAATATTGGGGTTCCAAAGGATCATCTAGCCCAACCCTCTGCCATTGCTTAGTCCTAGTGAATGTAGACCCATTGAAATCAATGATTATATGGTGAGTCAACTCTTAGAGAAATCCCATGGAGTTTACTGTTCTTGGTGTGTCAACACTTAGAGAAATCCTATTGTTCTTGGAAGTAACAATGGCATTCAGGCCCACTCTTGTTCCCATCAACCAAGCTTGAGATAGAGGTGGGACCGAGAGAAAGGCCTCTCCTGAAGATCTCGGGGCCCAGATAGGTGACTTCTCTCACTATTCTTGTATAACTCCAGAACACATTTAGGTGTTGATGCTTTGCACCAAGAGAATTCCACTCACATTTCAATTCATGCTGTTACTAACATCCTAATAGAGATTGCCTTGATGGAGGATATTAACACAGTTTTGTAATACTATACATTGAGCTTCTCTTATCCAAAACTGAAGTACTCTGAAATTGCCTGAGATAGTGGTTTAATGTACACAATTATTAAAAATGTATAAAATTATATTCAAGCGATGTATATAAGGTGTATATGAAACAGAAATGATTTTTTATTTACACTCGGGTCCTATCTTTAAGATATTATGTATCTATATGCAAATAGAGCTATTCCAAAATCCCCAAAAAATCTCAAACATTTTGAGTATTTATTTATTTGTCGTGTCAGGACAAACATTTTGAGTGAGGAATAGTCAACCCCTCCTTGTAGTTTGGAAATTGTTAGGAAGGTCAAAGAAAAAGCAGAGCCAGACTAACTACAGCCTCCCCCATCCCTGTGTGCCCACAAAACCTTTCAAAGAAGTTTGGGAAATCTTCCAGAGCAGGTTTGGGGAGTGAACAGTTTTGCAAGTGAGAGAAAAAAAAGGTGGCAAATCACTGGATACCTGCTTATTAACTTACTAAAAGAAGTGACATAAATCAAAGGACAACTCGTGTCCCCAGAGTTAATCTTGATTGTAAGACTTTTGAGGTTTGCACTCTTTCCTAGGAGTTGTTGTTGTTGTTGTTGTTATTATTATTATTATTATTATTATTATTATTATTATGTTTATTTATATCCCACTTTTTCTCTCCATAAGGAGACTAAAAAAACATTACAATACATTTTAAATTATACAAATATACAATATTGAAACAGTATTAAACATCATCATCATTATTATATTTATTGTCAAAGGCTTTCATGGCCGGAATCACTGAGTTGCTGTAGGTTTTTCAGGCTGCATGGCCATGTTCTAGAAGCATTCTCTCCTGACGTTTCACCTGCATCTGTAGCAAGCATCCTCAGAGGTTGTGAGGTTTTAAAAAGGATACACACACACACACACACCCTGCTTTATCTCTCCCCCCCCCCCCAGGGGACTAAAAGTGGCTTAACACAAAAGAATTAGCACACGGTTTAAAATATACAATATAATAACATTAAAACAGCATTAAATATAAACAGTATTTTAAAAAACCACAGTTAAAAACCATTCAAATGATGTGGGTGAAATGTGGGCCATACAGCCCAGAAAACTCACAGCAACCCAGTGATTGTGGCCATGAAAGCCTTCAACAACACATTCATGAGTATTCAATGCACATTCAAAGTTAAAACTACAGCACCCCTGACTGGATCTTAGTATTAAAAACCATTCAGATTAAATCCATAAAAACATAGAAAGCCATAGATCCTGACAAGATCTTAAAAACCATTAAAAGCCTGTCTGAATAAAAAGGTTTCAGCCTGTCGCCGGAAGTACAGAAGGAAGGGGTTGACTCTGGCTTCCCTGGGCAGATAGTTCTAGATTCAAGGCGCAGCCACTGAAAAGGCCCTCTCTCTCATTCCCACCAACAAGTGGGACCAAGAGAAGGGCCTTTCCTGAAAATCTCAGGACCTGGACAGGTTCATACAAGGGGATGCAGTCAGCCAAATAGCCTGGACCTGAACAGTCTAGAGCTTTAAAGGTCATAGCTAGCACTTAGAATTGTGCCTGGAAACAGACTGGCAACCAGCTGAGCTGCTGCAACGGAAGGGATGTCCACTCCCTTTAGCCAGCTCCAGTTAGCAACCTGGCTGCAGTTAGCACTGGGTGATTTGCTTCCAAGTAAACATAAACAATCAGTCTATACAACTGTAAACTTAGTTACCAGGAAGTTGGTTTCAATGGTATGTACTTTTGAGTAAATATGATTACTGTTGATCTATGCTTCCTAAACATGTATTTTAAGGCTCCAGATTTTTTTAAAAAGTGTTTAAACTTGCTTCTTAATAGTAGCATTTTATATTCATGTCACACAACTGACAGGTGAAAAGCAATTGAAAAATTAAAATCTAGGTAAATGTCATGTGAATTCAGGTTTGAAAATAGCCATATGATAATTCTGGGCACATGACAAACTTGAATTTCAAAGGATTCTCATTTGTAGACTAGATAATGATACAATGGGCTGCTACATGCTGTCTGGTTGTTTCCATTTTCACTGGGAACTGTTAAGATAGGAATGGTATAGTCATGGTTCGTTTATTGTAACATATGGATCTGACAGAGGTTGGTATTCTGATTTGTTTCTTTCCTGGCCATCCAGAGAAAAAGGTTATGGGTTCTCTAGCCCAGAAACTAGACAGATGACCCAACAACAAATCATAGTCTGTTTCTCTGGCTTGTGGTAGAAAAGATAAAGTAGAACATTGGTTCGTGCCAACTTCAGACCTGACAATACAGACCATGTAGTATCCACTGTTGGAATAATAACATGGTATTAAATATCATTCAACATTATATTATGTACAATAAGTGAATGTAAATTCCATATTGGAAGATACAAATTACAATCAAAGTGTTGCATTCACAGAATGATACATAGTAGTTGCATTCACAATGTAGTAGATTTCCTTGAGTTGCTGCAAGTTTTCCAGGCTGTGTGGCCATGTTCCAGAAGCATTCTCTCCTGACGTTTCACCCACATTAATGGCAGGCATCCCCAAGTTGTGAGTTCTGTTGGAAACTAGGCAAGTGAGGTTTATATATCTGTGGAATGTCCAAGGTGGGAGAAAGAACTCCTGTCTGACAGACCTCACAACCTCTGAGGATGCCTGTCATAGATGTGGGTGAAATGTCAGAAGAGAATGCTTCTGGAACATAACCATACAGCCTGGAAAACTCACAGCAACCCAGTGATTCTGGCCATGAAAGTCTTCAATAGCACAGTAAATTTCCTTGTTTATTTCCTTTAATTCTTCCTGAAGGGTGAGTAGATTTCTTTCCTCATAATATAATCTATGAACATAAACTTGGTGTGTCTTTAACAAGCTGAATTTCTTATGGATCCTCTCATTTTGCGACATAGAAAGCAAAAGAGATAGTAGAAAAGTTCAGATAGTTGTGTAAAGGGAACTCTGGTGGAGGTGGAATCTCCTCTGAGTTGAAATCCTAATTCCCTCCTTAGTGCTGGATATGTTGTGAGCCTTTCACTGCCGTTGTATCATGAGACAACTGAAGCTGACAAACAGGTAAATATTAAGAGATATTAATCTAATGTCATGTGGGTAAGAAAGCCTTGACCCATACAAATTGGATTCAAAGAGAGATGGTTCTCCATTTAGGTACTGCAAAAAGTTCATAAAATATTGTTAGGTTCATAATATTTGTTGGAACAGCTCCTTGAAAAGCACTTTTCGGGAAGTAAGTTGGAGGGTGGAGGCCATGTTGGTTTGTTCCATAATTATAACTATTACAAACATAATGAGCAGGTATGAAAAGTGGCTGCGCATAGCATGTCTAGTTTCACCTGTCTTTTGTAAACGCTTCTCTTAACAATACCACCAAGCACATAAAAAAACCCACATGATAGAAATGAAAGTTGCAATCACACATGCTGCATTCTTTGTTTGATACACATCATTGAGGTATTGCGAAATGTGAGATGAAAGCGACCAGAGCCAAGAAGCTGAACTCTGGGAAGCAAGAAACCGACTGCAAACAAAAAGACCTTAGGTAGCTCTGCTTGTGTTCAAGAGAACAGCCTTTCTGTGTTGGGTTTCAGTGAATCATCATCTCTGCATGACCCCTGACCAAGCAGGATTTTTGGAGGAAACAAATCGGCATTTCAGACCAAGAAGCCTTTTGTAGTCTATAACCTGCATTGAACCTCGAGATAGGGTGGAAGATCTATACCAATAAGCAACCTTCCTTAGTGTTCTAGTGGCAGCATATGTTTGAAGTTGCAATTGTTTCTGTGTCACTTTGGATCTTTTTCTCTCTGCATGCTTTGTTTATCATCTTTTGTTTAAAGAATACATCCTTTTGCTTGAGAAGTGTAATCCCTTATGTAAGTGTCATTGTGCTTTACCGCATTTCAGTAAGGAGAGCTTAACTTTATTTATTCACAGTAGCTTTGCCAGATGTCTGTTGCCCTAAACCCTAACTCAGATCTCTCAGCAAATTGTACTTGCATAAGTAGGCAAACCTGAAGGAGGGGGAGAGGCAACAATGACAAGATCTGGAGCTGTTTTTGCATTTTTGTTGTTTGCTTATCTGACAAATTGCCATCTTTAAGGAATGAGACTAAAGCTGGAATGTGGCACTTACCTGGAATTCGACCTCTTCTGAGTTAACAGGACTGACTTCAGAGTATACCTGCTCAGAAGTATCCTATAAGTGTGAGAAGCAGCAGCCCTGTCACTGAATTTCCGTTTATCTAAAAGGCATGTTGAGGAACACTGGCAGAGTAGAGAGTAGGTTGACTACAAAGTCCAGCATGGATAGTCCACCATGGTGGTGCAATGGGTTATACCAGGGGTCCTCAAACTTTTTAAACAGAGGGCCAGGTCACAATTTCTCAAATTGTTGGAGGGCCGGATTATAATTTGAAAAAATCATGATTGAATTCCTATGCACACTGCACATACCTTATTTATTTATTTATTTACTTTATTTGTATACCGCTCTTCTCAGCCCTTAGGCGACTCAGAGCAGTTTACAACAGTTTAGATATACAGAATACAAAATCATTATGCATTTAAAAACAATTACTAGTATTATATTGCATTACATTACAATATTATAAATATTATATGTATATACAATATATTATATTATATATACTATTATTAGAATAGCACAGGAGACAAGGTGGAACTGTCCCCTGGCCCCTCTTTCTTCGCTCTGGCCCAGAGCGGCAGTTGGTGCTGGGGGGAGGGGTCCCCAACGGATGGCAAATGCAGGAGACAAGATGGTGCTGTCCCCTGGCCCCTCTTTCTTTGCTCTGGCTCAGAGCGGCAGTTGGTGCTGTGGGGAGGGGTCCCCAATGGATGGCAAATGCAGGAGACAAGATGGTGCTGTCCCCTGGCCCCTCTTTCTTTGCTCTGGCCCAGAGCGGCAGTTGGTGCTGTGGGGAGGGGTCCCCAATGGATGGCAAATGCAGGAGACAAGATGGTGCTGTCCCCTGGCCCCTCTTTCTTCGCTCTGGCCCAGAGCGGCAGTTGGTGCTGGGGGGAGGGGTCCCCAACGGATGGCAAATGCAGGAGACAAGATGGTGCTGTCCCCTGGCCCCTCTTTCTTTGCTCTGGCCCAGAGCGGCAGTTGGTGCTGTGGGGAGGGGTCCCCAATGGATGGCAAATGCAGGAGACAAGATGGTGCTATCCCCTGGCCTCCCCTCTCTTTGCTCTGGCCCAGAGTGACAGTTGGTGCTGTGGGGAGGGGTCCCCAACGGATGGCAAATGCAGGAGACAAGATGGTGCTGTCCCCTGGCCTCCCCTCTCTTCGCTCTGGCCCAGAGCGGCAGTTGGTGCTGGGGGGAGGGGTCCCCAACGGATGGCAAATGCAGGAGAGAAGATGGTGCTGTCCCCTGGCCTCCCCTCTCTTCGCTCTGGCCCAGAGCGGCAGTTGGTGCTGGGGGGAGGGGTCCCCAACGGATGGCAAATGCAGGAGACAAGATGGTGCTGTCCCCTGGCCTCTCCTCTCTTCGCTCTGGCCCAGAGCGGCAGTTGGTGCTGGGGGGAGGGGTCCCCAACGGATGGCAAATGCAGGAGACAAGATGGTGCTGTCCCCTGGCCTCCCCTCTCTTCGCTCTGGCCCAGAGCGGCAGTTGGTGCTGGGGAGAGGGGTCCCCAACGGATGGCAAATGCAGGAGACAAGATATATTGCAAAAAACACTTTAAAGCAATACAATAATTAAAATGAACAATTTTAACAAACATAAACATAGTATTTCAATGGGAAGTGTGGGCCTGCTTTTGGCTGATGAGATAAGATTGTTGTTGTTGTTGTTGTTGTTGTTGCTGCTGCTGCTGCTGCTGCTGCTGCTGTTGTGTGCTTTCAAGTAATTTCCGCCTTAGGTTGACCTTGAGCGAGAGCCAGGCAAATGACCTTGAAGAGCTGTATCCGGGCCCCGGGCCTTAGTTTGAGGACCCCTGGGTTAAACCCTTGGGCTGGCAGGACTGAAGACTGACAGGCCAGACGTTTGAATCCAGGGAGAGCATACATGAGTTCCCTCTGTCAGCTCCAGCTCCCCATGTGGGGACATGAGAGAAGCCTCCCACAAGGATGATAAACCATAAAAAATATCTGGGTGTCCCCTGGGCAAAGTCCTTGGAGATGGCCAGTTCTTTCACACCAGAAGTGACCTGCAGCTTCTCAAGTCACTGCTGACCCGAAAAAAAGTAAGCTGTGTTCAGGTTCTCAGTTTCCTAGATGCCCAGGTGGTTATACAGTTGCAGTAATAATTAATTTACATTGTGTCTGGAGCCAATATGATAGAGCATAGGTGGTCAAATTGTGGTCCTTGAAGTGTTAATAAATTCTAATTTGCATCAGCATTGCCAGTGACAAAGGATGACAGTTGTTCAATTTCTGAATCAGAGCCACCATTTTGAGACATTATAAATAATGCTAGTCATACAGGAGGTGTGAGTCATACTTTGTTATTTGATCCCATTCCTTGCTTCTGCGATTGAGAGTAGTTTGCATAGATTAAAACAAATACAGATTACAACCCCAACTATTTTACATAAAATATTTAAAATATTTTTGTTGAAATACAATTAAACCATCCACAGAATTAAAAAAAATAAAGTATCAATTAATGGATAAGAAACAATAATAATAAGGCACATTCTTAAAATTCTTTACAATCAGTTTCTAAAAGTTTGTCAGAATAGAATATATTGGGTCCCTGGTAAGAGCTGGGGTTTGGTTCCAAGACCACTTCCCTATTGGATACCAAAATTCATGGATGCTCAAGATTACTTACATACAATAGCATAGTTAAATGATGTTCTTTATATAAATTGGAAAAATCACAATTTGCTTTTGGGAATATATATATTCAAGTTGTGGATGGCTGAATTTGTGGATTCCTTCAATATCTGAAAGAAGGACAACAAGGAAGAAGCCATCTTACACTCCTTATGCAAGGAGGTACATAGCCTGGAAGCAACCACGAAGAAGGTCCAATGCTACCTTAACCATCAAGTGTGCTTTTGAGATCCGAGATCTCAAAGGTAGCTCCGATTGGCGTAGTAGAATGCACTCCTTCAGATAGATTTTAATTCTACAAAACTTATTCTGTTTCATTTGAAAAGAACAGTGAATTTTTTCTTATGTCCCTTCAGCATGGTTCCAACTTTGGGCTGGATCTACACTGCCCTCTATCTCAGGAACTGATCCCAGATTATTTGTTTATCCCAGATTATCTGACAGTGTAGACTCATATAATTCAGTTCAAAGCATATAATCTGGGATCAAATCCTGGGATATAGGTCAGTGGAGATCTAGCCTTGGTTAGACCTCATCTGGAATACTGGGTCCAGTTCTGGGCACAACAGTTCAAGGACATTGACAAGCTGGAACGTATCCAGAGCTGGGTGACCTAAGTGGCAAAGGTCTGGAAACCAGGCCATATGAAAAAATGCTTAGGGAGCTGGGTATGTGTTTAACCCAGAGAATAGTAGATTGAAGTGTGACATGATAGCAATTTTTAAACATTTAAAAGGATATCATGTAGCAAATGAGCCCAGCTTGATTTCTGCTGCATAGGGATTACATCAAAATCAGTTCATTCCAATGGAAAGAAACTCCACCTAAACTTTAGTAAGAACTCTTTATAAGAGCTGTTTGACAGTGGGACAAATTGCCTCAAAGATCTTTAAGCTGAAACTGGACCCTCCAGGACTGCTTTAGAAGTGTATTCCTACAGGGTGGGAAGCTGGACTAGATCCTTTTTGCAGTTCCTTCCAACTCTAGGATTCAGTATTTCCCCTGAAATGTATTGATCTGCATTTTCTGCAGAATTCATCAACGTCTTGTAAACTGCATACTCAGCCAAAGCTGCAGACCTCTTTGTGTTATGCACAAGTGATTTATAGAATTCTCTGGCTAGAGGATGTGAGGACAATGGTGGCCTAGGGCCAGACTCAACATTACATAATTCACAGTGTTCAAAAAGGATGCTTAATGTCACCACTTCTATTTTGCAAGGAATGTTTCTGCGTAGCCTCCAATCTGGCACTGAATTCCTGATCTGGATCACAGCCTTGTTGAAAGTTTCTAGTCAAGAAAACAAAACCAAACATGCTCCCATTTTTAGTTGCTCTTGAAAAATTAGTTCTGTTTACCACAAATGGCACTTTCAAAGGCAAATAGCTCAAAGAATGGGGAGAGCAATTTTGTGCAGAAACTTAAAATGAAAGTGCCCTCACTTAAAATCATGGAGTGTTTTTTTTAAGTCAATAGCATGGTGTAGTGATTGAGTTTTTAACTATAGCTAAAAAGACCTGGGTTCTATTCCCTGCTCAGCTATGAAAGCCTACTGGATTACCATAGAGGAGTAATACACTCGCAGCAACAGAACAGAGAACAATAGGTTCACCTTAGGGTTGCCATATGTTGGAAATGACTTGAAGGAACTAAACAAGATATAACATGCAATTTGACCTGTAGGTAGCTTTCAAAGGAGATTAGCTAAATGGTTAGTAGACCAATGCATAACTTCTAGTGTGCAACAGGAAGCCAGCAGCTGGCAAGTAAAAACGGGATTGGGCGGGAGCTATTATTGCAATATTTGGCATCTCGGGGCAAAATAATAATAATAATAATAATAATAATAATAATAATAATAACTTTAATAACCTTTATTTATACCCCTCCACCATCTCCCCAAAGAGGACTCGAGGTGGCTAACATGAGGCCAAGCCCAAAAATAACAATATAACAAAAAATATAATAAAAAATCAAAATAAACACAAGAAGTGACAAAATAAAATAAACAGTCTCAAAATAACCTGATAGAGAAATGAAACACGGGGCAGGACAAATGTGCTAAGAATAAAATTGATACGATTCGTAAAACATGCTGTCCACTGTGAGTAGCACGAAGCTAGATAAAACAGACCTTTGGAATGATCTCACAAAGCTAATCTTATGCTTCCGTGTTTTCTAGGGTTGTTGCAAGTATGTAGCAAGCTTACTCTGAGTCTCAGCTCAATTCATGCAGCTCTCCTTGGATGAAGGACAGGATACGCAGCTGATAAATAAGCAAACCTTCCCCTCTTATCAACCTCGAAAAGGACCATGCCTCATGGCTGCATGTTATCAGAAAAGGTTCTTCTGCCCCATGTTCCCTGCAACTGTTCTGAAGATTGCTGAATAAAGACTGAACCATGGGCAAGCAAAAAGTCCAGTTGGCACTTTGATTCTAGGGGCCAAACCTAGCAATTTAAACCCACACTGTATATAGCTAACTTGTCCCATAATGTGGTAAAAAGTAGGTAGGAAAGATCTAAGGGTATTTCATGCTCAACTGTGATTATTATCTTTTTGTGTGTGTCTTTTTTGAGTATTGCTTTGTTGTCATTGTTGTTGTTGGATCCCAAAGTTAAATGAAAAGAAGCTGACAGTTTTTCTGAGAAAAGAAATTGGCAACACATTTTGCTGCGATTTGGATGAACTGAGTGTCACATGAGCAAGGGTCACAATTCTAGCACTATTTTTCTACTTTTCACTGCTATGGCTGCATCTCATCAGACCTGAGGTTTGCAGTTTGATGAAGTACTAAAGCTCTCTGAGAAAGAATCTTAAATTCTCCTCTCAAAACTGCAAATCCTAGGACCTCATAGGATGGAGCCATGGCAGTCAATGTGAATCATAGCACTATGTAGTGTGAAAGTGCTCCAAGCTTCTTTTTACTTTTGACTATAGGAGAAGGCTGACCAAAACAATGAAAGAAGTCCAGAAGAATGAAAAGGAAATGGTATTAATTCTAAAATATAAATGCACCCCAAGTTATTGTGCAGTTTTGCAAGCCAATTTGAGTTGTAGTAACCAATATTTGTTTTTTTATATAGAACTTGTGGCTCATAAAGTACAGTCACCTATGGGTTCCACTATGCATGACCTCTTCTAATTGAGTATTTCTAATTAGTGGATGATAAGGTTCTATTAAAAAGGAAGTAGAATCCCTATGCTTGGAATTTTTCCACCTCCTGTAAGAAAGAAAAGGCCAATTATCCCTTTTTTGCAACATTCTTTTAAGGGTGCTTTAGTCCACTTCCTATGAAAAAGAGATAAAGAATATATGATAAAACATGGGCTGTATCAACACTAAAGTAAAGGTAAATGTTTTCCCTTGACATTAAGTCTAGTTGTATCCAACTCTGGGGAGTGGTGCTCATCTCCATTTCTAAACCAAAGAGCCAATGTTGTCCATAGACACCTCCAAGGTCATGTGGCCGGCATGACTATATGGAGCACCATTACCATCCTGCCAAAGTGGTACCTATTGATCTACTCACATTTGCATGTTTTCAAACTGCTAGGTTGGCAGAAGCTGGGGCTAACAGTGGGAGCTCACCCCGCTTCCCGGATTTGAACCGGCAACCTTTTGGTCAGCAAGTTCAGCAGCTCAGTGGTTTAACCTGCTGCACCACAGGGGGTTTCATCTCAACAATACACAATTAAATTAGTTCCATAGTATTTAATTTTCATGGCTTCATTCTATGGAATCTTAGGATTTGTAGTTTAGTTTGCAGAATGTCCTAATGCTACAGTTCAAGGGATTACAGTAAAGAAATCTCTCATCAGGTCACAAATTTCAAAATTACATCAGATAGAGTCATGGCAATTAAAGTGGAATTAAAGTGTTGCAATTATACAGTGTATTCATGATTATCTTCTTAAAAATATAAACATATCACAAATTTGGAGCTGCCTCTGTTTATCTTCTAAAAGAGAATGTGAAAATATACTGTTACTTTACTAGAACAAGTGTAGACAAAGTAGAATGGCAAATGGGAGTCCCAGTAAGAAACAGCAATTGAACTAAGCCCTACATTTCAACTGTAGTTGAAAACTTGCAAGGTGCCGCCTAGTAATGTTAACTTGACAGATGTGCCCATGTTTATACACTAGGCTTGGACTAGGGCCAGGTACTTTGCTTCTATTATTTTTAATATTGACTTCATCAAAAAAATGAATTGCATTCACCTAGAAAACCTGTTCAAGGTGACATCTGTCAAACATAATACTGATGTTAGGGATAGATAAAGGAAGGTTATGAACAGTTGAGATGGCTGAAAGGTGCTGCATTTCCTGAGCTGCTTCTTGGAACATATAATTATATCTTTCAACAAGCAGCATGTAGTAAACCTGGCAAGGGTTGTATGCAGCTCAGGGGGGAAAATGAAGTACAACTCCCAGAATCCTTCAGAGCCCATACAGGTTGGGAATTCTGGGGGCTGCAGTCCCAGAAAATAACATTAGCATTTCTGTTGCAGAGCCACTTCTGCAACAAGCAAATCCCTCATTAGACTGACATTTCAGCAAGGATATTTGTGATTTCCATATGCTATTTGGACTTGTCATGCTATAACATAAACATGCTATAACATAAACAAAGGAAGAATGTTTTCTCTTGAAATCAGTTCTATGGAATCTGATATATCAAGTTCTACATAGTTTACAAACATGATGGCCAACTACAAATTTGGATTTATTTATTTTATGTCAAAAGCATTGCATAAATAAGCATAAAAACTGATAAAATAGAGGAAGCACACCAACTAAATAATTTTTTTGACCAAAAATGGGATTTTGACCAATTTGGATCTCCTGGATCCATTTTGACACAGGGCTGTCCTTATGATGAATGTGGGAGAAGAGGGTGGGATTGCCTATTCTGACCTTAAAAGCAATGGATGGACTCCTTATTAGCTTACCCTTACTAAGTCATTTCTTCTAGCCCAGCCCCCATTTAATGAAAACAACATTCAGTCATGCTCTGGTCAACAATATAATCTTGTTGACAGTTGATAAAACAAATATACTAATGGGCTATTATCTACAATTTGGAGTATTTTCTTGTTGTGTGCCTTCAAGTCAATTCCAACTTATGATGACCCTAAGGTCACCCTATCATGAGGTTTTCTGGGGATGGGAATGTTGGACTCACCCAAGGTCACCCAGTGAGGTTTCCATGACTGGACTAGGAATCAAACCGAGTAATAGTTGAATGCTCAAACCACTATACCATGTTGGTTCTCTCTATTGCTAACAATCATGATAGCTTAGCTACGTATTTCCTCCTCTATCAAAGATAGGATATTCAGTAAATCAAGTGCATGGGTAGGAGGGCATTATTGTTCTTATATAGTACGAACTCTCACATGTACATATTTGCTATTGTGGGAATACTGTACCAGACTGGATTGGCCTTTGGGTTTGATCAATCACACCCCTACTTAGGTTGCTTATTTTGAGGAGAAGGGGTTAAAACAAACACATTTTTTTAAAAAAGAAGAAGCCTCATGCCCTATCAATGAACCATTACATTTTTCTTAGCAATCCTTTAATCTTGACATCTAGCTTGTCCAATCCCAAGTTCATGCCTAGTGATATGCTCTTTTATCTTTCTTTGCCATGGTTCAACAGTTTTTCCTTCAGAGTTCAATATACATCGTAATTGACTTGTTGTAGGTTTTTCGGGCTATATGGCCATGTTCTAGAAGCATTCTCTCCTGATGTTTTGCCTGCATCTATGGCAACCATCCTCAGAAGTTGTGAGGTCATAACCCGAAAAACCTACAGCAACCCAGTGATTCCAGCCATGAAAGCCTTCGACAATACATTGTACACCATAATTCCCTTTTACCATATTGCTGCTTGTAAACTGAAACCCCTTAGTCTATAGTACCCTTGCACTCTGCACTGATATAGCCCTGTGATTCCACACCAACCGGGAGTGGTAGTTTGAGAATTCTAATAACTCCCAACTGCAAATCCCAGGATTCCATTGGATGTTGCCATGGCAGATAATGTGGAATCATAGCACTATAACTGTTTAGTTTGAAAGGATTCTATTTCTAGAAATCATCTCTTTGCATTAAAAAAGAATGTTATAAACTATTTCCAGGTGTTCTTTTCTCATTTTTCACTACATAAACCTTACTGTAAAAGGTGTGTTATTCATGTCCTTGAAAGATAATCCAAAATCAATAGCAGTGTTTACATAATCTTCAAGCAGACTATGTGCCTTGCTTTGGTTTGCATAGGAGGAGAATGACAAAACGTGAGCTTGTTGAAAGGTATGTGCGACATCCAAAGAAAGTAGAACAAAAATGGTGAGAGAAGGGAGGAGCATGAAGAACAAGAAACTAGTAGGCTGCAAAATCCAAAGGAGTGTGATTTGTGTTGTCATTTAATAACCATGTATTAAGAAGCATTAAGGTAAAGGTAAAGGTTTTCCCCTGACATTAAGTCCAACTCTCATTAAGTCCAACATGTCCAACTCTGGGGGTTGGTGCTCATCTCCATTTCTAAGCCGAAGAGCCGGTGTTGTCTGTAGACACCTCCAAAGTCATGTGGCTGGCTTGACTGCATGGAGCGATACACAAATCTATTTCATTCCATGATGAACCCTCCAAAATTTCAGGGATGAAAACAGGGGTATGTGTGGTCAAGCATCATCAGAGTGGGTGCCCAACTTTTAGAAGACGTTAGAAGCTGTGGAAGGAGGAAGATAATACCAAAATCTGCAATTACAAAAACAACTCAAAAGGCAAAAGACATACTTGTGTACACTGGATTTACAGCTATGAAAGTCACTAAGTATGAGAGGCAGTATTTCCTTTAACTAAAGTATCTGAAAAGCCTAATAAATAGTATGAAAAGAATATGTTTCCAGCATGATTTTAAAAGGGATATGTTTTTGTTTGTGGTGCATTGCTTAATTGGGCTGACATTTCTGAGCCATAAGGTTGTGCTTCAGTATTTCAGCAAGACCAAAAAATGCATACAGTAAGAATAATTTGAAATACCCATTTTAGAGACTATTAGAGGAGAGAGACTGAAAAGGCATTTTCTTTTTACAGCACCAATTAGGACATGTAAAGTCCAGTCAGAGGAGGGTGTGTATTTTACTCTCATGCCTGAGCATTTTGGAGACTGCACGTACGTTACAGCAGTGCTGTGTGAAAGAGCATCTCCTGGGACATTTGGAAATAGGACCCAGCACCTTGGGCAGATACTTTAAAGCAGAGTAAGCTCCTATGCGTGTTTTCTTGGGATAATAGCTGCCATGTTAAAGGGAGGAGGAATTTTAACAAAGCCATGAGTCATGGTCTCAGAGGATGCCAGATCTCTAGCAAGTTTGGGAAATATGAATGATAATTGTTGGTCTCTCAAACAGAATAATTAAATTGTCAAGGCAGAAGCTGAAGAACAACCAGTCCCATGCCCACCCACCTACCCACAGCATCTAGCACAGAAGGAAATAAGCTTGGTTACTCTTTGTGAAAACATAAAATAATGTTACTTACTCAAACATAGTTATAATGAAATATGTGGTCTTATGGAAGAGAGAGAAAGAAGAGAAAGAAAATGGCTGTAGGTTAAGGTGATTCATGAGCTGACTGCATACCATAAAAATGTAGTAAACAGGAAGTCTACAAGCTAACAATCCACATAATCATGAGAAGGCTGTTACCTGTAATACACATTAGCCATTAGCTATTTAACAGCAACATAGCAGTTGAGGTATAATCGAATTCTTCAATAAATGTAGGATATTCTTAGTAGCCACCTGATTCACCTCATCTGGGAGTCACAAACTTCCAGTAAAACACATCCAAAGTTAAATGTAGATACACAGGTGTTCAATAGCGCAGGGTACAGTGTTTTTCTTCTTTCCTCATCTCCTTCTCAGCTGCATGTATGTGTTGCTTCTATGCCTCAGGTACTCTCAAGATATGGAGAGGGGATGAGGGCATTGCACCTCCAAATTGAAATCCAGCTCTTTAAATGAAAATTTCCTTCTGTCTCCAAATTTCTAGCACTGTAAAGTGAGATACCTAAAATTAATCACATATAGTCACCATAAGCCAACAGTGATGACATACACATGTAGTACACTTCTATTTGCTTTTCACAGGCTCTTCATTTGCCTCTTTTCTTTGAACACCTTGAGTGTAACTTTTCTAAGCTATTCTGATTATCATTTATAGCAAGGAGTTGCACTGGATGGCCCAAATGGTCTCTTTCAATGTTATTATTCTATGATTCCGTGATGGTGAGGTTTTTTGTTGAACCTAGTGCAAGCAAACATTTTGTAAGCCAATACATTAACACACATAATCTTTGAGGCAGACAGTCTGCAGATATGAGGCAAAGAGAATATATATAAAATTACCTTGCCAACTATTTATCCTCTAAGTCCACCAGATATAATCAAGACAAATGGGTGGCATCAGGCCCATACAGCTGCTCCACAGATTCCTTTCATGGATATGCTTCAAAGGCATGCCACACCATTGGGGTGAGTCTTAATACCCTCAGGATAATCTCTCCCTGCCATCATAAACATTTATGTTTTGCCAGATTACTACGATAGTATTGTATATTGCCCCTGACCAGACACTTGCTCATTAAACCCCTATGGCAACCTATGTTGAGTTTCATCCATGTTCTGGACTTCAAAATAGAATTGGAAGCATGTAGGTGTTGAAATACATGAGAAAGAAGGGACTTCTTGGAGGAAAGGAACAGGCATGGAAATGGTCAGTAGCAGTGGATAGCCCTCAGATTAGATTTCAAAGGCTCCACTCAGGGTGCTATTTTCAATCCCTAAAATAGGTTCAGCACCTTGGATAGTTTAAAACCTGGAATTGATTCATGGTCCCCAGCATGGAAGCCACCAGCCACCACTGAGAATGGTGAAAAACCCTTCCTTAAAATGTCCTCCTAAATGTATATGGTCTTCAAGCAGAGGACATGGGGATCAGCTGTAACAGAACATGAAGCTTGCTCTTTATTTCACAATATAAGCGTCTTTGGGAATGTCCTAGTTGTACAAAGGCAAATATATTTCAATGAAATTCTAATAACAGTCATTATTATAAGCTTAACTCCTATTACAAAGCTGTTTTTGATCAAGGGGGTGGGAGATGCTGGCAAGTTTTCAAGTTTCCTCCCGTGTCCTGACTGGAGCCTTTCCATTGCTCTTGCTTTATTCAAGAACTAGAGTGACAGTTTTGCTGATTGTTTGGGGTTTTTTTTTCTGTAGTGGAGAGACAATTGTAGAATGTTCTCCTTCAGGTGCCAAAATAACTTAGCCAGCTTTGATGTTCTATTCATTCTTCAATGTATTGGGAGTAGACAATTCATTTATTGTGCTGCTTCATGCACTAAATATCTTGAGCTAGTCAAATAAACTTGCCCGTGGAAGGAAGGGCAAAAGCATTTTGTCACAGAGGCCCCTTCCATGCAGCTGAATAAAACCTCACATTATCTGCTTTGAACTAGAATATATGGCAGTGTGGACTCAGATAACCAAGTTCAAAGCAGATATTGTGGGATTTTATGCTTTGATATTCTGGGTTAAATGGCTGTTTGAAAGGGCCCTGAGGAAAGTGCATTGAATCTTAACCCCTCCCCCCCCAAAGAATTCTTGCTGCTGGATTTCCAGGATGTGTTAATGCACTTTCCTCGGTGACGAAATCTGGAATTGGCTCACATTATTTAATGAATTCCACTAACAGTGCATTGACAATGAAACCTAATATGATTTATTGCAAATTATCTCAAAAAAAAAAAAAAAAAAAAGGACAGGGAAACATGCAAAAAAATTAAGTTGTCTTTCTTGACTTTTCTTTTTGGAAATACCAAACCTATGTAAGCATCATCAAAAAAAATTGTCCATGAACTACGAATGCAAATTAAAATTATCGGAGGGAAACATTAAGTTAATTTCAGTGGGCAAAAGGTAACCAGATTCTCCTGTTCTAATGACTGTTAATTAAACATCTGCTATGCTTGTTGGTCCATCTAGTCTAAACATGTGCAAACGTTGAATCTGACAACATCTGCTTACCTTTAGCATGAAAAGAAAGGCAACTTTTTAGTCATTGGCAAAATATGTTTCTATGGTTGTTTTTCCCTTGGGATATTGTGCACAGCTGAACAGATGCTTTGGCCAATGACTAGGAATTCTGACCAGAGGTTTAAAAACATTCATCTAGGACCATTACAATGAAAAGGAGCAAATTTTGATTCACCCATTGAATTAGAACTGAAATAAAATTTTATAAAATTATGACAAAATGCAGAATACAAATCTCACATTTATAAAAACTTAACTAAGGAGATTTTTTTTAAAAAAAATCTGGTATAATCCATCCAAAATAATGATCTTTAATTGGCACTGGTTTATGTATCTAAATAAATGAAAACTTTAAACTCTTCCACATTGAGCTATTGAGATCAATTAAATTTTGAAGGGTTTAATTAAAACTGCCACTGTCCTTAACTGGTCAGAAGAGCAGTCCTGTCTCAAGGAATCCAGACCCTGATGACAGACCATGGCTGCACACTCATCCTGGGATTTAGTGCCAGGTATGGACTCTCAAAACCTGGCCCTGATATTACTTGTGTAAGTAACCAGGGCAGGATAATTTCTTTTTGCCATGTAAGTTTTACCTGTTTGTAATAGCAATACATTCCAGTTTAACTGCCATTGGTGCATCTATGGAATCCTGGGGTTTATTATAGTTTGGTGAGACATTGGCTGAGCATCCTAAACACCTTGCCCTACAATGTCGATCCCAGAATTCCATATAATTGAATCATGGCAGATAAACTGGAATCATACTGCTTCAACTGGGTAGTGTGAAAGAACCCTCAGTGACATCATGGGAGTGTATGCCTCATGAATCACAGATCCACATCCTTTGTATTGGCATGTTTTCCAAATGTTAATACAATTAGTCCATCACATTTTCAGGTTTGACTTTAGAGGGTTTGATTATTCATGAGTTTTATTAAAATGCTTTGTCTAGGAATTGCTAGGTCCTCCTGTGTGACTTTATGGTCCTTCTGCTGGTAGTTATGCTGGATGACCTAGAGATTCCTGCAAAGAATAGCTCTATTGGAATCTAAAGGCTTTCTGTGAGATTCTGTGGTCAACTTCCAGCAGAAGCTGACTACAGAGTCATGCCGGAGGACCTAGAAAAGTGTTCTCTCATGTGGGGGAAAAAACATAGGGGTTTTTTTTTAATTCACAGTTCTCCCACTTTTTCATGAATCATACCTCTCCATCCCTACTTTTAGTTAAGATGAAGGGCTGACAGTCACAAAAAGGAAATAACTTTTGAGATGATACACTAGCTTGTCAACTCCTCTTTAACTCCTTCCCTTGCACCTTCCCTTCTTTTTGCATTTATGACTGTTGGGATATACCGTAGTTTAATTTTGTTTACTTATTTCATATTGCTTTTAGTAATACATCTAAAAACACACAAATTTAATACAGCCATTTTGGACTATAGTACATTCCAATTCTTTTGAAAGACACCCCATGTAAAGATTATTGCTTCTGTATACGACTGAACAATAAGGGAGTGCCCCAGTTGGTTACATTTCTGTCTGGAAGCATAAGTTGTGTAAGATGATGCCACTTAACTAGCTCAGTGAAATTTTTTGGTCATTGAAGAATTATTACAACTTTCTCTGATAAACAATTCCCTTTTTAAAACATGAGAATAAATCACATTGCCATTTGACATGACATGAATGCTTTCTTCTAAGGTAACCTTGGAAGGCTAGTTAGTTTGTACTGAGAATACAAGCATAACCTACTTAATTAACCTGATTTCTGGTTGCTACTTGAATGGTTGTTAGATTGCATGAGCTAGGAGGATGGTGGAGGGGACCTGGAGAAATACAGACTATGAGTATTGAATTGTCTTCAATAAACAATGCAATAAACAAAGCTTGAGCTAGGAAAGAAAATGATCCTGTGCCAGCTGATGCTAAGCCCATCAGAGCACAGGTTGAGTATCCCTTACCTGAAAGTGTTTTGAATTTTTTAATCTTTTCCCCAGATTGTGGAATACCCGTATTTACATATATGTACATAAGAGGAGACCCATTTCTAAATACAGCATTAATTTATGTTTTATATACATGGCATGAAGGTAATTCTAAATGCGATCATTTTAATAGTTTTGTGCCTGAAACATAGTTTGTGTACATCTCACCATCAGAAAGCTTAAGGTGTCACTATCTTAGCCACCCATGAGGACCTGAATTTTGGAGCATTTTGAATTATGGAATTCCAGATAAGGAATGCTCAACCTGTAGTTGATTTCAGATAGAAAAAACTGACTGTATTGTTTGAATTGGCCTATATATTTAAACTAGTCTACCCAATGTAGAACATTCATGGGAGTAGTTCTCGCAACTTACCCCAACCTTAGTCTGAACTGCTATAATTGCAAAAATAATCAATAACTTGATATAACATAAGATGCTTGTGTGTCTATTCATCATTAGACCTGTAGGGACCACAAAGACCTCATTCTTCTCCACCACCAATGACAGGGTGCCTAATCAACTTCTTCCCTAGTAGCTGTAAAATGGTAAATTATTATTTGCCTTACAGAAATGAGATTGAAGTGAAAGTTTTTCCTCTTGAAAACAATCACAACCCTTTGTACAGGTCTGTTTTACACAACTGTCAAGGGACTCCTATTAAGTGGGTTTGAAACTTCACTGTCCTGAAACAACAGGGACATTCAGTCTCTGCTGTAACTCATGCCTACTTCTAGAGTGGAGGGCTTTCAGTTACTCCTCTCTCTTTTCCCTTTTCATACTCAAGGGCAAAACAATGGCATGACCGCTTCAGTGAACAATGTAGTTGATTCATAGCCTGAGAATCTCTACACAGCTACAATGCTTAAAGCATTTACGGCGTAGCTCCACATGTATCTGATTGGAAATAGGTTTCATCCAGTTCACTAGGGTTTATTCCCAGGTGATTTAGTACAGGACTCAGTGTTACTTTAAAAAAAACCAAAAAACTAAAATGTTGCCCTATCTATTCAGTCAGGTGAATAAAAGGGTAATGCCTCAATGGAACTCAACCTGTTTTTTTAACAAAGTCTTTAATGAAGGGTTTCATTTCAATATTGACTTGTTTGGACAGAAATCCCTGCCTAAGAAAGAACTAAGTGTTCAGACAGTCCCTACAGCTGTTTATTTAATATACTAAGGATTTGTTGAGAAATCTGCCATCTCTTACAATCTGAATGTCCTGATTATAGTATCCAGGCTACCTACAAGTTATGGAATTTAAGATTTCATAAGGAAGATTCCAGATCCAGAGCTTTGAACATTACTTTATAGAAGAAGTAGTAAATGCAATGCAGTGCATCTTCCTCTCACCATTTAGTTATGGACAGCTTTGGAATGTCATCATATTCATTCTTTTAAAAAGAAATTTCTTGGGCCCTTTACAGATTTTAATTGTTTGTTTACACATATCCTACTGAAATCAATGAAACTTTGGAATTCTTAGTTTTGACTTCACTGTATACTCATATTGTCTTATCTGCACTCATCTTGCCATGTAGTTGTTTTTCTGCCCAACTTAATTAAAAACAAACAAAAATAATTGCTGAATTGGAATACTAGTCTAGCAGTAAAGTGGGTGAAACCAAAGCTGTCAAACCAGTCTACTGTAAAGCTCTCTTTGTTGGGCTGAATCACAGCAATAAAAATGCAAATTTTGCCAAGATTATGTTATCTACTCTAGACTCTTGCCCTTCAAACTAGTGAATTGGCAAAATAATTTATCACACAGAGCAGGTAAAGAAATGGAGCACGATAATAGTGCCTCCAATCACAGCTTACCACATGGCATTATCTCTCTTCATTTGTCTCTTGGGAGACAGTTTCAAAAGAAATTCTTTTTACTAACTGGTAAAATTCACTAATGATCTCCTTTACCACTCATGGTGCACTATGATATACTGTGAGAACGTTCAATTGGATTTTACTCCAATTTTGAGTGGTCGAGGGGCAGTCTAGTGGGCATGGTTTGGATGGAGAAATGAATGGTGATGGCAGTGCTCAGCTCCAAAGACTGGTCCTTTCCTTTGAGGCTCAGATGAAGCTCTGAAGACCAGCAATGGGGTCTGATGGGTGATTGTTAGGCTCTGCATGTCCCAGACAGTTTTCACTCCTCAGATTAAAGTTCAGAGAAATTACTGTGTTACAACACTATAATGCTAAAATGGTATAACATCAAAGTGTGTTATATTTTTGTGGGCAACTCTGTGTGTGTGTATTCCAAACAATGAAAATGGATAAAGATAATGTCTTGGGGAGAGGTAGTGATGGACAGTCCAAAATGATGTGTGCAATATTGTTTTAGCACACATGGCTGTGCAATATTGCAATGGTTCTGATGATGTGGTAGAAAAGAAAGCAATCTTGCTTGAATATTATTTTTATGGACATCACAATCATGGCTGGATAGGAGGCTCAATGATAAAACTCAAAGGGATATGAAAAGGATGTTGTGGGAGAAAGTGCTAATGTAAAGTTCTCCAGCATAGTTCAGTACAGCTGATCCAAGTCTGCAGGGCTGGCAATTTCTAACCTGTATATTTTGCAGCCTTTCATTTGAGGCAGATGGCACATATGTTATGTTAATTGTGACTCCTGAGTTTTAATGATGTTAAACCATGCACTTTTGTTTCCTGGTTTACTTGCTTTTAAATATTCAGCTATTTTGTTTTAATACATTTCACAAATCTTTATTTAAAACTGTCTGCATTTGAAAAATGCAGGCAAAAATTCAGCCCCAGTTCCATCACTATAACATTTTAAAAGAGTCTTCACAGTTTTAGTTTGGAGAGAAAAATGGAAATTATAGGACAAACATAGGGGATTAGATATATTTTATGAAAGCCGTCATTATGAAGCTTTTGGAGTGAATACTCCATAATCTTGAAGTTAGTTGGCTGCAGAAGCAGAGAATACATTGCTTCATTCATTTCAATTACCACGCTGAAGGATGCCCCAACATGCTTCATAGTGGGTTAGTTCAGAGAACCCTAAAGGTTCTGTGTTGACCATCTTCACGGGACTTAAGTAGAAAATTCATATAAATTAGGTGAGAGTGCTAAATTGGTTTAGGAAGCGGATCTTGGCAGTAACCCAATCCTGTCTGATTTTTACTCCCAATGCACATATAATTCACTCTACATATTTTAGAGCAGGCAATGGCAAACGTTGACTCTTTAGGTGTTTTAGACTTCAACTCACACAATTCCTAGCAGCCGATGGGCTGTTAGAAATTATGGATGTTGAAGTCCAAAACACCTAGAGGGCCGAAGTTTGCCCATGCCTATTTTAGAGGGACTGAATGACAGTATGAGTATCATGTATAATTTTTTTAATATCCCTTTGTTAAACTCATTGGAATGATAATTTCAATGTATCTAAAGAGTTAAATAAAGCTTTTATCTAGTTATACTGGCCCTTCTTCCAGTCACTGTCTGTGTCAGTCAGTTTGAAGAATGTGGCACCAGGAAAAGGGTTGTCTGTACTCACCTCTGGCAACTCACCAGGACAAATGGAATGATGACTGAGCAGCCTGAACTGTGGCATGAAGCATTTGGCCCAACCAGTTTCCCTTGCATCAACAAGATCTCCCTTTTCTAAATTGGTTTCTTGCTTTTGTTTCAGACTAGACACCTCTGTGGTTAGTGTATTCCCTAGATGATTCTGTTCTATGATCATGTCAGACTATAATTTTCTATGATTCTAACTGGTAATGTTATGAATTTGTATTACATTTTGTATATAATTATATTTAACTCCTTTGCTGGTTTCCTCTTTGTCATTTTGTTCATCATCATGTGTAGGATGGCATCAACAGAATTAAAATCACAATCTGTGGATTTCCCTGACACAGGAAGAAACTCAGGATAGCCAACATTATGCTAAGGATGTAATTCCCTAGGAGTTTAATCATTGGGAAGTACTCCATTTCTGAGACTCTTTGAAAACTATTCCAAATGGGTCCTATCAGATGATGTTTGCCCTATTCCATCAATAATCCATTGGAATCTGTCTGAAAAACATTGCAGAAATAAAATAATTGCTCACAGAATTTTAATCCTGTTTTGTTTGTTGGTTGGTTTGTTTTTGTTTACTACGTTTTCTTCTGTTGCTGAAGCACTGTTTTTACATGTGATTGGAAAATCAGTATGCATCCCGACAGCAACGATATGACTTGTCATTTGAGAGCATCATCGCGTGGGGGGGGGGGGGGGGGGAGTGTCCTGACCTTGTTTTTGGACATTGAAAGAAAAAGATCTCTGGGATTACTGAAATCAGAAATTGCTGCCTTGCCTCATTTTTTACTGATATCCACAATATTTCTTCCCTGCATTGTATCTGTAAGTGTAATAGAATTTTTAATATGTAACAGAACTTTAAAAGAAGTAAAAGAGTGATGCAGCTGTACATCAATTATATTTTTATGTCAAACAAAAACTGGATAATATAATACATTTTTGATACAGATTTTTTTAAAAAAAAAAATAGCTATACTGCTACAAAACCCTCTGTCTTTAGCTAGCATCGCCTTGAATCTGGGGGGTCCTTCCCATGCAAGGGCACTGTTTGCTCCAATCACATAATCAGCAAACACTTCGAAATAATATCTGTTGTGCCTTCTTAAAAGGAGAAGCAATAGAATTTAATATCTGTTGTGCCTTCTTAAAAGGAGAAGCAATAGAATAGCAATAGAGAGAAGCTGTGCTTCTCTCTGGGGGCCCATTCAGACAGGGCCCAAAATGTGCAGACTCTCATGCTTTTACCGGAGGCATCCAAACAATGCCCCCTGTAAAACCAAATTAATTCGAGACAAAGCAGGAAAACCCTGATTTGTCCCAATTTAATTTGATACCGGGTAAGACCCAGATCTTTGATAAGATTCGGGTCTTTCCAGGTGTGAGCCAAGTGGATTGGGCCTGGGGACCATATGACAGGTGCATTGAGTTTTTCGTGTGCCATGCATGAGCCTGGAAAATCTAGAGGGCACCAACCTGCTCCTCAAAACCCCCCAAAAGAATCCCTTAAAATTAAAACAACTTACATGGCCAGGAGGACTCCAGAAGTACTTTAATGGCAGCCAGGTAAATTGTTTTAATTTTTAAGGGATTCTTTTGGGGGCTTCTGGGTGTCTGGGTGCCCTCCTGAAAGATACTGGGAGGGCATCTAGACAACCCACCCCTAGGAAAGTGTGGGTTTCGGGGGAGGTTTGGGACTTAAATGTGCACCTAAGCGGGTTTCTTAAAGCGGGCTACAGGCAACACACTAGTGTGTCCCAAAACACAATTTATTTGTTTGTTTGTTTACGATATTTCTATCCTGCTTTTCTTGAGCCCGAAGGTGACTCAAGGCGACTTACAACCAGGCAGCCATTTGATGCCTAACAACATACACATTAAATGACATGTAAACATTATTAAAAATACATTCAACAAAACCTTTTAAAACATATAAAATCAGTGCCTTCATTGTTAGTCTCATTGTCTCATTGGAATTCTCTGGTCTACAGAATTGTAATCCAATGCCCAAACCACTACATCAAACTGAGTCTTTGGGCATGTATTTATCAATCAATATAAGCAGAAGATGTTAAGTATTGGCTTTCTCTTTATGTTCCTCTCCTCTGGATATGCCTAAAATGTAGCTCTCTTGATGTTTTTAAGCTATCAAGACTCCCATCAGACTTCATAACTGACCAGGCTGGCTGGAGCTCAGAATCAAACAATGATAGAAAGCCCAAGGGCAGTGGTTCTCAACCTGTGGGTCCCCAGATGTTTTGGCCTTCAACTCCCAGAAACCCTAACAGCTGACTGGGATTTCTGGGAGCTGTAGGCCAAAACGTCTAGGGACCCACAGGTTGAAAACCACTTCCCTAGGATTCTCCAGCTCTGCTTCAAATTGGGTTCACCTGAGCCAACTTTATAAAAAGAGGTTGTTGAGTCTGCCTTAGGCATGTTTGTCACAGCATGCATGGTTTCTATCCTTGCTTACACTGATAAGAAGGCTGAACAAGATAAGAAGGTCTAGAATGTTTAGAACATGTCTGAAACACATTTCAACAAGACAGCAGGAGCTGAGTAAAGGAGAGGAGGGACATAGAGTGCTAAAAGGGCAGGAATTAAAGGTATGCCACAGAGAAGCAGCCAAACAAATGCCACAGGTGTGATCTCTTCTGGTATTGGCATTGGGATAAGTGCACTGAGCGGGCTTGCTAAACATAGATTATATCTTGTAGTAATTCTCATGATTCCCAGATGTATCTAGATTGTGATGCACTGATTTATGAATCAAAAGATTAATGATGCTTTCTTTGTTTATTTAAGGGTGCATTTGGCATTACTGCACTGAACATGTATCCAGAGACATTAGTCATGTAATTACTAATTACAGGAAAGCACAGGCTGCTGTAATGACCATAAATGACCTATTGGATGGAATTCAGTTTCTCCTGGAAGATGGCTCTTTGGAATTCCAGAAAAACAGTCTAGAAGGAAAATAAAATTGTATTATCAACATTTCATTCAAAGTATTGTGAATGCATGTGAACATATGAGGCACCGCTCCCTCATTTGAATATGTTTTTGATGGATTTTAACTGTGATTTTTTTTAGTGCTGTTTGTGTTTAAGTCTGTTTTAATGTTTATATATTTTAAATTGTATACTAATGTTTTCATGTCAAGCCTCTTTGAGTCCCCTTTGAGGAGATAAATTAGGACATAATAATAATGATAATAATAATAATAATAATAGCAGCATTGATTAAATTGTTAGTGAAATATCCTTTCTCACATAGATACTGCTTTTGTTCTTGCAAAGAGGCTGGATCTACACTGCTGTACAATGCTGTTTGAACTGCATTATATGGCCAGTGTAGACCCATATAAGACCCATATAAGGCAGTTTGAACTACATTATATGGGTCTTATTTACTTAGGCGCTCCCTTGTTGTCCGAGTAGGATTGCCTTCCAAGATCTGGCGGTGGGTACATAGGTGACTGTGGAGCCCTATTCTTGACCTGCATGTTCTCCCACAGTGAGAGCATTGGCTTCCAGGTGGAAGGCGGTCCCAGTCAGGGTTGGCTTGATGCGCCTTTCTCTTGACACGTTTCTCTCTTTCGCCCTCCATTCGTGCCTCTTCAAATTCTGCAGCACTGCTGGTATGGGTCTATACCAGGCCTGCACAACTTGGCAGTAGTAAAGCCAAAATTAAATAGGCTAAATCTTTTGGGGCCACAGATAGGTTTTTAGTGCCTCACTCTAGGTTTGTGAGAAGACACTTTCCCTCAGAGCAAACAGCAATGTTTCCATTTCCCCACCTTCCCTCAGTGTTTTGGTGAGCTGCAGTCCTTTACTGAAGAGAAGAAGTGCCTCAGCTCTTGCCTCCATGGTGCTTCCTTTCTCTTTGCCACTGGCTTGCCTCTGTCCCCTACTCTACAGAGGGAAATGCCACTAACTTTGCACCATTCGTTGCACCCTCATTTGTTAGGGAGAAACTTAGCTTCACTATGAAGACCTCACAACAACTTCATGGTGAAGTTGTCTCCCTCAAAAGGGAGAGAAATGAACAGCAGGGAGTTAGTGGTTTTTCCCACTGGAGGAAGAGGAGATGACAGAGGCAAAGAAAAAGGAAGAGCAGCGTAGCCAAGTTTCTCCCTCACAAGTGAATGGAGCAGAGTTGGCAGTTTTGCCACCGGGTGAGAATGAGGCAACAGAGCCGAAGAGAAAGGAAGAGCAGCATAGGCAAGAATTGAGACCCTTCTTCATTACTGCCTCCTTCTCCCCTTAAAATGGCCAATCTAATGTTACATTTTAACATAACCTGGAGCGCAAGGTTTCAATCTCCCTCAATAAAGGCCCAATGCCCTTTAAAATTTCATCTTCACTCCTCACTACTCCAACCTGAGTCCAACAACTTCCTCAGGCCATGTTCCCAACTGGGACCAATACTTCCAGCATCCTGACTGGATCCATCACTGGTGCCCCCTTTGTCACAGGTTAGTTTGGTAACTTTGGTGCATATAGAAAGGAAATGGGTAGATGTAAAACACTTGGAGGAGAGAACTGTGTGTTCTGATTGCTTCTCTGCTGCAATCCACACTGACTATATAATGTAGTATTTGGCACTTTAGATCAAGCCAGAAGTTTTTTTATAAATCTGCTATAGTATTTAACCATGTGTTTATAAATTGTGACAGGGAATACGCAGTGAGCAGAATCCCTTATCCAGAATTCCAAAGTCTGAATGTCTCTAAAATCCAAACTTGGTGCCTGAGATAGTGACACCTTTGTTTTCTGATGGCTTCTCTTTTCTGATACACCTACTTTGTTTCATAAACAAAATTATGAAATGTGTATTCATTTACCTTCAGGTTATGTGTATAAGGCATATATAAACATTAATACATTTTGTGTTATATTTGGGTCCCCCTTCCAAGATCTTTATTATGTATGTATATGCAAATACAGGTATCCAAGAAAAGAAATTCAAAATCCAAGACTTTTCTAGTAACGTGCATTTTGGTGAAGACAATGTGAAGTTTTACAGTGATAGCTGACTAGCAGTTCTTTTATTTCAATGGCTGCCATTTTAAAGTCTCAGAGCATTTTGCAAGGCCTGAAATTGAATGACATGAGATGAACTCTTCTTTTAAAGTATTCATTTCTACGACATACATAGGTCTATGCCACTCTTGCCAAGAATTCCCAGTTTTCCCTTGAAGGCACTGCTTAATGCTGCCTCCCTTGCTGTTCTTGATGGGTGGTTTGCCAATTCACCAGCCTTCTGCAATCTACACAGTGATCCCCAAGACATAGCTCTGAGCAGTTGTCAGATAGTGAAGGAAAGTAATTATAATGGCATCTCAAGTTGAAGAATGAGCTGTGATTCATACTTTTCCTTTGTCTTGCATGTGCATTCTTGGCATGCATACTCACTTACTTGTCCAATAACGAAAGAAATGGTAAATGCAAGAACATGTTGCAATGTGGAAAGCAATTCTTCAAGGGTTCACTGAATAGCCAGCCAACCTTGTCCTCTTCCAGAGTACACCATTTCATTCCATCACCCCATTCCTGGTTTTGTGTGTGTGTCTTATCACCCAGTTAGGGTGCTTCCAAACAGCATCAAAATACGGGACATATAAGTAGGGCAAAACATTGCGGGACCTGACAGCAAGTCCAAACACAGATCTGTCAGTCATGGTAAATGGTCCCCCACCTTCCTGACACCTTTGTTTGTGGCAGATTTTAGATATCTGCAAGATGGACAAGGAGATGGACAAGTTAACTTTTTAAAAAATTGACTCTCTGAGATGCTTTGGACCTCATATGTGCTCATGCAGATATCTAAATGTACACTTAAACAGATTTCTTATTATCTCTCCTCACCTTACTGAAATTCAAGCTCTGTTTAATTTGTATTATCAAAGGCTGTTATGGCCAGAATCGCTGGGTTGCTGTAAGTTTTTTGGGCTGTATAGCCATGTTCCAGAAGCATTCTCTCCTGATGTTTTGCCTGCATCTATGGCAGGCATTCTCAGAGGCTGTGAGGTCAGTTTAATTTCATAAGGTTTAGAACAAAGGAATGCTTGCTGAGAGTTCTCACTGTAATTGCTTTCCATTAGTGTTTCCATTTAGCCACCTGTGTGGCTGTGGCTCCATTTGTTTATAGTCCAAATCAGCTGTTTCAGCATTTTAAAATGTTCACATGCACTGAAGCAGTACACATCATGGTATACAAACAAAATCACATATTTTCCCTGACTGCAGGGACATACAGTCATGCAAATATGCATGTTTGTTGTCCAAAATTGGGTTTTAAGCACACCTTTTAACACGTGTTTTTTCAGCTGTTAATCTAAATAGTGCACATTTTCATGAAATGCCATTTAGTCACACACACACACACCCTTTAATCCTGGTTTTGTCTGCATTTTAGTGCATGCTTAGAAGGACCCTTAGTTAGCCTTCCAGAGCCAACAGACATATCCAGTCCATCCATATACATACACACACACATACAGTTATTGTACTTCTGAAAACCTTGCAATTCTTTCAAATCTGCTGACACTTGCTTTTCCTTTATGTGGATGTTGCCATTTTGATTATATGAGGAGCTATACTTGGGAGGATAAGTTTGAGTTACAAAGGTCCAAGAACTGCTATAACTCTTGGGACCTCAGAGGGCATATTCATCACTCCCCTAGCTGTACCCCCCTTCACTTTGAAATGTTGTTAGTCCCCAAACAATAAATTACAAAACAAAACAAAAATGAGAATTAGCCAGGTGGCTTATTTGTTTGGTTACATGTTTTCATTTTATATGAGGTCTTAAGATGAAGGGCAAGTTATAAAATTGCCTAAAAACAATTTAATTTAAATTTTTAATTTAAATTTAAAACACTTTAATTTTTTAAAAAAACC
This sequence comes from Anolis sagrei, assembly GCF_037176765.1. Lineage (NCBI taxonomy): Eukaryota > Metazoa > Chordata > Lepidosauria > Squamata > Anolidae > Anolis > Anolis sagrei. The sequence continues at coordinate 254,750,087 of NC_090021.1, forward strand.
AACACATTGGTTTTAAGCAGGGTCATTGAACATTTTCGCCTGTGGAGTGTTGTCCAGCATCTGGATATTTTATTGATAATGATAGTAATAGCCTAAACCAGACCTGTAAAACAGTGGGACCTTTCACACTACATAATTATGGTGCTATAGTTCAACTTTACACATCGGTTTTGTAGAATTGATACAATTTAATACTACTTTAATGCAATGACATAATGCTATAGAATCATGGGAGTTGTAGTTTTATAAGTTCTTTAGCTTTCACTGTCAAAGAGTGCTTGAGCCTCATCTGTTTTTTTTCTATAAAATACTTCTTGTGTTTAGACCTTCTAAATAGTCCTCCATAAATTATAATCCACAAGCTTCAATAAATGTTTTAATACCAGTGAAAATGGAATGTAGCATGCCTTACTTTGTGAAATGCATCTTGTAAAAATACAGAATAATCACAAACCAAAATAACATCGTAAGATTCCTTTATGGGTCTAACACAAGAAACATTTTATGGGGGGCGGGGGACAACAGCAAAAATAGGATGGGTAACTCATCCAGATCTTTTGGATTATGAACAAGCGAAATATATAATTAAATTGAATGTGAAACTGTATGGTTTTGAAGAGAACAGAATATTCTGAATTTGATTTGTAGTTTTGAACTAATGATAAGCATTTGATTGGTAAAATGTACAAACTTCTGGTAAAGTTGGAGATGGAAGAGGAACACTAAAGAGATGACTCTATACTATCAAGACCATTTTTGCATCTTTGAGTTGATTTCTGAAAACATTTATACAAGTCAAGTATATACCTCTGTTTCATTTGCAGAGGTATAAAAGCTTCTGACTGTGGGCCTGTGCACCTACAGGTTCTAATTTCTTTCTTTTTAATGACAAAATGCAATGCTTTGGGAGGTAAGAGTGATGTATCATATGAAGTGGCAACCTGGTGGGTGGCAGTGACACATTTTCCTGTCTTCCAGGAGAAATATGCTTGCAATCTTAACTCTCCTTTCCCCTCCTAGGACTTCCACATTCCACACCATGCGGTAGACCCTGCCCTCTCCATACAGATCCACAATGGGAGGTGGTGTGGTTTTTGTCTTCCTGTCTTCCAAATATTGTGAGGATTAGAAAGGTCATTACAGATGGACTGCAAAAGCCTTTAGCTGTCTCTTTCTCCTTTGTCCCCTGAAAAATCATGTAATAAGATAACAAAACCAGTACACTTCAAAAGGGCAGAAACCCACTGGTGACTATTCTTCAGAAGGCACCTACAACTAATTCAGAGGATCCTAAGCAACATCCTATTGAGTGGCTCCCTGAAGAGCTTTTGTCTTCTGCTTCGTTAGCTCTGAAAGACAATCTACACCTACGTTTTCAACAGGTTTCAAGGGAAAGTAGCACTCAACAATTGGCCAGCCTTCTTGTCTTGCTTTCACTCTTAACTGCTCTTTGGATATTTGCACTGCTTTTTCAGTGACTCACCACCGTATTGAATTAAAACATGCATATACAAATACAGCTGAAAATCGTACAGCAAATGCTGTCAATCCTATTTACTTAAAGTAAATGTGCTTACAATACTGGAGCAGGAGAACCTGGGCTACAATTCTCAGATCTGAATGTACATAAAGGCAATAAGTAGTCCCAAGTATCAATAACCTTGGAATCAATAGCTATACAGTGAACTAACACTTAAGTAAATCCCATATATTTCATGGGGTTACTCTAATTGTGAATAGCAATAAAGTTTTGGCTTGGTGGATTCTGGACACTATGATCCAGCCATAGCAGCATCAATGCTAGTACTTAATAATTTTAATTATTATAATTATTAATAATATTGCTATTGTGTTCCATTCATAATTAGAATAAACCCATGAAAAGAAGAATAGAAGCTGCAGCAATGGTGTAATGTGATTTAATTTTATATCATACAACTTATGCTTACACAAAAAAGTAAGACAAGATGGTCTCTTCTGGTAGTAAAAGGACTGTGACATGAGAAAATATTTAATAAACAGTCACAAAATCTTTAGCCCTAGAGAATGTCAATGTATGATGCTCAAAACATGTAAGAGCATTCATCTGTCAATGTTCCTTCAAGTAGCTTGTCAACTAATGGCAACCTTAGGCAAGGTATAGTCAGAGGTGGTTTTCCAAATCCTTCTAAAATATAGCCCACATATAGTACCTGGTCTTCAATAGTGGTCTCCCATCAAAGTACTCACCAGGGCTGTTATGTCGTCTTGTAGTTCATTGTCCTACAGTGAAATAAGACTAGAAGAAGAAGAAACTTATTTAGTTTTCACTCTTACACTCATTTGGAGGACTAAAAGCCTTTTAAAACTCAGTGGGACTTAATGACACATACAAGTAAAGGATTGTTCAGTTAGATGCACATTAGCAGTGTTGCAGTTCAAAAACAAAGATAGGGAAGAAATGTATTATTCATGCCAGTTGTTTTGTGTCTGTCATTGTTCCACTTAACCAAATCATAGCTTTGTTAATATTAAGAAGCCACAAGCAACACAATTAGCATAGAACAATGTACTGAATTAAATAGAAGGCAAAGCTTAAAACACTTTTATTTATTCTCTTTCATTTTGGTTGTTTGATGCTAGTATTTTACTGTATGTGGTTTTAAATAATTTCATCAGCTTGGATTCAGAATCTGCTGTCCATAGGCAACATTGCTTGACTTGCAGAGCTTGAAAACTTTTTTTTAAGTAATTGAAGGCGTTATAGTTCTGATTCGCCAAAGTAGTAACTAACACGTATGGTTACCACTTTCAAACAATTAGTCCTTGTCACCAAAAATAATTATAGCAGTTACTTTCAGTTTTACTTTGTTAGAAAAGGAAAACACAGAATCAAAAGGCAAAGCACAGACTCTTGAACCTGGAAAGACCGGGATGCTTTGGTCTTTTCTGCCTTATGACAACACTAAGATACACCTGGATCTGTCTCTAAAATGTCAGTCCATATAGATGCGACGGTCAGGACTGCTTACTATCTGCTTTGACTGATATGCCAGCTGTGCTCCTTCCTAAGTTTGGGAAATCCATTTCTCTCTAACTGACTGCATGGCACTCAGTCTGGATCTACCCAAAACATTCCATTGAAGGAAGAGGATTTAAAAAAAAAAAAAGAAGAATAAAAATAAACAGTTAAATTTCAGATTAGCTCTAAACAATGTGTTTTATTTGCAAGCAGAAACTCTTTAGAAGGATTGGCCTCTTTTTCTGGCATCTTTTATGCTTACAATGGCAAGCAATTACTTTGCGGTGCAGAAAAGCAGGCACAGATGAGTCTCAGGATGGAGTTCATTTGTCATCTAGTCACTTGATCTGTGAAAGGTGCAGTCAAGCAAAATGAACATTTCTAAAATGGGACTGTGATACAATCATCTGATGCTAATAACAGTAGTAGCCAGTTCATTATAATAGACATCAAAGACAGAGGAGAACCTGTTATGCAAGAATTGTCTTAACAGGGCAAGATATTCCTGTCACTTCAGTGCTCGGCATTTTGACTAGCCTACCAACAAATCTTTTTGCCCTTTGGAGACCATGAAGCTGCAAGCTCCACCTGCACCCCATCAAAAGGCTCAATACAGTTTGAGGCAGTATTTTTTCTGTTGACCTACATAGTAGTGGGATCAATAATAGTAGCATCAATAACGTGAGCAAAGAGGCATAGTCACATACCTACTCCAGTATGCTTTCTAAACCATGGAATCATAGTTGGAAGTGACCACAAGGGCCAACCAGTCCAACTCCCTGCCATGCAGGAATACACAGTCAAAGCTCTTCTGGCAGATGGCCATCTGGCCTTTGTTTATAAGAGGAAGAAAATCAGCCTTGTCATGTTCTGCAAGAAATTTCATCAAAGCTTCACATAAGAGCTCTGTCTGTGGATACAGATTATCTCCACATGCAACCATACTAAGGTGTCCGTCTGGACCTTGCTATTGCATTTGGAAGAGAAGGGAAATCTTTATTCAGGAGTCAAAGTTGCTGTGCATTGGTTTCATTTCCCATAAACTCAGTTCTTTGGGAAGCTCCATGAAAGGTTGATCTAAAATCCAGTGTGGACTAATCACTGCACTCACAGTTTTGTGTGGCAAGATGAGCAGGACTAATACTAATCTGGACTTTTACTATTTGTGTGGGGCCAAAATTTTAGCTAGCCACAAGAAATAAAAGTACAAGTGCAAAAACATTAACTTAATCCTGGATTTATGTACTTAGAAGTAAACCCATTGAGTTTAGGGGGGCTTATTCCCAGGTAATGAAATTGCAGCTTGTGCATATTAATTTTTAAAATTACAATATAAGCCTCTGAAGCGTTAAAGATGAGGGGACTACTTTAAGCACCTGGGATTCTGTATGCCTTAATGCATGTTCATTTTATTTCACACTACATAATTATAGCAATACGATTCCATTTTCACTTCCGTTGCCACATTGAGTGGTACTTGGGATTTGTACCTTGAACTGGAGCTCTGTGGCTGGAAGCCTAAGAAGCCTTCCTTAAACTGACAACTCCAGGATTCCAAAATATAGAGTGACGACAGTTAATGGTCAATTCATGATGCTAGTGTTGTCGAGCCATGACACCTGCTCTCCTCCGCCACTGCCCCCCCCCCCCCCCAGCCCGGCAAAGGTTTATAGTTCACCAAGAGACTTCAAGCAAATAATATGATTTTTTAAAATTAAAATCTTTTCCAGAGTCCCAGAACTGCAAAATGCCAAAGTGATAGAGCTTCTGGAACAGACATAGAAGCAGCCATACCCTACAAGCTCTATAAATGTTAGTCCTTTAATGAAATGTATCAATTTGATGATTTTTTATAACTTATATTTTTATATACTGTGTACTGTTTCAATTCCTACTAGATGAAGTGTACAAACCATTTCTAATATGTGTACCCAAATGTAACTTGAATATGTGTATCCAAATGTAACCTCTTTATGTCCCAGTTTACCTAATCCCTTGGGAAAGGGGGCCATAGCCAGGATCCCTCCAGCCATTTCCCAAGCCAGGTAACTGTCAAATCTATGAGTGTATATGCTGATAGATGGTCCCCTTTGTTAACAAAATGAGCTAAGGACGTTTGTTCATTTGGCTTAAGGCTGGGAGTCTACTACCCACATGGAAGAGAGGGTTTAGTAGATACAGATCCATTCATTTCTCAGTGTCAGCAGCCAAGCCTTTGATTGTCTGGAAACAGCACTTTTGCCTTTTGAGTCTTGCACCTTTGTTTCACAAACTTAAATTTTTGACTGTGTTACCTTCAACAGAGAGGGGAGTGTGTTTCTCTTTCCCTGGCTGGTCTGGTTTACTGGATGCTGAGCAGGCACGGACCTCTTAATAATGGTCCTAGCTGAAATCACAATAATAAACATATCCAAAATGAAACAACTTTCCTTTGAGTCAGTTACAACATTGTACACAAATGTATGATCATGTAACTGCTCTCAATTCATATTTATAATAGTAGTACCCTTGCTATGACCATAAACACCCCATATAACATCCTTTAATAGTCAATGAACTATTCCAAGTGACAGTATTGCTCATTGGGGGGAACACAGCTAGCCATGTCATCCTGAAGCACCTAAGTACCATTAAATTGTCACTTGGAATGGCTCCTTAGCTTTTAAGATGGATTTCAGGAGTTGAGTCATAGCATTGCTATGACACTTACATCTCTGATGGAAAATCTCAGCTCATACCTTTTATATATTTTCTCTGCACAACCCTACTGTGCACTGTCCTTGCATAGCTTCCAACTGGATTTGAACTGGACCATTTAGTTATTTCAGATTAGCTTGTGAATCCCAGAATATACACAATGATATAGATGTGGGAATTTTGTTGGTGTTGCAAACTTGTAAGTGGCAGAAGGGTGGGAGTAAGAGAGATAATACTTTACTTATGCTGATGGTGCAAATTTAAACTATATACCACACGGAAGTGATTATTGTCATCTCAAGCTAATGTCTATTAACTTCTGTAATGATAGGAGAAACATCAGGCTATGTTTCCATATTCTGATGCAGAATGATTACATCATAAGCTGATACCTTCAGTGGACCCTGGCAGATCTCAGTAAATGTTGTAATTATTCTATGTCTGGCTGTTGAGACATAGCTGGACACTTTCCCAATCATAAAGCATTGGGAGGATGTAGCAGTTGAATGGAGAGCTCAAGTTTGTTGAGAGGACATATGCAACATAGTTCTGGCTGTGGAACATTGTCTTAGAGATTCTCAGTTGTCACACATACTGAATAAATAGAAATTATTTCTCTGATTTGCCTTTGAAATAAAAAAAAATGGTTGCAGAAGCAGAAGGAATAGCAGTTGAAAAATTAAAACCTCTTGTTTAAGCAGGAAGAGCTTTATTCCATTTTCCTCCTATCAGTTCAGTTCTGCTAAGAAATTATATGGCTAATCAAAGTAATAAATGTTCTGAGCTTTGCCCAAGTTTCTAAGCAATTATCATGAAGCTGGAAATGTGCTGTCAAACTGACCTAGCCAGTGTTTTACATGGTGTGACCTAATACTGCCTGTTGTAACATGATTGAAAAAAATTACCAAACACATATTTCCACTGACGTCCAAAGAGATTGCTGTGCTCAGCACATGGGCCTATATTCCTCAGGGGGGAATAGATTTGAATGAATGAAGTTTGTTATATAACTATATGCAAGAAATAGGAAGGGACTGTTTGTGCAACTAACTTGTCTCCCTTTACAGAACCCACAAATTGTAAGCTATGCAAGATTTTGCATTAGTCTGTGTTGATACCCCCATGCCCGAGTAGTTGGGAAGTATTTTCAGGTGGAGATTTGTTTTTCCTCCCTAAAGGTATACAGTTTCCAAGGTACCAGCCATATAGACATATACCACAGTAGCAGGAAAGTGGAAGTAAGAGCTCATTTAAGAATTTGACAAAGAGTTTCCAGCCAGTTAAAGGAAATTATAGCTAATGAAGTCTCATGCTACCTGGAACTAATCTGAGCTATGACTCAATCACAGACTATGCTTGAGTGAAGAAAAGATTAATCTTGACCAACATAAGATAGTTTCCTGTAGAAAATCAGAGGCTCAGACATACCTAAAACCTGTGCCGAAAAAGGTTAAAGTAACCCACTGCAGTGCAGCTTGTAGTCTCCACCCCCTCACACAACCCTGGGATTTCCTTCCCAGGGTGGCTACATGAAACCACCCCAAAGGCCCCAATTTATCCCTTAAAACATATTGGAAAAGGTCCATGGCAGCCATGAAGCCTCTCCTCACATCATTCTGAGGGAAGAAAATGACGCCTGAGGAGATGGGAGGGGTGAGGAGGAAAATCCCTCCATGTGCCTCCTCCATCTCCTCACGTGTCATTTCCTCCCCTCAGGACGATGTGAGAAGAGGCTTCATGGCTGCCAGGGACACTTTTCAGTGAGTTTTAGGGGCTACATTTGGGGACTTGTGGGGAGGGGGTGGGTGCCATCCTGTTCCTCCAGGCTTTTCAAAGTCTGAAGAAGTGAGATAGCTGTGAGGACTCACCCCCAGGACTGTAGAAGCAGTCCTGTGAATCAGTCCCCACAGATCCGAGACCTCATGAGACTCGGACCTTTCAGTAAGGCCCGGATCTAATGAGATATTTAATTAATATGGAATAAACCAGAGAAACCTTAGTTTACTCTGCATTAATTCACTTTTACTGGAGGCATTGTTTGGATGCCTCTGGTAAAACTGAGACAGGTCCCAGATTTTGGGCCTGTCTGGATGGGCCCACAGTTTCTTAACAAGAAAATAAATTCCACCTACCAAGCACTGTTTATATCAAGGCTCAAGGGGCAAACTTCTTTTTCATATGCATGGAACCCTCTCGCATCTCTTTTTGAGAAGTCTACCTTGGAAATGAATCCTCAAAACTGTAGCATACCATTCTGACTTGCCATCATGGGATTTCTGAAGCTATAGCTCACACAAGGTTTTGTCCAAGGTCACTCTTGTAGTCAGTAGCTTAACCAAGAAGAGATATTAAGAATGGACAATGCATGATTTTGAAAACAAATGCATATCATTTCAAGATGAACATGAATATGACATCTTCCATTTGATAACATTCCTCTTGTACTGCCTTTCTCAGTGTAAAGTCTTTTTTCATATACACAGGAAGTAGTAAGAGTGGTTAGAGGGGGGAAAGCTACATTATCAGGTTTACATGGAATACACAATTGACTATCCTTAACAATAAAATTTGTTTTCATTTCCCTTAGACACGAACCAAATTATATTCAAACAATAGTTTTAATATGTTCCTGAAAATATACTAATGTTGCTAAGGTCGCTTTTTGGGAGGGGGTGGGGGATGCATAGAAGACATTGATATGGCTAACTATTTCATCCCCACACTTTTAGAATTATCTTAATTTCTCTAGTAGTGGCCCTAATATACTTGCACTGAAAGCATTTTCTGCCTTCTTTTGTGCTTTACTGGCAGGTCACATATTCTCACTTCTCCTTCACTTTCTCTTTTAATGTTTCTAAGTTGAGTTCAGGTATTCTGATGTGACAATATATCTCTTGAACAGACATGAGCTCTATCTATCTATCTATCTGGCACATAGGACTTTGGGTACACTGAAGTTAGACTATATACACTGAGACTTTCCCTTCTCCATGGAATGCCCTTTGACTTATCTGTGAGTCACATCAAATCCTGAATTTTGCCCCCAAAACCTGCCCTCAACTTATTCATGAGGCTGACTTATGCATGAGCATATATGGTAACTGCTGCTGATAGGCTTTGCTCTAGTCAGCCAGGTTGTCTTATACATATAATTCACATTGCCTGATTTACTGCACCATCCACTGTGGCTAGTTGCAGAAAACAAGGAAATGTTCAGCTTTCTTTCATTCTTCTGATGTGACAATATATCTGTGCAACAGACATGTCTGTTTATTTCAATGATCTTATTTGTATAGAAGAACCTCCTGGTGGGGTTCTGCATTTAATGCTAGAGGCCACTGTTTTATTTATGCCTTGTTATTATTAGTAATTGCTTTGTGTCAGTTTCCACATTCTTGTGTCTTAATTAGCCCCCTTAGTTTATTGCCTTAATTAGAACAGATGGGACAGCTTTCTCACACTATTGTTCATTCTGAGAGAGTTTCTTGAGTGCTAGGGTTTTGCTAATGCTGACTGGCAGTTCTAGTTTTTTAAAATAATTCTTTTGAAACTTGTTCAGAAGGAGCACGTGACAGAAAGCAATAAAAATCAAGACTAATGTTTATCTTCATTAAACAGAAGCAAGATATATAGTCGTGAGAATTTTGCCGTCTCCTTTATTTCCCTTTCTCAGGCATTTTAGAATATTAAAGTTTGCACGAGGCTAACCCTGTTTTCTCAATTATGGTACAAAAGTAAACAAACAGGACCTATTAACCAAAAACAAATGAACAAAGAAGAGTCATATCCAAATTGCTCTACACTTTCCAACTTTTTCTACCTTTTGCATGTTTATGGGCGATACACCTCTTGCCAGAGGAACCAAAGATGACGCATGCATCATGTTGGCCACAACTTGTTTATTGATTACAGGAACAAGACTTGGCCGCCATGCATGAGTTCTGGATTATGGATCGAGCAGCCCGCTGCTGACCAATACCACTTGCCCAGTAGTGTGCCCAGTATTGTGCTCAGGTGCTGCTGGCACAATACTGGGCACATGACGACGCTGCACCCCCAGTAACCACTGAACACCCCCTCCCTTCCAATAGGGGGAGATAGAAAGCCTGATCCAGGGCCCACACCATGCACCAGCCTGAAAGTTGTGACAGAAAACCAAAGGTAAAGGTAATGGTTTTCCCCTGACATTAAGTCCAGTTGTGTCTGACTCTGGGGGATGGTGCTCATCTCCATTTCTAAACTGAAGAGCCAGTGTTGTCCATAGACACATCCAAGGTCAAGTGGCCAGCATGACTACAAGGAGCACTGTTACCTTCCAATCGGAGCAGTACCTATTGATCTACTCACATTTGCATGTTTTCAAACTGCTAGGTTGACAGAAGCTGGGGCTGTGACCTTTCGATCAACAAGTTTAGCAGCTCAGTGGTTTAACCCACTGCTCCACTGGGGGCTCCTCAGAAAACCAAAACATAACGATTATTAACATGAAACCAAAACACAACAACTATGTCAGGTGGGTGAGATGGATCAGCAAAGCAGACTTGTTGCCCACGTCATTCTAGGGCAGCCTTAATAAGGCTGCTGGGGGAAAATGGTGGCTGGCCCCGGCCAATGGAGAGACAGGGCAGGGCCTGCCATAAATTGACCAGCTGGCCCAGAGGCAGGAAACGTTCTCACTGCGCAAGGGGCTTCTGGGTGCAAGAAGCTGCCCACAGGTGCCATGGCCGGAAGAGGACGCCCACCGCCACAATGGCCCTGTCCAGTAACTCGGGCAAGGCATTTATTAAAAACTCCCCCCCCCCCCCCAATGTTCTGCTGTTAATCTCTGCTTTGGTAATTACCTTCATGACCACACCTCTATTCATTAAAATAAATCTAGTGTTACATAAACAAAACTTGTTCACCAATGCATTTACTTATCTCTCCCTCTTTTATTACTGCATTGTTTTCTATCCCTAACGTCCCAAGGCAGCCTTGTGCCTTTTCTAGTGTGGAGTGATTTAGGTGTGTCTTCTGTCACATCTAGCACTTGGAATGGGGTTATATGATAATATCTCCCATTATCTAGTGCACTTAAGATCATAGATAGTATAGTAGTTTGCCTTGAAAAACTATGTCATTTCAAGATGAGGTAGAAAATGAAAGCTAACTATAAAGGCTACATGGGAAAGAGTTCCATGTTGTAGGTAGAGGGAAAAACACTTCTCCCAAACTTGCAAACAGTCATGAACACAATATTTTAAAAGAATCCTCAAAAGAGAGAGAAGGGACAAAAATTCTTCCAGAATGCTTAGGTTTACCAAGGTAACCACTGACAAGAAAAAACAAGTAAGCAATTGTAGACAATTATTGTAGACAATTAGAGTTCATTAAGAGCAAGTTGCTCAAGAAGTGCAACCAGAACATGGAAGTTTTAAAATCCTTGTTCCAATATTGGAGATCAGGAGTAGTGGATTATATTAGTATGAATGATGGTAATCAATTAACCTGATTGGGAGCTAATGAGTAGGGGCCATATAATAAAATTATATTTTGAAACTTAACAGTATATGTGGAAATTACAATACAGCGTGCCACCCATATCCATGGGACTGGTGTCTGTGGTCTCATTTAAAAAATCTTTATGTTTTGTTGTAAATATAGGTAGAATCAGATTCAGTTACTATTTCATAATACAAACTGAATGTTATTCTTTTAATTTTCTTAACATTGCTGATTCCACATTTATCTCCCACCAGTGTCTATCGATATTTTCTGAGGAACTCAATTCATTATTTGCTTCCAGTTTGAAGTGCAGCCATTGATGATGACTATTTGAGCATGGTTTTCCAGTCAATTATGAATCCATTTAACAGTGTTCCCATCCATTCCACATTTCAGTCCATTGGGTAATCAATACTATGGGGAACCTTATCAAACACTTTGCTGACATTCAGGTAAATGACACCCACAGCATTCCCGCCATCTCCTGAACAAGTGACTTGCTCAAAAGACTCAGATGGCAGTCATCCTCAAGGGCTTCCTATGATATTTTCATGGATTTGTCAATTAAAGTAATTTCCTTACTTCGAATAATGTGTACCATATGCAAACTAGATACTCAGATTTGAAGAAATAGAATATGGCAAACCAGTCATAGGTTGTCTAGTTAAATCCACTGCTCAATGCCAGAAATCTATTCCCAAGGCATCCAACAAGACATTCACAATAGACATTCCTGCTCAATGTTTTTTTAACTTGAGCAGAGTTCAAAATGCAGACAGTTGTATGTAAGTTGGAATAGGTACTTTTTAAAGTGTAACTCCAGCCTCTGTGTGTGTGTGTGTGTCTTTTGATGTGCCCCGGTTCAGAATATTTCACCTCACTTTCTGTCCTTGTGATCATTGGATTCTGAAAATTTTCACTTGTGGAAACAAAGATTGGCAATAAAGCTTCAGTGGAAATTCACTCTTTCAGGAATGAATTTCCTTTTTGAGAGGTAGATTTCTCTCACTTCCTGCTGCCTCACCCCCGTTCTTAACAATGAGTAATTTGTAAGTCAGATGTTTGTAACTCGGGGACTGCCTATACAGAAAGATGATAAACATTAGGAATTTGTGGCAAATCTACTATCCTGCTGGGAATAGCAAAGCACTTTTGATTCATTGCAAAATGATTCTGAAATTTCATGTTGGTTTCATCCATTGGGTCATGTGATGCTGTTTAAGAAACATTCTTTCCAGTGCACCAAATGAACCATGTGGCTCATGTATACATATAATTCATAACACAATGGCTGTATTCCTATCTCCCTACAACCACATGCTACATGATCATATTTCATGAATTTGGCAGGAATGAATTTCACTACTGACTTGTCTACTATTAAATGCAAAAGCTTTTAACCCACCACATAAATGCCATTATTAATTTTTCTGTCTCCATATTTTATCTGTGTAGGTCTAGGGTGAGAAGCAAAATAATTGAGAATAATTACATAAATAGTCTGTCCTGAGGAGGTAAATTAAACAGTGTTGTAAGATACAACCTTATTAGTTCCATTCTTTGAAATAATTCTTCCACATATAAGCTACCTAAATTGCTATTACTTCCCTAAATCTTCCTTAATAAACTGGTCTCCAAAAATCAAAAGGATAATAAAGTCTAATATCCCTATCCCTTTAGCAATGTCAGATGCCATGCTATAATTTATGACTTGGTGGAAAATAATAATAAATCTTTTAATATAACATTCATCTGAGGCTCTAAAGTGATTTATGGATATTAACTAACTCAGGTTCATGTTCCATTTAACAGTAGACAGAATAATACTCAGAGGAGTTCATTACATTAATCAAGATCTCTGTGGCATAAGATGTAATAGTACCAAGCAATTTGGGAAGTTTTTTTTTCTATTCCAGAGAATATTCCTTTGTTAAGATTTCAATGAGATCATAGAATCACAGAATTATACAGTTGGAAGAGGCCTCATGGGCCCTCAAGTCCAGCCCCTTTTTGAAGATGCCCACAGAAGATACCCATAGAAGGAGACCTCATGACCTCTCATTGCTGAACCACCCCAACTGTCAATATGTTTCTTCAAAATCTATTCTTCTATCACCTCAAACTATTAAACCTTGCCCTATCCTCTGGGGCAGGAGAGAACAGAGCTGCTCCCTGGTACAACTCTTGAGATGTTTGAAGAGTACAGTCATGACACCCCTTGGTCTTCTCTTCACCAATCTGAACTTCTCCAGTTCCTTCAACGTCTCCTCATGTTTTGCTTTCTACACCTGGTTGACAGATACTAGGATTCTGAGGGATGTTGCCATAGCAGTTAAAGTGGTGCTATAATTGAGCAGTATGGAAGGACCCCAGGTCCTCATATGCAACAAAATTAGATAGGAGAACTGCAATCTGGTAGAATGCAATATGTTATAGGTGAGGACCACATTAAAAATTTTGTGTTGATTAAATAAAAATACTAATGGATAATGGTTTTAAATCAGTTCCACTTATGATAGCTACCCTACTTTCATATTTTCAAAGATATATATTTATTTGAGGAGCATGAAAATGTTCCAAATGTTTTCACAATTCACTCACACTGTAAAATCCAACATTTCCCTATCTGTTTCCCCATCTCACCTTTCTCCCACCTCTGATGCATGGGCATACCAGGTGTTAGATTCTAATAATGAGGTGCTGAGAAATAAAACATACATATCCCAAAAAAAAGGCCACCTTTGGGTCACCACCTTTTCAACTTGTAAATTCTAGACAATTCTGCTTTTCAACACTTTTGTGGAGCAGAATTAAGCCACTACCATTGATATTTAAAGCCTCTTTCATCCTCTGCAGTATTTAAGCGTTTTTGTTTTCATTTCAACCTTTTCTCTTTTGCTATATAAAAAGTATTACGTAAACAAGCCCAGACAGTAGGATTAAAGGATAAAAATAACTAATGCTTAAATCTAGACTGTATACGTTTTAAAGAAAACAAAAACAAAAAACCTTCTCTTTTGAATAAAGCAGGGGTGACAATTTCAACCCACGAAGCTTACAATGGAAGATTAGGCAGAGGTGACTAAGGGTGCATCCACGCTGTAGAATTAATGCAGTTTGACACCACTTGAACTGCCATGGTTCAATGCTATGGGATTCTGGGATTTGTAATTTGCTAAGGCTTCAGCACTCTTTTCCAGAAAAGGACAAAGACCTTGTGAAAGTACAACTCCCAGGATTCCATAGCATTGTGTCATGTCAGTACAAGTAGTGCCAAACTGCATTAATTCCACAGTGTAGATGCACTCTGAGTAACAGGGGGGAATGTGATTCAAGCTTTATGTGGTTCTCTTCGTACACACATTTTTCATTCTCATGGGTTCATCCTCGTAAAGGCCTCTAGCAGTCTCTTCACTGTCAAAAGAAGTCAGGGCAACTCCCTCATTTTAGTCATTTCTCCATGAACATCATATGTCAGCACTGGCAGCTGGTGTCTACCATGTCAATGAGAGAATAGATTTGCTCTGGGTTTCACTCTGAGCTTTAAGGGAAATCTCCAAGGTGGTGTACCTTTTTTGAAGGTAAAGATCAATATCTTGGATAACCTTCTTTGGAGTGAAGTTCAGACTAACATCTAGAAAAGACTTATTACCCCACTGACACTAAGGCGTCATGCACCACTGTGGATATATTATGGGCCAAGATCCTAGACCAGCTATTTAGTTAAGTAAACTTAATTAAGTGCTGTCTCCTAGCTTGCCCTGTCTGCCCAATCTTGCTTTTCCGGACATCAACTACTGTGAGCAAGGAAGGTCTGTTTTCCTGTTGACAACACTGCAGCAGACTGATGTTTTCACATCTTCCCTCCAGTGATCTCCAGTGTGGAAATTACAAGCAGGATTCCTGTTGCAATTCCTCCTCCTATCTGAATTGCTGAAGGGAAGTGTGCAGAAATGTTAGCCTACTGAGTCCCAATCAGCAGGAAAACAGAGCTCCATTGCTTGCAGTGGCTGCTGCCCAGTAAAGCAGGATCAAGAGACTTTCATAATATTGCCAATAATTTGATGAATACAAATATAAATAATTGCTGTGATAATTAATTCCTCTATAGATCTTTCCCCATTCCAACTCAGTCCTCACATCTGAGCCAGAACAGTGTCTGGGGGTCAGTGGGAATGATGGGATTACTGTACTCATTTATTATTATTTATTTATTATTTATTAGCTGCATTTGTTGACCGCCGTTCTCAGCCCTGGGGCGACTCACGGCGGTGTACAACATAAAAGACAATTTACAAAAGGCAATAACAAAATAACAACATATCCATAATACAACAGTTATATAGTTACACTAAAAAAGCCGCTCCGTCTCAACGTAGAATCGTAACCAATCTCATAATCCATATTCCGTTCCAGTCGTCTTTACCAAATTATTGTAGCACTTAGTTAAATGCCTTCTCAAATAGCCATGTCTTTAGGCTTTTGCGGAAAGACATAAGGGAGGGCGCCTGTCTGATGTCTACAGGGAGAGTGTTCCACAGCCGGGGGGCCACCACCGAGAAGGCCCTCTCTCTCGTCCCCGCCAGACGTGCCTGTGAAGCAGGCGGGATCGAGAGAAGGGCCTCCCCAGACGATCTCAAGGCCCTCGTGGGCTCATAGGCCGAGATGCGGTCCGAAAGGTATTTTGGGCCGGAACCGTTTAGGGCTTTGTAGGCCAACACCAGCACCTTAAATTGGGCCCGGTAGCAAATCGGCAGCCAGTGGAGCTGGAATAACAAGGGCGTTGTGTGCTCCCTGCGACCCGCTCCTGTTAGTAACATGGCTGCCGCGCGCTGGACTAGCTGAAGCTTCCGGGCCGTCTTCAAGGGCAGCCCCACGTAGAGAGCGTTGCAGTAGTCAAGGCGGGATGTGACTCATCTCCCTCTCTCTAAAAAAAAGCAGCTAAACCACGCCTATTCATTGTATATTACATTCAGGGAGAATTTGGTACCACATTTTCATAAAGCCTACATATTTTTTTGTCAGGCTTGGTATATCTCCAAGGAAGCATAGCAGTCAACCTGCCTTGAAGCGTTTCCATACTTTGTACTTTTACATATGTGGTGTTGACAGAAAAGTGAACAGAAAGACAAATGATAGTGTTTGGGGTGAAACATATATTTGCTATTTTTATTGTGCTGTAGAGCCATCAGAAATGGTCTTCCAAAGCCCGTAAAAGCCACAGTCTTCAGTTTGAAATAATAATCTTTCAGCACCAGAGCCATTTAAAAAAACCGTGGTAGAGTAAGATAAATAGAGAGGCTTTTCCAAGATTCTTGTTTCGTTTCCTTCCTTCACACCTTTTAACTCTGGGTATTTGCATTTAACAGCAGGTGCCCTCCTCCAATAAATGACTTTACTACTATAAATCCTAGCTAGTTCAAACCAATTTAATGCTATTAGTATAATTCTAGAAGCACTGTTACAAGCAACCACATCCCTTGGAAAAATATTCTTAAGACATATCAATATGTTTTTGAGGCTGGAATTAAACAGTCCAATAAGATAAAATTGTTTAGTTTTCATAATAATTTTTTAATGTCAACTATTTACATATACTTTCTATAGTCCATTTTATTCTGCTTTAGAGGGTAGATAGATATCATTTACTGAAATCAGCAGGTGGGCATTCATTTTATTTTATTACTATTCAGTGTATAACACTTTTCCTCCCCTGGAAATTCATATACATAAACATTTATAGTGTGCATATTTGTGATGTTACTCTTCATTTTAAATTTGAAAAGATGTTTTCAAAGGAAAAGATCCTCACAGCCAGACATTTTAAAGAAGATAATGGAGGCTAAAGAAAGAGGTCACAAAGGACACTGGGTTTTAAAGAGCTTTGGGTGAAATCCAAGTTTAGTCCTACCTATAGCAACATGAGGGAAATGGCTGAAACATGGTAATCACAACTTACTTCAGTCACATTATTTTTAATGGATTGTCAAGGTAGAACTGCTAGATGTAGCCCTTAGAACAGTGTTTTTCAATCTGGGGGTCGGAACTCCTGGGGGGATCGTAAGGGAGTTCAGAGGGGTTGCCAAAGACCATCAGAAAGCACAATACTTTCTGTTGGTCATAGGGGTTCTGTGTGGGAAGTTTAGCCTAATTCTATCATTGGTGGCATTCAGATTGCTTTTTGATTGCAGGTGACCTATAAATCCAGAAACTACAACTCCCAGATGTCAAGGTCTATTTTCCCCAAACTCCACCAGTGTTCACTTTTGGGCATATTGAGTATTTGTGCCAACTTTGCTCCAGATCCATCATTTTTTGAATCCACAGTGCTCTCTGGATGTAGGTGAACTACAGCTCCAAAACTCAAGGTCAATGCCCACCAAACCCTTCCGATATTTTCTGTTGGTCATGGGAGTTCTGTGTGCCAAGTTTGGTTCAATTCCATTGTTGGTGTTCAGTCCGCTCTTTGTAGGTGAACTATAAATCCCAGCAGCTAGAACTCCCAAATGACAAAATCACCCCCTCCCCAACCCCACCACTATTCAAATTTGGACGTATCAAGTATTTGTGCCAAATTTGGTCCAGTGAATGAAAATACATCCTGCATATGTGATATTTACATTATGATTCATAACAGTAGCAAAATGACAGTTATGAAGAAGCAATGAAAATAATTTTATTGTTGAGGGGTCACCACAACATGAGGAACTGTATTAAGAGGTCATGGCATTAGGAAGGTTGGGAAGGACTTAAAAACTTTAAGGAGGAGGTAGTTGAAAAGGCAGAAAGTGCCACTGAAGTTTATGGAATGTGACTATGGACACAGAGTTGATAGGTGACAGAAAGATTGGCTTGTTCGACACCCTTGTGTAGAGAATAAGAGATGTATCATTCCTTTTTTTTAAAAAAAAAGTTTTGATGTTATATTCTAAATTGATGTTTTCCTAAACTATGGGTTAGGAAATATTATGAGGTATAGCAAAATATTATGAATGAAAATGACTTGTTCTTTCAGACGATTATAAGCTAAACTGCTTTATTTCTCCATTATTAATATCAGTAGATATAGAAGACAACCCTTCCTTTTTAAAAGTATACCAAACTGTATTCCCAGAACAATATAATGTGCAATAAAATTCCTAAACCCATCATTACTGGTTTTTCATATATATGAATTAGGCACAATTCCCAGGAGTCTCTCTTATGTAAGCCAACTGATGTGAAATGGAGTTGCGCAAGACAGCAGCTGTGTTTCTGTATGGCTTCCATTCATTTCTGGCCCTACCCAGGAGATAGTGCCAATATATTGTGGCCACCTAATAAATGAACATAAACAGCCAGAGAGTGAGTAATCTTAGCAACCTTACAAGACAGCTTTTGTGCGTCTGATCGCTAGTAATAGGATCCATGTTAATGTTGGGAGGGAAGACAGATCCATTTCTCTGCCCTCTTGCATATCAAATAAAGGAGGCCCTTCCACTCATTTTCTGATCTAGATAAAGAGGATAGCTTAAATTTACCAAGATGGTAATTAGAATGGTCTAACTGAAATAATAATTTTATTTACTTCGAAGGGATAAGACAAAATACGTTCTATAAGAACACTTTTTTTCACCCCAGAATCATTACCCAGACTTGTGAAGTACAAAGCTGTTGACACACCTCTCAAGTAACAGCTGTACAAAGATGCTTCTGTGAGCAGCTTTACTTTGTTGCGTATTCTCAGACAGATAATCCCTTTTGAGTTCAAGTACTTTTGTTAACATGTTCACTAAGGAGCCTCCGTCCATCCCTTGTGATAACTCCTGTTACTTTAGGTTCAAATAACAAAAAAAGAGAAATCTTCCAATGAATGACTCTGGGATATCTATGACCTCCTACAGCTACAGAGTGTCACTGGTAGTGTTTTGCTTTCTGAGTGGAAGAGAACAACAGTGCAGTGTATCTGGAGTCCGCTCTTTCTGCGTGTGTGGAAGAGCAAAATTATTAGTGCTGTTATTTGGCTGTACAGCAGGCCGTCAACTTTCATGGGAATTAGGAGTGCCGAATCCCTGTAAAAATATTTTTTTCAACCTGAGACAACACCTTCCTAGGAATCCCTAGGTTCTCTAGTGCAATTCTATGGAAGTTGTTCTGAAGGACCCAGACAGCAGAGTCTCCCTGAAGGACCTAGAGTCCTAGAGGGAACATATGAACCAAATCTACACCAACAAAAAAAACCCCACAAAAGCTAAACTTGCAAATGTATTATATATTCATATTCTCACATACTTCATCTACAACCCCATTGAAACTAAAATAGAAAAACAGTGATAGAATCATAGAGTTGGAAGAGACCTCATGGGTCATCCAGTCCAACTCTCTGCCAAGAAGCAGGAAAATCGCATTCAAAGCACTGATGAACTGATAGACTGATGAATGTGCATCTTTTGTATTGTGGCCAATTAAGCAGCAACTAAGAGCTGCAGTGGTGCAATGGGTTAAACCCTTATGCCAGCTGAACTGCTGACCTGAAAGTCAGCGGTTCAAATCCATGAGATGGGGTGAGCTCCCTTCTGTCAGCTCCAGCTTCCCATGCAGGGACATGAGAGAAGTCTCCCACAGGCGTCCCATGGGCAATGTCTCGGCAGAAGGCTAAGTCTCTCACACCAGACGTGACACCAGAAGTGACTTGCAGTTTTTCAAGTTGCTTCTGACATGATAAAAAAACAGCCACTCTGGAGGCAATAGACTGCAGTTTTGAGAGTAAAATTTTGGGGGTGGGAGGGAAGTTATGTGATTAAAATCTTCAGTCTTTCATTTGATGGGTTGAAAATTATCAGGTTGAAAAATGGGGTTCCCAACTGTTGGGAAATCCCAATAGGAAGAATTGTAGATGGATAAGATTTTGTGCTATTTCACCCCAATATTTAAACATCCCAAAGTGTTGCAGAGGAACTATTGTGTATAGAAAAATGTGGAGGTTTTGCACAAAAGCCTCTTTCTGTGGGGTTTTTCTGTCCCAAAAGCCCCCTGTTTTCTCCATGGAAAACACGGTTTCCTTTTCAGCAAATTTATCTTCTGTAGAGAAAACAAGTTTTTGTGCAACTCCCTCCCCATCTCTTTTTTAAACGTAACACTTCAGAATATTTAAATATGAAATTACTCTGGCAGACTGTTCATTTTCTACTAGAGCAGAGAAAGAGCTAGTACTATTATTTTCCCAATATGCAAGAATGAAAGAGTCAAGTATTTATATTCTTACCCAATAGACCATGGCAATCTAGATTAAGGGGAAACTGTGTTTTTAAGGGATACATTAGAAGAATGCTATGTTAAATTTCTTTGTGCAAGTACTTATTTTGGTTGCCTTCAAGTGTTCCTCTCCCCATATCTCTTTTCCAAAATTGTTTTGTTTATGTAGCTTAAAAAGGTTTTCAACTAAAAACACATCACAGAAATGCAGAACACATTGTATAATGTAAAAAAGCACAAAGACATAGACTAAAAAGCCACCTAAATAAAACCAAAAGTTACATTGCTCATTTATTTATTTAAAACAAAAAGATAAGGGGGTAAAGGTTTTCCTTTGACATTAAGTCTAAGAGCTGGCGTTGTCCATAGACACCTCCAAGGTCATGTGGCCAGCATGACTGCATGGAGCGCCAGTACCTTCCCACAGAAGCGGTACCAATTGATATACTCCTATTTGCATGTTTTCGAACTGCTAGGTTAGCAGAAGCTGGGCCTAACAGTGGGAGCTCCCCCCGCTCCCCAGATTCGAACCACCGACCTTTCTGTCAGCAAGTTCAGCAGCTCAGTAGCCACCAAGGGCCCTTATTTAAAATACATGTTAATAATTTAATTGGTCTTCAGGGAAACTTAGAAATCACAACCTCAGCCTCAATCCCAGCTGAAAATAATTGTTGTGCCAAATACAT
Source organism: Anolis sagrei (assembly GCF_037176765.1). Taxonomy (NCBI): domain Eukaryota; kingdom Metazoa; phylum Chordata; class Lepidosauria; order Squamata; family Anolidae; genus Anolis; species Anolis sagrei. The sequence continues at coordinate 254,771,189 of NC_090021.1, forward strand.
TTATTTGATCCACTGAATTGATAGAAATTTGGTAACTTGGGACTTAAGTGCATTTTATAAAATTAGTGGGCATACTTTAATTGTGATTAACAGTTGTGTTTAGACTTTAAAACACTAAGATTTCAAGAAAAAATGCAGTTAAAAGAAATAAAAGATGTACATGTTATTTGCCATCAAAGGTAGGTTGGAATCGGTTGCATTGTATAGATTACTGACTTGTAGTTGTAAATCCCATTGTCTACCTGGTAAATGCTACCTTGGATCTGAAAGTGATCTGTATGCATGATTGCGCAAAGCCATCTGTAGACCTGAGGTAGATTGGAAGTCATGCCGCCTTCCAAAAATTTCTGGTATGCAATACCTAGCAGATGTGGCCAGCATTGGCACTGGTGATGAATGCTGGCAGTTCAGTGCAAAAGCTTTTGGAGCGCCATGTGATACCAACCTTGGTCAAAGACAAATAAGAGAGAGGGAATGGAAAACTGAAAAGGAAATTTGAAAGGCAAAGAAATAATTGTTTTTTTGCTTCATTCATGATTAAAGATTATCTTCATTGGATGAAGAACTGGGCCAAAACTAGTAAAATAAAATTTAAAAATAAATGGACATGCCTGCATTTAAGTAGAATTAATCAGATTCTTGAGCCAGTGTAGTGTAGTACTTGGAGTGTTGGACTATGGACCTCATCACACTTACCAATGTAAGTGTCCTAGGACACTTGCCAGCTAGCTGTGGGATGAATGGGACGACGTCCCTCAACTTCCAATTGAGGTCCCACCCCAAACCAGCATGGAAGCATCCTAGAACACTTCCGCATCAACACGGGTAGGCTTCCCATGTTGTGCCAGCACACTTCTGCTTCATTTGGGAGATGCTTCCCCCATGCAACGAGTAAAGCATCACCACACTGGATCAGTGTGTGGGGTGATAGAGTCACCTTGTGCACCTGCTGTTTGTCACACTTGCTGTGAAACAGCACCGGGGGGGGGGGGGTGATGAGGTCATAGGACTTCAAGGATTCAAATTATGAATTGGCAGCAGAAAGAAGATGGCTTATTTAAAAATATGAATTCATACTGTATCTTAACCTATATCAAAAGGGGGACATCCCCTTCTCATAGGTTATATAAAAAAGAAGTTCCATTGCATTATAGATCACTTTTAAAATTATCTCCATTCAACTCTGCAGAGCCTGCTATAGTGCTTGGGTCTGAGTACAAAGTCTCCCTTCAAGATTACACAATGACCATCTGGATTTGCTTGCCTTAGTACATGTTTGTACAAGTAGGCCTTTCACAAAAAGATTGCAATCTTTGCAAATCTTGAATGTAGTAATAGTTTTTTTTAAAATGATTTATCTAGGAAGGTCTTTTATTATGTATTTGTATGTGGCATGAGTGCACATGCAGAAACACACAAACACACACATATATTATATGTGCACATATACATACCTCACCTAATTCCAAATAAATACAATTTCCCCTACAAAGCAACTCCTTTAATCATTGCAGTAAACTCCTTTAAACTTGATTAATAACTCAATTCAAATACAAAATTGTTTGCTGATAAAATCTCTACTCTAATAAACCGTGAATTCTTGATAGAAATGTGAGGGCCTTGGTCCAAGTTGTTGTTTGTGCTGTTGTGTGCCTTAAAGTTGTTGGCAATTTATGGTGCCTATAAGGCCAACTTGTCACAGGACTCTTAGCAAAAATTTCTTTAAAGGGTTTCACTGTTGTAGTAGTTTTTTGTTTTTGTTTTTTGTTTTTTGCTATATGGCCATGTTCTAGAGGCATTCTCTCTTGACTTTTCATCTGCATCTATGGCAAGCATCCTCAGAGGTTGTGAGCAGGATACAGAGTTGGAACTGCTATGGTTGCCTTAGTGGATGACCTCCATCTTAACATTAATCATCCAGGGATATGGGGTGGGGCTCTATCAGTATGCTGATAACACCTAAATATATTTCTCCATGCCTTCAAAAACAACTTTAGGTAAGGATAGCATGTCTCCTCTGAATGTGTCAGGGTCATGGGCCAAGAGGAGGACGAGGAGAAGTGAGTTTGCCTCCTAGCAGCCGAGTCTGAGCCCATGAGAGAGGAACAGCTTGACAGGATTGAAAGCGATCCTGCTGTGCAGGGGCTGGACCATGAAGAAGCAGCTGAATATGAGCAAGAAGAAATCCAACGGGCAGGACTTAATGTTCCCCACCTGGTTACAGCTCAGCGTGGACACAATTCAGCTGTACAGGTCAATGAGATTGACCCAAAAGAGGAATGATCGGCTGTGGGACATTTGCAGAGGCAGCATAAAAGCTGGACATTTCCAACAGTACTGGGCTGGAAGCAATAGTTGCATTGGATGTTTCAGATGGGGACTTTGACCCTTGGACCTTGTATTTTGTGCTGGGGATATTGCTGAGCTGCTTGTGTATTTGACTCTCGGACTGGTGAATGACCCTGGACTTCGTTTGGACTAGCTGGTGAGCCTCGTGTATATGTGACCTTTGGACCAGACTTTGGCATTCCCTGATGATTAAAAAACTCTGTAAGAGCTATCCCTGTTTCAACTGTGGACTGTCTTAAAGATATTGGCTAAGATGTAGCTGCAGCATCCTGACAGAATGAATGACTGGAAGAGTTAATGGGCTAGATGAAGAAAATTAAATAGAAATTGAATCCAGATAAGACAGAAAAGTTTGCCATTAAGGGTCCTAACCTAGAGTTGGAGGTGTGTCAACTAGTCTTGGATGGGGTTACATTCTCCCAAAAGACTGTGTCAGGAGTGCTCCTGAACAAGATCATGGAAAGAGTCTACTATATGATTCTCTTCAATAAATAGTACCCAGTTATCTGCAAAGTTCTGCCATAATTAATAAACATGATCTCAAAGGAGGAAAAACACATATCTAAAAATTATTAATAATCCGATCACTTAATATTTTAAATAGAAGGCTTATTTCAGCAATATGTTAATAAACTACAAAGTTATTTATCTTATCTTTTGATATGCTTTATTATTGTTATTATAATTTTATTATTTTCTCTTACACCAGAGAAAATTTCTCAAGTCGCTCCTGACACGACAATTTTAAAAAACAAAACACATACACTTATACTATGCAAAATAAAACATGAATTCTGACACTACAGAAACTGTGGTTACAGAAACTTAATTATGGTTTGATATACTTTCTGGACTGAAAAATAATCGTTTGTGATCTGCTGTCAAACTATGAGCAACTATGGTTTTAGTGAGTTTACAAATTGTGGTTTGTGCTAGTACTACTGTATGTATGGCATGGCATGATTGCTTAAATATCAGCTTAAATATTCAATCTGAGCAAGGTAGATAAGCACAAGTAAGAGACATAAAGTTATGCTTGTTGCCTTTTCCCTGTATTATTGCTTGCTGTGATGCTGGCCTCTCAGTGTCCAGCATCCCTGGATTGAATGGAAAGGTGTGAAGAATATTTCTCTGTTCATGATCATTCAAGAACAACTAGAATTTTGTGATCAGACAACATGGAAAATCAAGGGCTGAGCAGCATGAGAAGGGCTCGTGATTTCACTGCTAAAGTGAATGGTCATTTGGTGGCTAGAAGATGGTGTGGGGAAGATCAGAATAACTCCTGGTTATGCTCATAGCCTGACACAGATTAATGACATCATCTTCTGCCATCTGACAAGGTCTCAAGAGATGATTTCATTGGTTTACACCTATCTCCAATCATTCATGGTTTCCAATCCTTACTGTCAACTAGTCAGATAATATTATTTATTTATTTATTTACAACATTTTATCCTGCCCATATCAGCCCGAAGGTGACAGGGCGGCGTACAAGTTGGCAACAATTAGATGCCATAGATAAAAAAATACATACATCAATAAAAAGCAAAAACATCACAATACATTGTTCATTCAGTGGAGCTTTCATACCAAAATTGTGAGGGGGACGGCTTTGGGAGGGTGTGTAAATAATACCAACCTATGCAGTCACCAAAATAATTCATGTATATGTGTAAAGTGGATAACAGAGTCCACATCACGTGTATGTACGTGTAACTGCTTCCTCAACTGATGTGAAAAGAGAAGTTTCTCAGTGACATTTAATCTGAATGATTATTGTAAATTGGGATACAAATACTGTAAAGGTATTTCGTTTGTTGAGTTTGAAATATGAAATGCTGGTGACAGACCTCTTCTCAGCCATGGCAACTTTGAATGTGTCTTTGTGATAATAGTTCAAGTACTTAAAATGAAAACATGAACTTGTTCAAGGATTGAAGGAAAAGTTATTGCAGTGTCTGTTTTTATTATTTCAAAAGAATGGTTAGAGATATGTGGTTTCCAAGCAGTTTAATGTCATAGTTTCCCATTTGGCTTGTGTAATATGGGTTGAGAGACTGAGACTTCAGAACATGTTTGACTTGGAATCACCACTTGCCCCTGCAATGCTTGTTTTGTTGAATAAGGGCCCCATAAAGCCTAGGTATAAGAAAATGACAACTGTCTAGAGAGTTATGCAGATTTCATGCCTAAACACCAATCTTAGTAATAAAAATGCAATAAATTACATACAATTAATATGTGGAAATTTATTTTATAGTTAGAATCTGTCATCTAAGGTACATTAGTGTGTGTTACTTAGGGCTACGATTGACAATATTAACTTGGAATCAGCCCAGCATGGGATCTGGGTGAAAGTGTCTGGATTTATATATGTAGTTTATATGTCAAGAAAATAAGAACTGTGCTGGCAACTAATTGCTTTTGGTGTTGGGCGGATTAGCACATTTTTACCTGTTTGGGTATGCTTCTAAGTAATTTTCAGACAAAATAATCCACGGGAGTGTGCTGCTCATTCTATTGTTACTGAATACTATTATACCCATTAAGTTGGTCCGCCCCAGGAGGCTTATGGATCTGGATGGATTCCTGACGGCTCTTGGGGAATTTCCCGCTACCTCGGTTGGTGATCCTGTTGATGCCCTGGTCGCTCTCTGGAATGGGGAGATGGCTAGGGCAATAGACACGATCGCTGCAGAACGTCCCCTCTCAAGTAGCCGAGCTAAACCAGCTCCTTGGTTTACTGAGGAGCTGGCAGTGTTGAAGCAAAGGAAGAGGGAACTAGAGAGCGTGTGGCGTTCGGATCCAAGCGAGCCAAATCGAACACGGTTTGTGTCCTTCTTAAGGGCATATGCCGCAGCAATAAAAGCCGCAAAGAAAACTTTCTTTGCGGCCACTATTGCATCTGCAAAGAACCATCCGGCTGAACTGTTCCGAGTTGTCAGAGGCCTTTTAAAACCCACTATGCAGGATGGGTGCCCTGATGACTCGGCAACTTGCTGTGAAGCCTTTGCTCAGTTCTTTGCAGACAAAGTCGCCTTGATCCGCTCTGGTCTGGATACCACGTTAACGGCAGTCTCTGAGGATGTAACACGAGCATCTGCTTGTCCGGTTTTGATGGATTCATTTCAATTGGTGAAACCCGAGGATGTGGACAAGGTGCTTGGAGGAATGAGAGCTACCACATGCATCCTAGACCCCTGCCCATCCTGGCTTCTGAAGGAGGCCAGACGGGGATTGGCCGAGTGGGTGATGGTGGTGGTTAATGCCTCCCTTCGGGAAGGCAAAATTCCAGCCAGCTTAAAACAAGCTGTAATAAAACCACTGTTGAAAAAACTATCACTGGACCCCACTCAATTCGTCAACTATCGGCCTGTTTCCAATCTCCCCTTTTTGGGCAAAGTCCTGGAACGTGTGGTGGCCTCACAACTCCAGGCATTCTTGGTAGACACGGATTATCTGGATCCGGCACAGTCTGGCTTTAGGCCGGGACATGGTACCGAGACAGCCTTGGTCGCCTTAGTGGATGATCTGCGCCGGGAGCTTGATAGGGGGAGTGTGTCCCTGTTAGTGCTGCTGGACCTCTCAGCGGCCTTCGATACCGTCGACCACGGTATCCTTCTGGGACGCCTCGCGGGGATGGGTCTTGGAGGTACTGTTTTACAGTGGCTCCGCTCATTCCTTGAAGGTCGGTCTCAGAAGGTGTTACTGGGAGACTCCTGTTCAACCCCACAACCTTTGTCTTGTGGGGTTCCTCAGGGTTCAATACTGTCTCCCATGTTGTTTAACATATACATGAAGCCACTGGGAGAGATCATCCGGAGTTTCGGAGTGCGATGTCATCTGTACGCGGATGATGTCCAACTCTGTCACTCCTTTCCACCTGCTACTAAGGAGGCTGTTGAGGTCCTGAACCGGTGCTTGGCCGCTGTGACGGTCTGGATGAGGGCGAACAAATTGAAACTGAATCCAGACAAGACAGAGGTACTCCTGGTCAGTCGTAAGGCCGAACAGGGTATAGGGTTACAGCCTGTGTTGGATGGGGTCGCACTCCCCCTGAAGACGCAGGTTCGCAGTTTGGGTGTGATCCTGGACTCATCGCTGAGCCTGGAACCTCAGGTTTCGGCGGTGACCAGGGGAGCATTTGCACAGTTAAAACTCGTGCGCCAACTGCGCCCGTACCTTGGGAAGTCTGACTTGGCCACGGTAATCCACGCTCTGGTCACATCCCGTTTAGACTACTGCAACGCTCTCTACGTGGGGTTGCCTTTGAAGACGGCTCGGAAGCTCCAGCTAGTCCAACGCTCGGCAGCCATGATACTAACAGGAGCGGAGCGCAGGGAGCATACTACTCCTCTGCTGCACCAGCTCCACTGGCTGCCAATTTGCTACCGGGCTCAATTCAAAGTGCTGGCGTTGGCCTGTAAAGCCCTAAACGGTTCTGGCCCAAGTTACCTATCCGAACGTATCTCTGCCTATCAGCCTGCCAGGACCCTAAGATCTTCTGGGGAGGCCCTGCTCTCTATCCCGCCTGCTTCACAGGTGCGGCTGGCGGGGACGAGAGACAGGGCCTTTTCTGTGGTGGCCCCCCGGCTATGGAACGCCCTTCCCATGAAGGTAAGATCAGCCCCTGTGCTGATGGTGTTTCGAAGAAGATTAAAAACTTGGATGTTTGAACGGGCATTCGGTTAAACAGTGCAATCAATGTGATGATTACAGGAATTGGAAAATCGGACGATGAATTGGATCATGATTCTAGTTATGAGATGCATTGTGTTATCTATGGTTGTGTTAATATTGTATATTATGCTTTTGTGGTTTTATATTGTATATCGTTGTTGATTTTTATTCTTGTTGTAAACCGCGTTGAGTCGCCTGTTAGGCTGAGAAACTGCGGTATACAAGCAAAGTAATTAAATAAATAAAAATAGTAAAATTTAATTATTTATTTATTATGTTTATTTATACCCCTTATTCTCTCCACAAGGAGACTCGAAGTGGTCTATTATTCCTTTATGTGGAATTTATATTGTCATTTATGTTGCCTGCCTTCAGTACTGAGACTCATGGCAGCTAATAACATATTTTAAAAAAACAATAGGAATTAAAGTCTATACAAAACTTAAAAATATAAAATGACAAAACAATTAAAATTGTACAAACTTTAAAAGCAATATAACTGTAAAAAAAACACCCCAAAATACCATAAAATACCTTAACCATTATGAGACTTGAAGAACCCCTAGAGTCCACAACAGAGGTCCCAAGCAGTGAGTGTAGCTCTTTGCCCACCCTTGTTTCAGAGTAATCTTATGTATTTGGATGCCCATCAGTTTGAATTGTCCTATTGATGTTTTTCCAGAATGACCAAGTTTGCCATGATATGTATGGAACTCTTTTAGTAAGTCTTTCTACTACAAAATCCATGTTCCTTTGGAGAAGTTACTACTGTAGATGTGGTAGCTTTGTAACTGAAACTATTGGAGTAACGCACACTGGTTTCACACTCCATCACCTCCTGCCTGATACTGTGATTAATTTGGCATTGTTTCTCAAATATCAAAGGTAATGTTTGATATGAAGAAATTAAACAGCATTCAGATTCTGCTCTTTGGAATTCATGTTGCCTTCAGTCCTGATATGTTAAGAAGTAGGGTCGGATTGTGTTGGGAAACCTTCTGTTCTTCCCATGTTCCTTCTGAGAGAAACTGAATGAATGTGCAGTACTGATCAGGCATCCCCAGTGTTCAATAAGAATCTTATAAACAGCTAATTGAACATTGTATCTAGGTGAGCATCCTCAAGAACTGCCAAAGCAATCACTTAGTCAACCTAATTATTATCAGCTTGATACAAGGTGGGAAGCACTGCCAAAATAAGATGCATTTGGCCCAGGGATGGCTGCTGCAGCTTAATATGATTGAGTTCAATTAGGCTTCAAAGCTGAGACAGACTGACAGACTGCTGGTTATGCATTCCTTTTTTTTTTTTTTGCTGCCCAGATGGCTTCCTTTCATCTTAGTTGTGTTTAGCACTCTTTATCTTTTTAGTTGGGAAATGCAAATGTAATTAAGTAATGCAAACTTAAATCTTAAAAATTGTATCTAAACACTTCTTCCCAGCAAATTAATCTCAAAGACAAGTTTCCATCCTTTCTTTGGCTTTTAATATTTGCATTTGAAGTTGAACACTATGCTGACACCTAGAAAAAACAATGCTCTGAAAATCCATATACATTTAGCCCTACATATTCTATGGCGTTAGGAGTACAAGATCACCACAAAAATAAAAAAGGGAATTAAAATCTATTTATATTGTATTTCAGGTAAACTGGCATTATAGAAATCTCAAACACATTTTTAAAAAATACTTTTTTATAGGAGAGACCACTTCTCTATGGTCAGCTTCTGCTGAAAGCTAAACATAGTTTGAGAGCTTAGAGATTCCTAGAAAGAACATTTTATTTAAATCCATGAAAAATAAATGCACAAATGTGGAAGACCTACTGTAATTTCATGAGGAGAAAGGATTAATTGCTGCCTGGTGCAGGCAACAGTAAGAACTGACCATGGAACAAAGACTGGTTCAAGATTGGGAAAGGCATACGGCAGGGTTGTATACTCTCACCCAACTGATTTAACTTGTATGCAGAACACATCATGCAATGTGCGGGGCTTGACAAATGCAAGGCTGGGGTAAAAATTGCTGGAAGAAACATTAACAACCTTAGATATGCAGATGATACCACTTTGATGGCCAAAAGTGAGAAGGAGCTGAGGAGCCTTCTAACCAAGGTGAAAGAAGAGAGTGCAAAAGCTGGGTTGCAGCTAAACATAAAAACCCTCAAGATTATGGCAACAAGACTGATAACTGGCAAACAGAGGGAGAAAAGGTGGAGGCAGTGACAGACTTTGTATTTTTAGGTGCAAAGATTACTGTAGACGCAGACTGCAGCTAGGAAATCAGAAGACATTTACTTCTTGGGAGGAGTACAATGACCAATCTCGATAAAATAGTGAAGAGTGGAGACATCACACTGGCAATGAAGATCCGTTTAGTTAAAGCAATGGTATTACCCATAGTAACCTATGGATGTAAGAGATGGACCATAAGGAAGGCCGAGCGAAGGAAGATAGATGCTTTTGAACTGTGGTCCTGGAGGAGAGTTCTGAGAGTGCCTTGGTCCACGAGAAGACCCAACCAGTCCATACTTCAGGAAATAAAGCCCGACTGCTCATTGGAGGGAAGGATATTAGAGGCAAAGATGAAGTACTTTGGCCACATCATGAGAAGACAGGAAAGCTTGGAGAAGACAATGATGCTGGGGAAGATAGAAGGAAAAAGTAAGAGGGGCCGACCAAGGGCAAGATGGATGGATGGCATTGACTCTGAAGGAGTTGGGAGTGGTGACAGCCGAGAGGGAGCTCTGGTGTGGGCTGGTCCATGAGGTCATGAAGAGTCAGAAGTGACTGAATGAATAAACAACAACAACAAAGTATGGGCAGTCCCCAAGTTACAAACATCTGACTTCCAAATGACTCATATTTAAGAACAGGGGTGAGAACAGGAAGTGAGATAAATCTACCCCTAGAAAAGGGAATCCACTCCTGAAAGAGGTTTTATGGGGAGAAGGTGTCTCAACTGAAGCTTTATCACCAATCCTTGTATCCACAAGAAGCCAAATTTTTCCAAATCCAATTATCACAGGGACAGAAAGTGAGGTGAAATCTTCTAAACAGGGGCACAGACAGCAAAACAAATTCCACAGAGGCATTAACCCTTCTCTATGCTATCCAAAACTTGCATGTTTATACACTTTAAAATGTACCTGTTCCAACTTACATACAAATTCAACTTAAGAACAAACCTACAAAACCTATCTTGTTCATAACTTGGACACTGCATATGTAATATATCTTTTCATTCCCAATCTGCTATTTTCAGAGTTCTGAAGCATCTATTAGCACACAGTTTCATTCCTGGAAGGTACTGTTGATTAGGGCCACATCAAGACAGCTCCTTTATTGCAGTAACTCCCGCAATAAAGAAGGGGTTGTCCAGATGATATCCTGGACAATCCAGAATTAATTTGCCACAAACCAGGAAAACCCTGGTTTGTAGTGAATTAATTAAATAGTGGATTTATTCCCCACCTTCTTGGAAGGTGCAGGATAAACCCACTATTTCTGGTGTCTGGACTGCAGTCCAGACCCTATTCCCACAGTTTTCTGGACTAAATTAGTCCAGAAAACTGTGGGAATACCCACTCCCCTCCCCCAAAGCCCCTAAATTCCCCTTTTGAACACTCAATAAGCCCAAATGTGAACACTGGTGAAGTTTGGGGAAAATAGATCTTGATATTTGTGAGTTGTAGTTGCTTGGATTTATAGTTCACCTACAATCAAAGAGCATTCTGAACCTCACCAATGATAGAATTGGCCAAACTTCCCACACAGAACCCCCATGACCAACAGAAAATACTGTGTTTTCCGGTGGTATTTGGTGACCCCTCTGACACCCCCTTGTGACCCCCCCCGGGTCCCTTCCCCCAGGTTGAGGAACACAGCCCAAAGCAATGTGGAGGCCACCTGGCTTCTCCAGAGGTTGCTTTAAAATGTCCCAAAATGTTCCAAATGTTTACAAGGGCAGTGAGGTGCATTTTCCCCACATTTTTGTAATTCAGGTCCAAGAAAGGTATTCTTGAAACTCTAGACATGGTAAAAATGCACTATATCCCCTAGAGGTATTTGAGGGCTAAAGGGCAATTACTTTTATTTATTTATTTTGTGAGCCCCCAATGTTGCATCCTCCTAGCCTTTCACAGTTGCTCAGTCCTGCCTTAGGGAGCATTGGGGGATAAGTAAAAAAGAGTTACAAATTTAAAATGTGGCAAGGACCTTTTGAGATCTGTTGTGAAGCATCTCTGCTTCATTCACCTGATTGTTTGAGGAATATATACAGCATGTATTTCTCAACAACAAAAACAGGCATATGTGGGTCTCTCTGTGTGTACACATATCATATCTGCGGTCAAGGAAAGTGATTTCCTGTGAATGACTTACTTAGCTATTACCTTTTGTATTTGCTGACTGGAGACAAAACATATTACCTAGCAACTAAAAACTAAAGCGTAAGGTTGCTCAACAGTAATTTAAAAAAATGATACGGAAAGACATCATTGTGTACTTTGTCCTCCCTCATCTAAAATATACAGCAGAAAACTAGCTTTTTAAATTCAAACCAATCATGCTATGCAATTGTTTGGCTTTCTCAAGCTCACGTCAGTAAATACATCTTTATGACTGGGCAGGGAAACAGATATTCTTTTACTCTTTTAGCTGAAATAGTCCCAAGAGGAATTCACTGTTTTAGGATTCACATTCAACATGGACTTTCATGATTAGTAGATAAGAAAACACTACTTTGGGAGATTTTTTCAAGTGCATTACTCTGCAGAAAAGCAATATTTTTTACTATGATGCTTATTGCTCACAATTATTTGTATTAATATCATTCCATATTTCTTTTCACAATCAGGACTAAATGGTGGTCTTTCTTTGTCACTTTGCGCCACTACTGTCAGTTCTCAGAGACATAGCAATGTTGTCTATAAAGAAATGCCGTGCCTGAGCATCTCAGTTTACAGACATATCAACCTGATACTGCAGTGCTTTAATTTAGAAGCATTGGTGCTTCATTCCCTTTGTGGAATGACCACTGAATTATCCACAGGTCATAATTTTGGCCTCAAACTTCTAGTTTTAACTTCTAGTTTTCCCATTGGAAATCCTATGCTATATTGGCTAAGGTTCATGGAAGTTGTAGTCTGAAAGCATCTAGAGCAGTGGTTCTCAACCTTTCTAATGCCGCGACCCCTAAATACAGTTCCTCATGTCGTGGTGACCCCAACAATAAATTATTTTTGTTGCTAATTCATAACTGTCATTTTGCTACTGTCTCTTTTAAATGGTCTTTTAAGTTATGACTATGTTTTAGTTAATGTTTATCTGACTTTTTTATTATTGTTGTTGGCATCTAATGGTTACCGGTTATAAGCCTCCCTGAGTGCCCCCCCCCTCGATGAAAAGGATAGGATATAAATGTCCTAAATAAATAAATAAATAAATAAATACTGTTATGAATTGTAATGTAAGAGCCCCACGAAACTTGGCACACAGATTGGCCATGACAAACAGAAAATACTGGCAGGGTTTGGGAGGAATTCACAGGGATTTAGGGGAGATGTAGTTCACCTACATCCCAGAGAGCACTGTGAACCCAAATCACTATGGTTCTGGACCAAACTTGGCACAAATACTCAATATGCCCAAATTTGAACACTGATGGAGTTTGGGGGAAATAGACCTTGACATTTGGGAGTTGTAGTGCTTGGATTGATAATTCACCTACAATCAGAGCATTCTGAATTTCACCAATGATGATATTGAACCAAATTTGGCACACAGAACTCCCATGACCAACAAAAAATACTGGAAGGGTTTGGTGGGCATTAACCTTGGGTTTTGGAGTTGTAGTTCACCTACATCCAGAAAGCACTGTGGACTCAAACAGTGGTGGATCTGGACCAAACTTGGCAAGAATACTCAATATGCCCCAATGTGAACACTGGTGGAGCTTTGGGAAAATAGACCTTGACATTTGGGAGTTGTAGTGCTTGGATTTATAGTTCACCTACAATCAGAGCATTCTGAACTCTACCAATGATTCAACTGAACCAAACTTGGCACACAGAACTCCCAGAAAATACTGGAAGGTTTTTTGTTTTTGTTTTTTGCTCCTGCAGTCACTCCAGAAGACTATTATTATTATTATTATTATTATTATTATTATTATTATAAAACTCAGTTGGAAGGAAACTCCAAATCCAGCCTCCATCTTTCTGCCAGGCAGGAAGATAGAATTACTATTCTATTATTATACATCATCATCATCATCATCATCATTATACATTACACAGTATACAAATATGTGAAATTAATTAATTGTGTGCATGTGTTTTGGACTAGGAGTCTGGAGACTTGGATTCTAATAAATGGCAATGGAGTGCCACTGGATGACCTTGAGAAAGACCCACTTTCTCAGCCTCAAAAAAGGCAAAGGCAGACTCCTTCTGAAAACATCTTGCCAAGAAAATCCAGTGCTAGATTCATCCTGGGGCCCTTCCAGATGGGCCCTATATCCCAAGATCTGATCCCAGGTTACCTGCTTTGAACTGGATTATATGTGTCTGCACTGCCAGATAATCTGGGATAAACAGAAAACCTGGGATCAGATCTTGGGATATAGGGCCAGTCTGGAAGGGCCCCTAGACTCCTTATACACTGTCCTTATATCCCAGGAGCTGATCCCAGGTTATCTGCTTTGAACTGGATTATATGAGTCCACACTGCCAGATAATCAGGAATAAACAAAAAACCTGGGATCAGATCTTGGGATTTGGGCCAGTCTGGAAGGGCCCCTAGACTCCTTATACACTGTCCTTATATCCCAGGAGCTGATCCCAGGTTACCTGCTTTGAACTGGATTATATGAGTCTATACTGCCAGATAATCTGGGATAAACAGAAAACCTGGGATCAGATCTTGGGATATAGGGCCAGTCTGGAAGGGTCCCGAGGCTCCTTCATCATCATCATCATCATCATCATCATCATTATTAGACTAAGGCAGTTGGAAGGGAACCCCAAAGGTATTCTAGTCCTGCCCCCTTCTTTCTGCCAGGCAGGAAGATAGAATTACTATAATATTATTATATATTATTATTGTTATTGTTGTTGTTATTATTATTATTATTGTAAGACTCAGACAGGTGGAAGGGAACCCCAAAGGACATCCAGCCCAGCCCCCTTCTTTCTGCCACACAGAGAGATACCCTCTCGGGACCCCCAGGTTGAGAAAGGAGCAACAACAATAATGATAATGATAATAACAGTAAGTAAAGCTTATGACAGGCTCTCCCATCCTTTCTGCTCCAAATAATAATACTAGTACTACTAATAATAGTAGTATCCTGGATTCAATGGATGGGATGGTGGGCATTGACCAGAGTTTTAGAGTTGAAGTTCACTTATATCCAGAGAGAACTGTGGACTCAAACAATGAGGGATCTGGACCAAATTTGTTATAAATACCTGATGCCCTGAAATTTGAGAACTGGTGGGGTCAGGAGGCGCTTGGACGCAGAGGAAAGAGGCACGTGCTGCTGCTGCTGCTCTCTCCCTCGTGAGTGAAGAGGGCCAGCGAGGAGAGGAGGTCTGAATGGAGGGAGGGGCCAGCCAGACGCAGGGGGAGGGGGGCACCTCCAGGGATAAGCGTGCTGAAGGGCTGAGGAGAGGAGGAAGGAAAGGAGGATAAATTGCATTAAGCATTGTTTTGTGTGGCTCTTTTTGACCAGAGGCTCCAGATAAGCCAGTCAGCCATTGTGGGGGAGGGGAGAGGGGCCAAAGGAGGAGGAGGCGACCCCTCAGAAATGGCCTAATGACCCCCCTGGGGGTCGGGACCCCCAGGTTGAGAAACGCTGATCTAGAGAGTCATATGACTCCCATTCTTTTTCTGCACTAATAAAACATGTAAGGTGTCTTGGGTGTTATGAATTTAGTGGGATTCAGTTCAAATAAAATCTGTTTCTATGCTCATACTTGTTCTTGTAGATGGAACATTTTCCTGTACCATTGCATTTGTATGAAACCCAGCAATAAGAAAAAGAATAGTGCACGTCTCTCATGCATGTTTTACCATTGCTTTCAGTGAACATCCCATGCCAGACATTTGAGTACCAGCAACCACTCAATATTAATGAGAGCAGCCAAAGAACCTGGATCATATAATCAGCTTAATTTCGCATTCTCCCCCTCTCTCCCTCTCCCTTTCTCTCTCTCTGTTTCTGGACTCATTCCAAAGCAGTATTTGAGGCCTAGGAAATGAGATTTTGAACTACTTGTGCGTGCTTAGGGGTGGAAAGCATATCACAATGTCATTTTCCCCAGGAAATCTAATGTAGTAAGCTTCCCTTGGATCCTGGTCAAATATTACATTGAAGAATTAAAGGAATAATAGAATTTCAGTGTTGGCTTTATCGGGCTAACATTTTGAAGTGGGCACACCTGCATTCTTAACGTTTTCTGCTTCTTTACACATTTAAAAATAGAATTATAAATTGCATTAAAATATATAAAAACATTTAAAACAATAGCTTCACTAGGTTCTTGTGGGTTTTTTCAGGCTATAGCTTCACTATTCACAATTGTAATCCGAGCCGTTCCAATAGTCATTTTACATAATTCCATATCTATCTATTGCACAGGTTCTCCAAAGGCTTGATCACCAAGCCATGTTTACACTCTTTTACAGAAGGTCACAAGGGAGAGGGCTGATCTAATATCCCTGGGGTGGGAATTCCACAGCTAAGGGGCCAGCACTAAGCTGGCTGAGGTTGGTTTTATGTACAGAAGAGTGATCATCGGCTGTGGAACGCCCTTCCTACGGACATTAGATCACCCCCCTCATTAATGGTATTTCGGAGGAAAGTGAAAACCTGGTTATTTGAACAGGCGTTTGAATAAGTAGTGCAATGAATATAGGAAAATGGAACTACGGATGGCGAGCTGGATCACGATTCTAGTTATGAGATGCTACTGAGTTGTTTATTGATGTGTAATTACTTAGTATATTATTATGTTAACTGTTTTTAAATGGTTTGTATGATGCTAACATTGAATTTTTGCTCCTGCTGTTATTAACCGCGTTGAGTCGCCTACGGGCTGAGAAACTGCAGTATACAAATAAAGTAAATAAATAAATAAATCATTGGGGAAGGACAAAGGAGGCTTAGTATGTGAACTATTTTTGGGGAGTGGAAAGACCCATTTTTCAAAGCCTACAGAAAGAGGGAAAGTATAAGAAGCAAGACCGGGGAAAGAGAGGAGAGGTAGAGAACATGGGCACAATATTGCAATTGCAGACAGTAAGGGTGGATTATAGAAAGGGAAAGAAAAGCTTTCAGCAATCATTTTTTCTTTGCATGGAGAAAATTTTGAAGAAGTGTCTGCTACAATATTGTGATCTAGAGCTAACACTCAAACTGGCAAAGGCTACAGCTACAATTGGCCTGAAACGGGGTTTTTTTTCTGCGATGTAACATTGCTTGTCTTCCTTTCTCCTTAACAAATCCATTTTCCAACTTGCATCACGTGTAAATGTAAAGTCTCAAAGGTCATTCTACAATGTGGAAGAAACTGGGATAAAAAGGGGTGGTGGCTAAATGTCATTTCACGAAAATGCGCACTGATTGGATGAACAGTTGAAAAACATATTTACTGTATTTCCAACAAACATGTCTTGTCTCCTAGAATACCTAAGAACTTTTTTTATTGGAGTCAAACACCATTCAATATTATAACCAAAAACTTTGGCCCATTTTACTATATATTATTTTTCATGTTCCTCTTTTATTACTGTTGTGCTCAGAATAATGACAACAAAAATTCCTGCAAGATTGCAGAAACTTTTCTAAATGGCATTTTTCTTCCTGCATAGGTTTCTAGAGGGTTCAAGAATTACAAATTCAGTTGCTATCAGGAAATTGGCAAATGTGCATTCTACACAGTGTTGAGTGTGTGTTTTTCACTATGTTGTGTTTTTTTTCTTATAATAAGAACTATTCAAGATAAATGTTCCAACCATGCAGTTAAAAACTGATATAGCTGTTTTCTGGATGTATCAGAAACAGAATAGGTTATTTGGGTTTTATAGTATTAAGTCCCTCTACAACTAAAAGTTCCAAAGCTGTGGAGTAGGATTGGTTATTGTCGCTTCCTTGTGTCCAGTCAAAATATAACAAATAGTAAAACCTTTCCTGTTGAAATAAGTGGGACATGAATGTTCTTGTTGTTCATTCGTTCAGTCGTCTCCGACTCTTTGTGACCTCATGGACCAGCCCACACCAGAGCTCCCTGTCGGCCGTCACCACCCCCAGCTCCTTCAAGGTCAGTCCAGTCACTTCAAGGATGCCATCCATCCATCTTGCCCTTGGTCGGCCCCTCTTCCTTTTACCTTCCACCTTCCCCAGCATAATTGTCTTCTCCAGGCTTTGCTGTCTCCTCATGATGTGGCCAAAGTACTCCATCTAGATTGCATTCTATATTTGTCTATAGAGATGTACAACACAGGAAGACTCTGTTGTGAGTTTTTTGGTTCGATAAGCATTCTTTTCTCTAAATATGTTAATCTGCTATATTTCATCATTATAGAACATCATTCTCATCAGACATAACTTATCTGTAGTAAAGAGCATTATATTTGGCACTTTACCCAGAAAGACAGTGCATATCTCTGCTTCACAGCTGATATCTTCAAATATTGATGTTGGCAAGAAATCTTGATTAGAACAACATGAAGTCCAAAACAATTGTGTAAAAATCTTAAATATCTGACCTGTTTAATCATATGAGCTGTTAACAAATGGATGCTGATCCCTTTAAAAAATATTTCATTCTGCATCCATCCAAAAAATCAATATTTTGTGCCAATTTTTGTCAAAAAATTGTTTGTATTCACTCTGGTTATACAGATTGCAAATTTTCATTGCTGACACAGCATTGACTTAGGAAAGCATTTTGTACAACTTTTTAAAGTTTCTATAACCCTAGAGCAGTTGAATTTGTTCCAAGTATCCTTGTCTTCATTCCGAGTCTCCCATTTTTTATTATTTAGATAGAAAATAATCTTGCCTTCAGGGCTTTTCAGATTACATTTTCAAAATTAGTAGATGAAACACTGCTTACCTGAGTTTGTCAGTGAACATTATATTCAACTAGTCCATTCCTTCAGATTAATTTTGAAGCAAAGCACAGATGAATAATTCAGTTTTAGTTTTGTATTTACTTAGTGGCTGTGGAGAGTATTCCTGTACATGTTTACATGAAAATAACAAATACTGAAAGATTACTTAAATTGACATGTAGATCCTCTGCCAGTGTTACCTCCCTACTGCTGCTGCCCAGCAGCTGTTTGTCATATTAAATCTGGCTCTTTAACAACAGATATAAAATACCCATACTTAAAAATTTGCTATACATTGGCTCAATTATTAATCAAAATTTAAAATGTAGTCAAGGAGTCAGAAGATGATCAAGACTTGGAAAGATGCTCATGAAGGGACAAGGCAAGATCTAGCTGCACAATGATAGATCATGAAATACCAAAGTCAGTATCTCCCATAACACAGTAATTCCAATTTCTATCTGTGCTAATGATAAGTAAATCACGAAGAAAGCAAACATGAAGAAAATCAAACATTTGAAATGTGAGTTCTGCAGATACCCTAAGAAGAAAATTGAGTGGGTCCAAAAGCAAATCAGGCCTAAATTTTGCTTAAAAGCTAAGAGGCTGCCATATTTTGACATATCATGAAATATTGTGACTTATTGGGAAACATTTGATAAAATGGGAGACAGCAAGGAAAGTGGAAGATAACGTGACAGGTGGATAGATTCAATCAAGGAGGCCATGGCTCAGACTTTGCAAGCCTGAAAAGGACTGTTGACAACACAGATTTAAAGGAGGTTTCTTGTTCATGGGATCATCACAAGCCAAAGTCAACTTGAGAGCAAATAACAGCAATTGCGAAGAAAAGTAGGTTTGGGATTTTTCATACTGAAACAATAAAAAAGATTTACTCTGATTTCTATTGGTACATCCTAAATACAGTCCCTTCTTAAATATTTTTTTTTCAATAGTGAGGCAATATATTGCTAATTCCCACTGATTCAATGAATCTATTCTAATTGAGTTCACAGAATCATAGAGCTGAAAGAAGCCAGAAGGGGCAAACAGTCCAACCCTCTGCCATACAAAAAAAACCAGAACAAAGCACCACTACAGATGGCCATCCAGGTTCTGTTTAAAAACCTCCAAAGAAGGAGCCTCCATCATGATTCGAGGCAGCGAGTTCCACTAGTGAACAGCTCTTGTGGTGAGGAAGTGCTTCCTAATGTTTAGGTGGGATCTCTTTCTCTATAGTTCAAATCCATTCAGGCCAAAGTGTCGAATTTAATTGTATGAGTAGTGGAATTTGTTTAAAATCAATTATGCAAATAGGAAAGCTATCTTGTGATTGAGAGCAAACATATCACCAGGACCAATGAGATTTGATTTTTCTTTCTTGAATAATATGAACAAGACAAGTGATTATTTTCATCCCTATGCCTCTTATGCTCTCCACTCAAATCTTGAAGGTCATTTACTAGTAGATGTTGTACCACAGTTAGATAAAGTCAATGAAACTAGATTCACAAAAGATTCGTGAAGTACTGTAGCAACATGTCTCAGTTTTGCCTTCTTCCCTTAAAGGAAAGGGAAGTTCCATGGTTCTCTTTGAAATGTAATTGTAATTCTAATTAAGAAGAGTTGATATAATTGTCAAAAATTTACAGCATGCATTAACCAACCACTAATCGTTTCTTGCTGTCAAGAATGACTTAGATCCATTTCCATTTTTTTCCTTTTTAAAATTTCTCTGTCAAATCAGTCTCTTGGCCTGGGAAATAGTAAAAGGTCAAACACCATCAATCTGAGAATAATATATGTTTTTAAAAATAGATAGATTACACTACACATACTCCTGGGAAGAATGGTAAAACAGAACCAAAATACTGTTCCTGGAGTGAAATACAGGTACAGATAAAACATCACTGCAACTGTATTTGGCTGTAGGAATGCCTAGTGTGTGCACAACTAGAGAAAAATGTCTTTAGAATCCTAAATAGAATAGAATAGAATCCTTAGTAAGCTATGGATGTGAGAGCTGGACCATAAGAAAGGCTGAACGATGGAAGATAGACGCTTTTGAACAGTGGTGTGCCTTGGACCACAAAATGATCAAACCAGTCCATACTCCAGGAAATAATGCCTGATTGCTCACTGGAGGGAAGGATATTAAAGGCAAAGATGAAGTACTTTGACCACATAATGAGAAGACAGGAAAGCTTGGAGAAGACAATGGTGCTGGGGAAAATGGAAGGAAAATGGAAGGAAAAAGAAAGAGGGGCCGACCAAGGGCAAGATGGATGGATGGTATCCTTGAAGTGTCTGGCTTGACTCTGAAGGAGCTGGGGGTGGTGATGGCCGACAGGGAGCTCTGGCGTGGGCTGGTCCATGAGGTCATGAAGAGTTAGAAACAACTGAATGAATAAACAACAAACAAAGCAGATTTTTTACATGACATATGTTATTGAACAGTTTTGGTTTATAAAATGGTTTAGAGGTCAGTCCAGTAATGATTTAGTTTGAAGCTACTAGAACAGGAGTCACCAAGGGACAGGAGAGGAGATGACAGCAGGAACCAGTGAGTGAAATTTTGAAAGCATTGCTTTGTGAAGAATATTACTGAACTCTGCTTAAAGGAATAAAATGTGTTGTACTGGCACTGATGGTCTTTATGCTTTCAGGATCCATCTAGTCCAACCATCCTGCCATGCAGGATGGTTGGACTAGATGGATCCTGAAAAGATGGATCCTGATGGATCCGTTGCCATGGACGGACAATCACCTGATCAGGTTTAGACTCACTGCACCCCATAACCTCTGCAGGGGTGGAGGACCCATTAAAAAGGTCCGCCCTAGGAGACTTATGGATCCGGATGGATTCCTGACGGCTCTTGGGGATTTTCCCGCCACCTCGGTTGGTGATCCTGTTGATGCCCTGGTGTCCCTCTGGAATGGGGAGATGACTAGGGCAATAGACACGATTGCTCCGGAACGTCCCCTCTCAAGTAGCCGAGCTAAACCAGCTCCTTGGTTCAACGAGGAGCTGGCAGCGATAAAGAGAAGGAAGAGGAGACTAGAGCGCGTGTGGCGTTCGGACCCGAGCGAGTCAAATCGAACACGGTTTGTTGCCCTTCTAAGGGCATATGCCGCGGCAATAAAGGCGGCAAAGAAATCTTTCTTTGCGGCCAATATTGCGTCCGCAAAGAACCGTCCGGCTGAGTTGTTTCGAGTTGTCAGAGGTCTATTAAATCCCACCATTCCGGATGGGAACCCTGACAACTCGACGGCCCGCTGTGAAGCATTTGCTCGGTTCTTTGCGGACAAAGTCGCTTTGATCCATTCTGGCCTGGATACCATGTTAACGGCGGTCTCTGAGGATGTAACACGAGCACCTGCTTGTCCGATTTTGATGGATTCATTTCAATTGGTGAAACCCGAGGATGTGGACAAGATACTTGGAGGAATGAGGGCAACCACATGCATCCTAGACCCCTGCCCATCCTGGCTTCTAAAGGAGGCCAGAGGGAGATTGGCCGAGTGGGTGAAGGTGGTGGTTAATGCCTCCCTTCGGGAAGGCAAAATTCCAGCAAGCTTAAAACAAGCTGTAATAAAACCGCTGTTGAAAAAACCATCACTGGACCCCACTCAATTCGTCAACTATCGGCCTGTTTCCAATCTCCCCTTTTTGGGCAAAGTCCTGGAACGTGTGGTGGCCTCACAACTCCAGGTATTCTTGGTAGACACGGATTATCTGGATCCGGCACAGTCTGGCTTTAGGCCGGGACATGGTACCGAGACAGCCTTGGTCGCCTTAGTGGATGATCTGCGCCGGGAGCTAAACAGGGGGAGTGTGTCCCTGTTGGTTCTGCTGGACCTCTCAGTGGCCTTCGATACCGTTGACCACGGTATCCTTCTGGGACGCCTCGCAGGAATGGGCCTTGGTGGCACTGTTTTGCAGTGGCTCAGGTCCTTCCTAGAGGATTGTACCCAGAAGGTGTTGCTGGGGGACAACTGCTCGACCTCACAACCATTGTCTTGTGGGGTCCCGCAGGGTTCTATACCTTCCCCCATGTTGTTTAACATCTACATGAAGCCGCTGGGGGAGATCATCCGGAGTTTCGGGGTGCGGTGTTATCTGTACGCAGATGATGTCCAACTCTGTCACTCCTTCCCACCTACTACTAAGGAGGCTGTTCAGGTCCTGAACCGGTGCTTGGCCGCTGTATCGGACTGGATGAGGGCTAACAAATTGAAACTGAATCCAGACAAAACAGAGGCACTCCTGGTCAGTCGAAAGGCCGAACAGGGCATAGGGTTACAGCCTGTGCTGGATGGGGTTACACTCCCCTTGAAGACGCAGGTTCGCATCTTGGGTGTGATCCTGGATTCATCGCTGGGCCTGGAACCCCAGGTTTCGGCGGTGACCAGGGGAGCATTTGCACAACTAAAACTTGTGTGCCAGCTGCGCCCGTACCTTGGGAAGTCTGACTTGGCCACGGTAGTCCACGCTCTGGTTACATCCCACATAGATTACTGCAACGCGCTCTATGTGGGGTTGCCTTTGAAGACGGCCCGGAAGCTTCAAATGGTCCAGCGTGCAGCAGCCAGGTTGCTAACAGGAGCGGCCTTCAGGGAGCACACAACTCCTCTGCTGCGCCAGCTCCACTGGCTGCCAGTTTGCTACCGCCCCAATTCAAAGTGCTGGCTTTAGCCTATAAAGCCCTAAACGGTTCTGGCGCAGCCTACCTATCCGAACGCATCTCTTCCTACGAACCCTCCAGGAAGTTAAGATCATCTGAGGAGGCCCTGCTCTCGATCCCATCTGCTTCGCAAGCACGCTTGGCGGGGACGAGAGACAGGGCCTTCTCTGTGGTGGCCGCTCGGCTGTGGAACTCCTTGCCTAGGGATATTAGATCAGCCCCCTCCCTCCTGACCTTTCGTGAGAGAGTGAAAACCTGGCTCTTCGAGCAGGCATTCGGAACCCCGGAATAGATAGACAAGCTTGAGATGGAGAATGACCCAGGAACGGCCAAGACGATGAAATGGACGAGGATTGGAATGAGAGGATATAGCTCTTTTTAAATTGTCTTTTTTGCATAATTGCGCTTAACTGTTTTTGCTTTTGTATTGTATTGATGGCATCGAATTGTGCCGATATGTAGACTGCCCTGAGTCGCCTGCGGGCTGATATGGGCGGGATATAAGTGATGTAAATAAATAAATAAATAAATAAATAAAAATGCAGAGATATACAATCAAAAATATGAAATATGAGGAAGACAGGGGCTCCAAAGGCTAATTTTAGGGCTAATTCTGAAGAAGCATGTCAAACATTACTTCATTAAAATATTTTAAATGATGTGGCAGAATTAAGTCTACAGTCTAATGTTTATTCGAATTAATAGCCTCCAGATACCGAATGTGGATTTTCTCTGATAACAAAGTATGGTTTACTTGAGAAGGAGTCATACACGTGACATGTCCTCTGGGATGAGACCAGAAGGTCTCTTAAACAGTATTTATAAGGAGAGGATCCAGTAGTAGATATTACACAACAATAAGATCCACAGACAGAGTTTCTGGAATGCAGTCTATAGCTAGCATTGCAACAGCTAAAGCTGATTCATAGGATAGTATGTTTAGTTCAGTTAAAATGAGGAGAACTTGCAAATTTAGCCATCTGGCTAACAGCATTGCAAGACTTCTTCATCAGTTAATCCAGATGAAGAAAGGATTAACTTTCAAGTTTAAAAGAGGCTTTATGCCCAAGGAAGCCAAGTTTTAGAGGCCTTATCCTATATTTAGTTTGAAGCAGTTCCCATTGAACTCACCAGAGCTTACATTTGAGGAGACTCATGGGATTGCATTGTTGACATAATGAGGCAAATAATGAATGATAAGGGAAAAAAGACTTTTTCTATACATAGGATATCAACTGAAGCTCATATTTCAAATCTTTAAAATTGTAGCATTTACAAATCACCCAATCTGGTGGATGCTGAGAAATGAAAAAAAAAATTCCCTAGCTCATTCCGTACTGACACCAGATTAAACAACGTATATAGTAGTCAGCATTTTTGCTTTTCATTTGTAGTGCTGTAAAATCTTAAACTCAAATTACTTTGTTTTTTTTACAACTTATGTAAGCATGGATTTACCCATTTCACATTGTTCAAATGGATCTACTCTGGTTGTGATTAAGAATTAGGTTTCGGACAATTAAGGCAAAGACCAGGATATATGCAAGCTTTGGCTAAGAGAACTCCTCCAGACTATTGCAAAGAAACAAGCACTCTCACAACAGAAAACCTTGCTTATTAGCAGTTGCTCATTCCTAGTCACCTCCAGATCCAAAATAATTTGGTTTCCTATAGAAACCTGTAGACACCCTAGCTAATATTAATTCAGCTGCAATAAAACTACACAACTTTGCCAATCAATATGCAGAGCTCTTCCATTCTTTACCTCCAGATCTCATCTGCTTTTTAAAAGACAAGGTGAAAATAATCAAACTGTAAGGAATGTTCTCATCCTGCCTCACAAACACCAAGGAGGAGAGATTGCCAACAAATATAAAACAAGCTAAAAGTAGACCCTTGAATCTTATTTTTGTTGCAATTTTATGCTGTCTTCCAGATATTTTTAACCAGCAACTCTCAGCAGGCTAAACTCACATAGCCATTGATCATGATTGTTTCAAGTTGAAGTTAAATAGCATCTAGAAAGTCTACACAATACCTGCCTCTGGTGTAAATGGTTGCTTAGCCTGGGATAATTTAATATTTATTGTTATTGGAGAATATCACTTAATATTCTTTACAACCTAATATTCCTTAATAGTGCTAGAGTGCCATTTCTTAAGACCTTATCCCGTGTGTATGTGTGTGTGGGGAAGGGGGGGGGGGGTAGCGTCATCTAAGCATGGTGTTTAGTTCTCGTGGTGTTTAGTCCTATGGCATTGAAAATAGCTATATCCTTTTATTCATAACTTATTTATTTATTTATTTACAGCATTTATATACCGCCTTTCTCATCCCTGGGAGGACTCAAAGCGGTTTACACATAAATAATGGCAAGATTCAATGCCTTATGTTGGGCACTGATACGATGCCAATACAAACAATTACAATAGTAAAACCACAATTAAACATAAATCACAACTAAAACAACACATCAACAAGCATTAAAACAATAAAACAGTGCAATATCATATGTTGTCTGAATTTACTGGTAAACATACAGTTTACCAGTTTATGTTTTCATCCTTATACCATGAGTGAATGGATTCCCTACCCTCTCCCCATTTAAAAAATGTATTTAACTTCGACATTAGGAAGGATAGAACTCTAATATTAAAGGCAAAGAAAAATAGCAATTTACTAAAATAGTAATATGTCATATATATATATATATATATATATTACAAAAAACAATCGAGCAGCTGCATTATGGTATTGCATGGGGGACTCACTGCTGGGTAGGAGACCACCCATAGGATAGCCCATTTGTCCAATCATCCTATTTGATTCAATGCGGGTGAAACTGACAGCTCCCATCCCACCAGGCCCATAGCCAGGATTTCGTTTCGGGGGGAGGGGGCTGAATTTATTTCAGGGGGGATTTCGGGGGGGCTGAGTTTTGGGGGGGCTGAGTCTGAGTGAAAGAGGGTCTAGCCTAGCAAACCTTTTGTATCATTACCCCAATACCCCCATGCATATGGGGTATATTGAGTATGGTGATCAGATCATGATATGAATAAACATAACAGTTTAAATAATACACCAGTAAGGCCTTTTCGTGAACCACCATGAGAATTTCGGGGGGGGGGGCTGAAGCCCCTCAAGCCCCTCCCCCCTCCCCCCCCCCCCCCCGGCTACATGCCTGCATCCCACGTTTTTGGTACTTTAGAAATGGAATATTGTGAATCCTAGGCTCCTGATATTACCTCAGATTGTCTCCTCCTCCCTCCCTTTTTTAAGACTGTTTTAGACATTTACATTACGGATCCTGACGAGCGCAGACAGGAAGTCCCCCTGCATTGTGGGAGGATGGACTCCATCACTTTCCATTGCCTGAACTGATTATAAATGTTTTAAAATGGGTGCGGGAGGTGGGGTGGGATAAGGTCTCTAATAGAGCATTTGAGTTAATGATATACCACTATATAGTTAAAACATTAATTAAGCATCTCATAACTTCTTGAAAGAGAAATAAATACAAGTTTTTTTATTTAAAAACAAAAAACAAATGCTGATATAATTTATCTTTTAAACAGATTGAAGTGTGTTTCATGAAGGGTTGAGGAATAAAAGCTTCTTTAGAATGGGCATGAACAAGATGTTAACAAGTATTTAGGCTCATTAAAATGGAAATCTATCATCACATTGAGAAATAATCTTGGAAGATAGAGTAGGGTCTCTTTCATCTTTCCAAAATTGGTAAAGAAGCAAATCAGTCACTGCTGAAGCTGACATTACTGATAATGCAGAAAAGTCTTGAGAATCATAACATATAGTTTAATGGAGGGAAAATCCACCCAGACTAGAAAACCACATCCAGTTTATCAGTCTGATAATACATTTTAATTAGTGGAAATACCCTTAATGAGAATGCAAATGATGCCAAAGCCTTTTTGAGATTGTGAAAAAAAAACCAAAAGAGAAATATAGATGCTATAGCAAATCTGGGAGAAATACTGTATGAACATTGTCATAACTGGAGAAAATGGCCAAAGGGTTTTGAAAGACTTGATTAGGTATTAAAAATGATCTTTTCAAAAGCTCCTAGTTGAAGTTAATCTTTCCAAAGGATTGTAAATACAGCATAAAACTTCAGAGAGATAAGCTTCAATTTTTAAAAAATCCCCCAGAGATGGCCTCCTTTCAATTTTTAATTCAGCAAGTTCAAATGGGAGCCAAAGAATGATAAAACAGTGTCAATAATTCTCTGTGGGTGGCCAGTTGTAAGACTACAGGATCCCTGCAAGCAGAGGAAGATTGACATTTCATTGGAAAGAGGAAGAAAAAAATTAGATAGAAATGATGCTGTATTCTAACAGCTCATCATGTGAAAAAATTCATTGGAGATCAAAGCAGCAGATTTTTTTTAAGCAAAGAGGCTAGAACAACATTGGGGCTTTTCTTTCATCTGGTGCCATAACTTTAGTTCTGACCATATGCTTCCTCTTTGAAAATGAAAGATCAAAACAGACCATTCCTCACACCATTCTCTATATTCAACACAATGAAATGAAAAATTGTTTCATGCTCTTTTGTGCTACAAAGTCCAAGTTATAAATTGCTACTTAGTAATGTTTAATACTATATCATCTCAGAGTATCTAGTCAAAAATCGAACTGAATCTAGGCTGGTATTCTCTATCAACTTATGACAACCTTTTGCTTTAGCTTCTAGTTGATTTGTGCTTCAAAACCAGTATTCTGTTAACTACAGAATGTATGATCCTGACAGCATGCCAAGTTGATGCCACTAAAATATATGTCACACTCAACTTTTGGAACAACTCCATAAGCATTGCCTCCAAAATATCCTGCAAATCTCTTGGGAAGGCAGGCAGACAAATATCAGCATGCTGGAAGAAGCAAAGACCATCAGCACTGAAGCAATGCTCCTATGCCATCAACTCCGCTGGACTTGCCATGTTGTCCAAATGCCCGATCACTGTCTCCCAAAGCAGTTACTATACTCCCAACTCAAGAACAGGAAAAGTAACATTGGTGGACAGGAAAAGAGATTCAAAGATAGGATTAAAGCCAACCTTTAAAACTATGGTATAGACACTGAGACCTGGGAAACACTGGCCCTTGAAGCTCTGTAACTGGAGGTCAGCTGTGACCAGCAGTGTTGCAGAATTTGAAGAGGCATGAGTGGAGGGTGAAAGGGAGAAATGTGCCAAGAGGAAGGTGCATTAAGCCAGCCCTGACTGAGACCACCTTCCACCTGGAAGCCGATGTCCTCACTGTTGGAGAACATGCAGAACAAGAATAGGGCTCCAAGCCACCTACGGACCCACTGCCAAGATAATACACATGGAGGACCATCATCCTTGAGCTACAAAGTATTGCCTAAGTAAGTAAGTATGTTTACCTCTAGAACTTTAATGAATTCTGCTACAACTTGTTTTATCTTTGTTTTCTCCACAAGTGCTTCAGTGCCTTATTCCCTTCTTATTTTGTCCTCCCTGAGAATTTCTTTCTTTCTTTCACTGAAACATTTAAAATATATTTAAAATATATTTATGGATTCCAGAGAAGACTCAAATTCTAGGAAGAATCACAACAATAAAAATGAACATTCTGTTCAAAATGTTGTATTTATGCCAAAATATTCTAGTCTTAACTAGTGATATAAACAATTTCATTTGTGGAATAATTATATCTTTAAATTCACATGGCAAGGGAAAAAACCTAGAATTGGATTCTCCACAATGATAGACAAAGAAGTGGCCTAGCATTACCAGGCCTGAAAGTGTACTTCTCAACATGTATCTTAGCTTGATTCAAAGATTGGCTGACATTAAGATATGAAAACTTTTACAATTGGAAGGTCATGATGTGAAATTTGGTGGGCATGCATATCTATGGTATGGAAAGGCAAAAGTACATGCAAAATTTAGAAATGAGCATCAGATGAGCAATTTTGAGAATTTAGAACAAAAACAAATACAAAATATACCCCAAAACTCCACTTTCAATATCTTCAAAAGAAGCATTTTACAGAATTGATAAAAGAAAAAATGGTTGACATTGAGAGATTTACTACATTCAAAATGCAGGAAGAATCTATATAAATAAAAATGTAATGTTCGTTTGTGGGATTAACACAACTCAAAAGCCACTGGACGAATTGACGCCAAATTTGGACACAATACACCTATCAGGCCAATGAGTGACCATCATGCATAAAAACACTGAAAAACAAATGCACTGTTTCCAAGCTGCAAGCTTTCTTCTCCTTGGATTTCTTTGAGAGCATCCCAATCCCTGCATATTTCCAGTTTCCTATTCCTGGACTGCAACTACCAGATTAGATAGATTTAGATAGGTAAGCAGATAGATCTATCAGGAGGACTGCTGGGAGTTGCAGTCCAAGAATAGGTAAAGAAAGGGGAGAAAGAGGAAGGGAAAGAAAAGTGGGGAGGAGAGAAAGAGAAGGAAGGAAGGAAGGAAGGAAGGAGAGAATGAAAGAAAAAAAGGGAATGAAGGAAAGAAAGAATTGAGAGAAAGAGGAAGGGAAGGTTGGCCACAGCAATGCATGGCGGGTACAGCTAGTTAAAAATAAAACGATTATCAACTACAATGGTTTTGGTACAGATTTAACTATTTGTACATAAACCACTGTAGTTGAGTCTCAGTACACAAAGTAGTTTAGAGCTGGTACAGAAGCAGTTGCTGTGTTGGCACCAATAAGACCTCTGTAGTTAATGAACTCCATAACCGAGCCATCATGGCCAGTTTCTAGTTGGAGAATGCATACTAGAAGAGGATGAAAAGAAAAAGTTAGAATAGTGACACTTCTTACTAGATTTTCCTCAGGAAAAAAATTACAGAAAGGTAGTGGTAGTGGAGTGGTTGCAGAAGGGAAAGACAAGTGCTTCAAGAAAGAGGTTAATAGGAGTACATGATCAAAGCGAACTCAATAGATGGCTATCCTGCCTCTGTTTAAAAACCTCCAGAGAGAGATTATCATACTGTGAGACACTGTATTCTACAGCTGAATAGCTCTTCCGTTCATAATTTCCTTCCTAATATTTAGGTGGAATTTTTTCCCCTTTACTTTGAATATACTGCTCTTTGTCCTGGTCTCAAGGCCAGCTGAAAACAAGTTGGCTCCATTTTCAATATGACATCCTTTCCAATGTCTATGGCTATTGTGCCCCCTTTAACTTGCTTTTCTGCAGGCTAAACATACCCAGCTCCCTAAGCAAGGCAAGGCAAGGCAAGTAAAGAGCATATGAGTGTTTGGAGATTAACTATAGTGCAATGATAGCTACAGAATGATGTGCAATGACCTTGGAACGGCCCTGGATTATGATTGTGGATGGCATGATTTTTAATAGTGATTGCAATGTTCTATATGTTTTAATATGCATTTAATTTTAATTTTAAATCTTTAACTTAATGTATTCTAATGGTTTGATAATAATGTTTTAATAATGTTTTAATTTGGTTTAACTTACTGTTTTATCCATTGTTTTAAATTGTCTGTTATATTTATTATATTATTTGTGTTGGGGTTCAGCCTGATCCTGATCTGTGTGAACTGGATTCTCTGATAGTTTTTCCAACTGAGCAAGCTCTCCCTGACCCTGACAGTGTGGAATCTGTTGTTGATGCAGAGGTCAGCGGCGATGAAAACGAAACTCAACAGCTGGAGGAAAATGTTTTGGAAGTTAGCCGTGATATCACTAGCCGCGATATCTCTCCACCTGGGGTTTTTAATGAGGACCGAAGAGAACAGATAGTTAGAGACAGAAATGTTTCCCAATTTCTACGAAGGTCACATCGTTTACAGGAGAGACAGGCCCAGACGTCAAAGTCAAGGGGCGTTTCAAAGAATAGCTTCTTTGGTTTAAGAGGCCTTCTGCCGGGTGCCTCTTTAGATCAAGCAACGTTTGGGACTATGGCTGCGCCTTGGCAGAATTCCTGTGTTTCATGGCCGGTAATCCCAGAGGCTTAGTTATCAAGTTCATGATTAGTAAAAGGCTAACAGATTCCTGGTTCTTGTATTGTGGCTTTTGAAATTTTGCTCAAGTTCAGAGATTCTACTGACTGCTGTGTTTTTCTGTGGCTTTTTGACTTTGCATTTACCTTTCTTTTGTAACCAATTTTTCATCAATAAACAAGGATTGCTTTTCCTACAGTCCAGTGTGGTGGATTTAATCTTATGGTCTCGTTTCTTGAACTGGGATGCAACAATTCGTATGTAGTGGCATCAAATTGTTGCCGGTTGTAAGCTGCCCTGAGTCCCCACTCCGGGGTTGAGGAGGACAGGGTATAAATGTTGGAAATAAAAAAAAATGTTGTTCAAAGGCACTGAATAATTGCCATATGTAAAGCCACCTTGAGTCCCCTTTGGAGTAGAGAAAGGCGGGAGACAAGTAGAGTAAATAAATAAATAAAATCTGTTTTTAGAAGAAAGTACATTTCAGGGTACCTTCCATAAATATGATTCTCCTTGAAATGCTAGGCAGGGATTGTGGCGTTCTCATGTTTCTGTACTTCCAAATTGGGGGTGGGGTGACTTTAAAAATTATAAATTTGCCTCTCCTAAAAAGAGAAAAGTGGGAATGTAGATATGTCTTTGAATTATTCTCAGGATTCCAACTTTACAGAGGTGTGAACATGTTATCTTAGTCTACTTTTTTGAGAAATTAAAGTTTACTGTACTTCATAGAGATGGCCACTATATAACAAGTTGATTCTTGTTCCACAGAGGTATAACAATACTAAAATGAGAAGGGTATTTTCATTTGGTTTATTTTTAATATCTAAAAACACTAAATTTAATATAAGACAAAGATGAGATGGAAGGAAATTAAGGAACCCTATACTAACAAGATATTAAGATGCTTAAGCACACACCGGAGGTAACCCGCGTCACAAATTCTTAACCCATTTTCTAGTCTCATATATGAAAAAGAGATCCATTTTCATGACTGTTGAAACTTGCTCTGTAACTTTGGAGCTAGAGCCAGAAAGACATAGTAAAGACACTGAATGGGTAATTAGTATCTATTAAAATAATATACAAACTAGGGCGTCGTCAAGGTGCTGGCATCTGGCTCAGCCACCTGGAGGGTTTTGGCTTCATAACAAAGAGGACAAGATGGATGTTGCCTCTGCAAAGTATTTTTTTTATAAATCACTGAGAGAAAAAGAGAACTGAGAGACTATCAAAGGAGAGAGCGAACACCCAGTTCCATATTTCGTGCTATTTTACTTAAAAGTAAAATATCATTCAGTGTGGCTCCTTCTTGGAGGAAGAAAATCTACTATAAGAATGGTGAGAAAAAGGCTTTCACGCTGCTGAACATAGTTCTGCTTATTTTTCTTGCTTTCAAGATCTACGAGGACTCTAATATAATGTGTCATTGATTGGAAAATAAAAAAAAACACTATGGAATAGAAGTAAAACTAAAAGAGCTATTCTGGCTTTAACTGTACACAAAAAAATTACACATTCCTTCCTGTTCAAACTGAAAATGAATACACATCCTTCAACTGTCCCAAATTGACAGGGATAGTCACAACTAATTTTCTGCTGTCCCACTTCTTCAGCTGCTTTCATAATGTCCCAGTTTCTCTCCCCTTTCCTTCTCCTTTACTTCATTTGTCCTCAGCTTACTTCAGTTGCTGTAAAGTTCACAGTGCAAAAGTACAGTCGTTTGCACCAAGTTAACTCAGCAGGGAAGGTGCCTGGGAGCAATAAGCACAATCTTGCTCTTTTCATTAAGCACAAGCAAAAGCAATTTGTATTTCTTGACTCTGACAACAAAAGGACAAGCTCTCACTTTGCTTGGTCACTCACATCCCAGCTATCATCTCTGAAATGTTACAGGCCATGTGATTGGCAGATTTTGTATTTCTGCCCCAGGAAAAGTGAAAAGCTGATAATTGCCTTCTGAAGGCAGCATTCAACACCTAACCCGGTAAGTGATAATTGAGGCATTCCATGAGGATTAGTGTGGCAATCACAGCACAAATCCAACTGTGCCAGGGAGAAATGGTGAAGAATTCCCAGAGTTTGCCAATCCAAAATCAATCACTTGAACACTCCACTACTAGGTTTTCTGCAGTAAGTATGCACTAAAGACCCCTTTCTTGGAGATGAAGAAGGCAGGCTTGGAAGAATCCAAGGCTTGTTAGATCATTTCAGTCTTGTTTTAGGTTTAGTTATGGGGCAACTTTGGTCACCTTGGTGGATAATTTATGCTAGGAACTAGACAGGGAGAATGTGCCCCTGTTGCTTCTGCTGGACCACTTGGTGACTTTTAATACCATGCAGCATGATATTGAAATCGAGCAATTTAAAACAGTCATGGATAGTGAGATCTACACAGCGGATAGCAAAACCTGAAGCATGCATATCAAGATCTGTTAGGTGAATAACGAACACTAGCAGCAGGCTGCCTTTGCTTCCATGCCTGGCGAGACTTAAGAAGCTAAAACCCAATTGAGAAATCTCACCAGCTGAAGAAGACACCAAAGTAAAATATTCAATCCAGCTAGAAAGGATGACACCTCACAGTAAGCCACAAAAGGAAATCAACATGTTTGACAAAAACAAAACACACATTTTTGTACAGTAAACTCTTTTATCTTTCCTGTGCATGCCCAGCAGGGGCTGGCTTTGCACTGATTGGGGGAGCCACATTGACATCATGATCAGCTGGGAGGATTCCCTCTGTGCGGCAGGACTGCAGTGCCTTCCAGACAATCAGGGATCGTGTCCTGCTTTCAATGCAGATTCCCACTCTCTAATGGCTGACAGAGGGCAAGATGATCAGAGGCACAAAAAATACATAGTTTTGTGAATGGATTACAGTGTCTCAACTCTGAGGCAAACAAAGTGCGGCCATCAGGTCTCTGTTGGTTATGGGGTTGTCCTTTGTATTGTGAGCGACCCATCAAGTTGGGTCGGGAACCTGTGGTGCCCATGTCAAAACAACTGGGGGGGGGGGGAATGGTGGGACAGGTGGCACAAACATTGTCTTTCCCCTGAATGCCTTAGGCAGGTGTCACATCTAGACAAAGCCCTGGACCTAAGGCATCCAGACCAGCATTAACAGACAATAAGAAGGGTTACTAGAGGCCGGAAATAGCTATTTTGGCCTCCCTAGTTTGTAATCTGGAGGTATGAAGATTTACAGCACTTCTTTTTTTAAAAAAAAAAACCCATCTAATGCATTTGTGGAAGTTCTCATTATCTTTAATGATGTCTAATCTGTGTTTGAACCCTCTTAACCCCTTGACCCCAATGATATCCTGTAGCAAGTTAGAATGTTAATTACATTAGTTTAAGCCTTTCCTCTAAGGACTTAAAAATGTGTTCCCCTTCAGATTATATTGATTATTTTCTTCTTGTTCTGCTTGTGATTAAAACATTTCCACCATCTCTTCCCAGCATTGCTTTCCTTTTGCTTCTCTTTTTCCCCTCGGGTTTTGTTAAGTAAGCATGCAGGATATAAAGATGTTTAAAGTTAAATTTATGTTGAGCGTTTATTGTTGTTTACCACATCATCTCCTTCTTGTCCATCTGTTCTCTCACAGTTGTGGTTCCTGATGAGAAAAACCCAGAAGGCAAAGAAAAGGAAAGATTTAATAGAGAGGCAGCAGAATAACCATTCTTCATGAATAACCTAACAAAGAAAGCTTACAGCCACCATCTGCATTTCTTCATTCACTATTTACACAGGCAGCATAAATCTTAATTCATCCCTTTTAATCCAGTTCCTAGAAAAGAACTATATCTTGACATCACAGCAGAATGCAGCTAAGGGCTTCCAGGCTAACTTTTTACCAGGCAACAACTACTTTAACATTTCAAAGAATATCATATATTCAATATGCTAAGCATCTGTAATCTGCTGTTTTGCAGAGGCACCAGATGCTGTCTGATCTCGGAAGGTAAGCAAGGTCAGTCCTGGTTAGTACTTGGATAGAGAATACTGTATTTCAGCTGAAGGCAATGGCAAACCATCTCTGAGTATTCCTTCCTAATAAGATCCTATGGAATTAATTGAATGGATTCCCGTCCCTGGCATGTAGACAATTGCCTTCACCCTGCTGAAATTATTTGTGTCCAGAAATATACTTCTGTGATTACCAAGTATGCTTCTATGGGGATCAATAAGTGTCTGACACAATTGATTTTCTGGATCAGGACCCACAGGCCTTCATCTAAAATTGCATTTGATTAAGAATGCTGGTTTGCAATGTATTTATAGTATACATATTTGCTTGTTCAACCTACATCCTTATTTTTTGTCTCCTGGTTATTCATGTGCCTTCAATGACATCCCTCTCATAGGTTTTCTTGGCAAGATTTATTCAGAAGAGGTTTACCACTGCCTTCCTCTAAGGCTGACAGATTATTGTATACCCAATGGGTTTCCATGGCTGAATGTAGGTTTAAACTTAGATCTCCCAGAATCCTCATCTTTGTTTAACACTACACCAGACTGACTCTTATTTTATCACTTAGTCATGCATGAGTATGCTTTTAAAGCAGAAACTGGAATTGGATCAGAGCATATGGTTTCAGTTAATAGCAGTCATCTTTAACACACGGATAGACAGACACATGAACATACACTTTATAATGTTTCTCCAATTAGTTTAAATGCCCTACATATTAGGTACATATGGGGAAACTGCATGAGCTGCCACTGTTTATCCACCTGTCTTCCAGCTCTTTAATCCAATTGAAAGGATTTCCATTTGCATCTGCTTGTTTACATGGTGTGAGTGACAGTAGAGTTCATTTGCCTGGGCTATGCTAGTGAAGGAAGAAGACCCACCTATCAGATTTATGAATATCCTTCATCCACTTTGACAGCCTGATGAAGTTTGATGAAGATGAGGACCCCAAATGTAATCTTCTCATATTTCAGTGTAATAAACAGTAAGCCAGGAATGGAAGTGAAGAATGAGGAGATAGTAGCAAAGGAACAAATCACTTTGTACATTGAGGAGAACCTGAACAACTTTCCATAGGTCTAGAAGTGTCAAGTACAGAAACAGCAAGGATAATAGCAGTTCCTCATGCCCAAGACTTCTACTGCATGAATAATACATGCAAAAGTAGAAAAGATGGTGAGCAGAGTCCAAATAATGTGGAGCGTGCATGTGTCATGGATATATCACATTCATCTAAATACAAAATAATTACATGCATTTTCTAGATACACAATGTGAGCAGCAGCAATGGAGACATCATTAGTTTTGCTTTCAGCACAACTATTTTTTAAAAAACCCTCATATTCTTTCTATATACTAATAAACTTTTGATTTTTATTAAATTATTTGCAAAATTGTATACATGTTTATAAATTCTTTAAAAAAACAAATTGAAATTTTGCTTAAATTCAAAAAGTATCATTCTTTCTAACTTTTCATGACCTTGTTTTGCTATCATATAGGTGTTACTGATGTAGAACCTCTCAGAAAAAAACCTTTCATCCCTAACATAGTTGAACACGCAGAATTCAGACCCAAACTTTTATGACTTAACCATTCAAAACCCTGGGCCTGGATAAACTATGAATTTTGGTTCCTTCCATTTTTTTAAAAAAACTTCATGTTCTTCTCTTCTCATGTATGGTGAAAATTATGAATTGTGGTACTTATTTTAGTTCATCACCCTATACAAAATTCCTCCCCATCCTAGCATGTGATATATAAACAATTGTTTCGATGGTATAGCAGCATCCAGTATTAAGTGGGAAATTGTGACTAACCTAATTGTTTCACAACCTAGGTGGATCCTATTTAACATTCAAAACCTCAGAAGAACTCAGTTTATTGCTGTTTTCTGGCTGGTGAAGAAGGCTGTGAATTTCTTATCGAGTGCTTGCAGATATGATCTTGTTCTCCTGCGTGCATTGGCTTGAAGTATCTGTTAACAGCTTTGGGTAACTTGTGTAAGTCTAAACAATAGGGTATCAGTTATGATAAAACATGCTGTGGAGTTTGATAGAAAGTATATTTTTGTGTGTAGCAATCAAACAGGTCCAGCAGTACAGATATCTAATGGTGTTGTTTTTTGCAACAGCTGGGAAGCAGCGGGAGGGGGTCATGTTTGTGTTCCTATGTTGAAAGACATTGGCAAAATTCCCATGTCAGGACAAGCCAAAGGGTCATTTTCTTTAACATGACATTTTAATATACAGGAGACAGCTCTCTGCCTTGTCCTTCCTCCAACAAGCCAGAGAAACACCACAGTAGTTTTTGGGTGTGGTAGTTTGTAGCTTTTTTGGAGAAAAGGCAAGCAAGAATATTGGCTCCTTCTGTGTTTGAGTATCACACTAAACATAATAACAACTCCTTGTTTATTTAACTTTCACTTCAAACAAGAATGATTTTGTCGAATTCTAATTTGTTAAGACGCTGCAGCACACATCTTTTTTTTTAAGTGACCTCCAGACAAGAAACTTAAACTTCCTATCTTTAAAATTACAGTAGTGGATATCTACTAGAAAATATAGGAAATGTTGCATTGTGTGTGTGTGTGTGTTTAGATCTAATCTATATGGATCTATATAATAAAATCATTTTAGATTTCTGGAAAGAACACAGTTGTTTGTTCAAGTATAGTTCCAGGTTACAAGAATTTATTTGCATAATTTCAATTCTTGGATGAAAATTTGATCCATTTTCGAGAAATAACTTTCTAAGCTTTGCCTAGGCAAGTCAGTCTTTCTCAACTCTCAACAAAAGGCTTGCCTGGCAACACTGAGTTATAGGGATGTTTACTTAGTATAGGCTTTCAAGTATTGCCTAACTAACCTCCCATTTCCATGTTTGCAATTGAGCCGCCAAACCTGAACATAAAGGTTAAACTGCATGACTTTTAACAACCCACAAATATCTTCTTTGCTGTAGGTTAATTTAATTACTTTAAGGGTTTTTTTTTTTTGTCGTGTCAGAAGTTGCTTCTGGTGTGAGAGAATTGGCCATCTGCAAGGACGTTGTCCAGGGGACGCCTGGATGATTTTGATGTTTTTATCATCCTTGTGGGAGGCTTCTCTTATGTCCCCGCATGAGGAGCTGGAGCTGATAGAAGGAGCTCATCCGCCTCTTCTTAGATTTGAACCTGCGACCTGTCGGTCTTCAGTCCTGCTGGCACAGGGGTTTAACCTACAATGAACACAAGATGCCCAGTCAGACCTCTGGACCATGTAACTCAGTACCTTGAGTGGCAGTGTTCTGTAGACAACCCTGCAAGTATTAAACTGCAAACTCCTAGCATTTCTCACTATTTTCTATGCGAGATCGGGCTGCTGGGAGATGTTCTAGCAGGGGAGACAAGGGGCCCTTTCATACTGCACTAGGGGCCCTTCCAGACAAGTCAAAAACATGAGACCTGTTTTGCTTTTACCTGAGGTGTCCAAATGATGCCTCAGGTAAAAACAAATTAATCCAGAAAAAACTGGGAGCCCATCAAGACAGGATCTTTATTACAGTATCTACTGCGATAAAGGAGGGGCTGTCCAGACAACATTCTGAACAGTCCCAAATTAATTCATTACAAATCAGGAAACCCTTGGTTTTTAGTGAATTAATTTGATAGTGGATTTATTCCATGCCTTCTTGGAAGTTGCAAGATAAATCCACTATTTTCGGTTCTGGATACTGCAGTCCAAACCCCGGTAAACTGTAGGGATACCCACCTTCCTCCCTCCAAGCCCCCAGGCCCCTTAGAAAAGTAATGAATATTTATCCAGACTCCATTACAAGCCTTGGCCAGCTCTCCCGGTGCGTAGAAGGAGAGCTGGGGGGGGGGGGGTGGGGGAGAAAAATCGCTCTCCTGGGATGTCATTTCTGGGGGCTCGGGAGAGGAGGGAGGACCTCCAGACACTCTCTTGGGCTACATGTTCTCTTGCACGCTTTCTGGGATGGGTGTAGACAGGCCCCCCAGGAAAATCCATGGTTTTTTAAAACATGTATTCTCCTGGGTTAAAGGCCTATCTGGATCTGGCCTGGGATTTCCCAGTTTGCTCTGGATTGATGAAACACCTGGAAAGATCCAAACCTTAAGCTAAGGTCTGGATTTTTCCAGGTGAATGCCCTGTGGGGATTGACTCCCAGGACTGCTTCTGCAGTTCAGGGGGTCAATCCCCATAGCCACCCAGTTCTTTAGGCTCCTGAAGCCTGATGGAGTGGGAGGATCATCGTCTGTTTGAACGAGTCTATATCTAGAATGTGACCTTCCTCTTTTTCTACCACCTTCTACCTTACCAAGCAATAAGCAGTCATGTCTTCTCATGATGTGTCCAAAGTATACTAGTCTCAGTTT
This sequence comes from Anolis sagrei, assembly GCF_037176765.1. Lineage (NCBI taxonomy): Eukaryota > Metazoa > Chordata > Lepidosauria > Squamata > Anolidae > Anolis > Anolis sagrei. The sequence continues at coordinate 254,810,364 of NC_090021.1, forward strand.
CACTTCTAGGAGAATTCAGGCTTCATTTGCTCTAAGGCCTATTTATTTGTCATTTTAGGCACCCACAATATATGTAGAGTTCTTCTCCAGAACCACATTTCAAATGGATTGATTTTTTCCCCCTATCAGATTCATTCCCTAAGATCTACACACTACCAGGAGAATACAAAAAATAAAGCTGAGACTCTGCACTTGAAGCATATGCTTTGCCATTGTGAATGACAGCCTTTTTTCTGATGAGCAATTTCACCATTTTGGTAACTGTGGAGAAAGAATCATTTGTGTGTAGATGCATATATTTTAGCCTGCGATGTTCAAGTGGGACATGCCTGCCAATGCATGCTAACACTGGGATCTGGAACTATGTTCACTGTTCTGAAACAAACAACCAGGTTGTGTGACTGATTCAATGGGGGTTGCAGTGGCTAAACCATGGATGAGATTTTGCCAGGAAATCTGGTCCCAAGCTTAATCAATTCCTTCTTACCAGACAAACATTGCCTGTGTGATCTTTCTTATTAGTTATTTCATATCATCCCCCTGCAACTCCTGAAGATTGAGACTGCAAGAAGTCCAAAGTCAAATTATTAAAAGTCATAAAGACATATCCTGGAGGCATCCTATAAGTTTATTTCTGAGCATCTGCATCTAGATTAACTTTCTCGCTTTAGTTTCTGTCATTAGGAATGTTAAATTATTTCAGGCATTCCCCTTTTTTGGCAAGCAGTCAGAAATGTTCAAGTTGAAGCATGGACAATTCTGACTTTCAGAGACTGAATGTGTACATAGCATGGGCAAAAGAGATATCTTCATTAAAGATGAGTCCTGAAATTCTAAAGCAATCACAGCTTAACTTAATTAAAATGTTGATTTATTATTGTGTGATTTTATGCTCTTGAGTTATTTCTATATTGGAAAAAAACATTATTCATCCTCAAAGCTATCACAATATCCCAAAGGGAAAAATATAACTAGTTATGTAGGTGCTAATAAACTCTTTTTCCTTAGTTGCTATTCTTGCATCTAACAGTTTCTGCAGTAATTCTTTTTCTGATTAGTGGTAATAGAGATACAAATGCAGAGAAATGGGCAAAAGGAAAAAACGAGATAAATATGTGTGGAAATATGTATTGTTTAAACATAGAAATAGTATCAATAGAAGTCTGTCAAAGTGTTTCTGCTCTAACCATTATTCAGTCCTCGAAACCTGGTGATTTCCAGATGTGTTAGACCAGTGGTTCTCAAACTGTGCTCTGTGGAGCCCTTAGGGCTCCATGAAGCACAGTTAGGGGCTCCGCACTTCCCTCTTTCTCCCCCTCCTCCTCTTTCCGGAGAGGGGGGCACCGGTCAGCTGGTTGCTCCTTCCTTCCCTTCCCCTCCCTTCCCTCCCCTTCTTCCTACTTCCTTTCCTCTCTTCTTCCCTTCCCCTTCCTTCCTTCCTTCCTTTCCCTTCCCTTCCCTTCCTTCTCTTCCTCACCATGCAAAGCCTTTTCCCCAGGCCTTCCTTGTTTTCAGAACCTTTTTCCTGTATGACAGAAGGGGGATGGACTGGATGGTCCTGAGGTCTGCCACTAAAATACTGTTAAGTTTATGTTGGTGAAAATTGTTCTTCATTTTAAATATTGTATTGTTCTTTTTTTCTTTTTTCTTTCTTTCTTTCTTTCTTTCTTTTTCTTTCTTTCTTTTTTTTGCACTACACAAGAGATATGTACAGTGTGTATGGGGATTTTTTTCAGTTAATTCATACAAATATTCTTCATCCATCTGCCAATTTCCCTGCTCGGTTTTCCAGTTTTAAAATGCAATGTGGCTGCTGTGTCCAAAAGTTTGCCCATACCAGAGGCTGCACATCTGAAAAAGTTTGGGAACCCCTGTCTTGGACTACAACATCCTCTTAGGAAATGGGAGATATAGTAGTAGAGTTTTCAATCACAGAATCATATTGACAAGAACAGTAACTAGTCCCATGTTCTCTCACATATGTGCAAGTTGTATGTGGGGAGAAAGCTTGATCTTTTATACAAAACATGTACAAGCAGCTGTACTCACAAATCACTTGTTTATAATGAAACACATGGTCTTTTAGAATAGAGAGAAAACAAATATGGTGGCAGGTGATGCAGGAAGAGAGTGAATAGATAAAACAACCATCAGGAAGTCACCAGAATGCAACTATTACTGAGTATAAACCTGCAAAATCTGTTAACTCTAACATTTCCATCATCCCCAGCTAGCATAGCCAAGCTGGGAAATTTACACTACTTCTTGACCCCATCCAAAGAGCATTTACCTGGCATTTACACAGATTGCTTCTGGCAACATTTAGCTCCTTCTGTTGATTGCTTGCTGTGCTTTTGCCTACCTGTTGGCACCTGATGAAGATTCTTTGAACAGACAATTCATCAGCTATTTATGAGCTATCTACATTTCTCACAGACCCAGAACTGATTTTGGAAGACTTCCTGGGGGTGATTCCAGACAAGAGCAGACAAATAAGCAGCAAGACCAAAAGGCATTATGCATAGGTGTTCAGCGAAAGAGTTTAAGGGGGAGGCCAAGAGTTCATTTTCAATGCCCACTTTAGATATTGAATATGGATGGCAAGGGAGCTTCTGCAAGAGTCTTACTTGTAAGAGTTGTGTCATGTCTGTAATTGTTGACCAAGTTGGCTGCTCTCTTGGAAGAGAAGTTCCAGCAACTTGAGGTTCATGTATGTGTTCTGTGTTAGAAGAGAGTCAATCAAACTTTCCTGGATGAAGTACACACAGTCGATGTCTCTGAGAAGAAAGTCAATTCCCAAACACAGGACGTAGACATTTGGATGAATGTAACATACAGAATTAGAAGGACCAAATATCATTTTATGAGTCTGGAGATACAGAATTGATTCAAAGCTCATATCAGTTATAACAAGGAACAACAACGAGTACAACAGTGTGAGTCCTCAGAGAACATTCAGATAACAGAGAATAGTCCCTGTCAATCCTCAGAGGAGATGTGTAGTGGTGGCAGAGGGCTCCTTTCTGAAGAGAGAAAAGAAAAACCCAAACAAATAACCATTCTGGTATTGGCCTGATATCAATTCCAGGAAATATTCCAGAACAAATTATTGAGCAAACAATCTGTAAGCACTTTGAAAAGAATACCATGATCACAAAAGGGTTTTTTCAAAAACAAGATTGTAAAATGTGGGCTAAATGATGCTATTGTAATTAATTAAGGAGGTAGCGGGTGAAAGGGAAATAAGCAGGTGGAACAGATATGATTCAACAAAGTTTTTGGATTGTTTTAGTATTCTATTTAAGGCTATTCTGCATCCTAAAGCATGCAAATCTATATCTTGTTCCTTTTGCCCCATCTACATTGCTATACAGTACAGTTTGAAACTGCATCATATAGTCAGTGTAGATTCATATAAATAATGTATCTCATATAATGCAATTCAATGCATTGTATATGTGACCATAAAGGAAGCAGGTAGTTATCTTACCTTGAGATAAGCCTTGTCTCTGGAAAGCTGAGTGTTTGTCTCTTGTTGTTTAAGACTGAGTACTGGTGAGTTATTGTTAAGGCTTTATGGTTGTTCTGGTGTCTAAGGAACTGATACCTCTGTTTGGAACCTTGTGTTTGAGGTAGTGTACTTGAGACCATGTGCTTGAATTTGGGCTGCATCAAAAGGAGTATAGTGTCTTGATTGAGGGAAGTCATGGTGCCTCTCTATTCTGCTTTGGTTAGACTTTACCTGGAATACTGTGTACAATTCTGGGCACCACAGTTTAAAAGTGATTTTGACAAGCCGGAAGGTGTCCAAAGAAGGGCAACTAAAATGGTCAAAGGTGTGGATACCATTTCCTATTTGGAGCATTTTAAAGAACTGGGCATGTTTAGCCTGCAAAAGAGGAAGCGGAGAGGAGACATCCTTATGACATCCTTTCACATATTTATACAACTATGTATAAATATGTGAAAGGATGTCATAAGGAAGAGCAAACAGACCTGTTTTCTACTGCCCTGGACATTAGAAATGACTTCAAATTACAGTTAAGGAGATTCCACCTGAATAGTAGGAAGAACTTCCTGACTGTAAAAGCTATTCAGCAGTAGAACTCTCTGCCTCTAAGTGTGGTGGAAGCTTCTTCTTTGGAAGCTTTTAAACAGAGTGTCGCATCTCAGAGTAGAATCACCTTGCTAAAGACACCAAGCAGCACACAGTCTGCAGTCTTTATGGTTTATTAAAAGTAAAAGGTAAAAAGTTTTAAAAGATCAGGATAACATAGCACTTAAAGCATAATCCAATAGGCATCAGCAAGGCAAGACCCAAGAGAACATGACAAAGTCTTGGAACCATGAACACAAAGACTGCAAGGTAAATCCAGCCTAGCTTAGGCAAACTCCTTAGGTAAACGCAAAAGTTGCTTTGACAAAGATCTGGTCTCAAACCCCCTGTTTAATACCCTTTGCAAAACATGAAGGTGTTTCTTTGGCCTCTTGCCTCCCTCTTGTTAGCTATCATTTCACTCCTTCAAACATGGAATTCCAACCGGGTGGCCCTATCTAAAGTTTCCGTATCATCAAGCAGCCTGTTTTCCTGCTGAGAACTAGGGAAAGAGCTCTCCTCTCTTTCGGAGTCAATCTGCACCTGGCTGCTATCTTCAGTTTCCACACTCATGCCTTGCTGTGGGAAACTGCACTTCTTCTTCACTGTCTATAGCAGGGACATCATGAACCAAACTGTGAACCTGAGTCCCATCATCCTCGTCAGAAACACTCTCTGATTCCGGCTGTGTCACAACACAGAAGCTGAATGGCCACCTGTCAGGGGTACTTTGATTGTGCTTTTCCTGCATGGCAGAGAATTAGACTAGATGGTCCATGAAGCCTCTTTCAAATTATTCTATGTTGTTGTTGTTTTTGGGTTTTTTACAATGCAGTACTACCAAATGTGTTTTTCAGTCAGAAGAAACTCCATTTGGAGCAATAGGATGTGTATAGGACTGCATTTTGAAAGAATTATGTAGCTATGCTACCTGAGCTGGCCTCCCAGATCCAACAGTAATATGGTTTGTTCTTATGCAGGTAGAAGTACTGTGCTCTTATGATAAGATCTATAACTAATCCAATACTAACCACACAGGTTTTTTTTAATGGTCATCTTCATTGAGAAGTAAGCTGATTAAGTTCTTTGTCTCATTCCATCTGCTCTTTTTAAAATACAGACATAGCCAGACTCAGGGCTCCACTTGAATTTGGCAGCTCTGGGAAATGTACTTGTTTGACAACAGGGAGAAAAAGACATGGATTATCTCATGACTATCTGCTATAAGATTACCTATATTAACAAAAGCATTTTAAAACATGGTGAGCCATTGTACATTTGCTGTGGCTTTATGAAGCTTCTGCATTTTATTCATGGTTGTATATGGTGAGTAGAACTAATTAAGAAGTCTTCATTAGCAGAGAAGCAATTTCAAACTTGATCTTGACACTATAGAGAAGCTTTCCATTAGTCAGAACACTAATCCAACAACAGGAGTTCATCCTGCTTTAGAAAAGACAGCACTAATCTTCAAAGCTAGGAAATAATTTGCTTTCCAAATGAGCTACTTCTTGCTGTCATGACTATAACCATAATTCACTGTTGGTCAATGGAATAGGAACAAATTGTTTGCATTACATATTATTGTCAGGGCACTTCCAGATAGCGTTAAAATCCAGGTTTTGAATGAGTGGTAAAAAAATCCCAGGACCTAACTGCAGATCTGTTAGCCCCAGGAATTGAATCCCCTGCCATCCTCATAGGCTTTTGTATCAGAACAAGACAGAGGGCAGATGGGGACATCGGGCAGAAGTTGTCAAGACCCAGGCAGAGCAATGAGGCAAAACGGCTGCTAAAGAGTTAACAAAGGGTGTTTAATGGTAATTAACAAGTCAAAAGGGCTCTTATCAGCAGAGCAATAAACACAAAAGGAGCCTGCAAGCAGGAATGTAAACAAACAGGAGTCCAGGCAGTCAGCGCTTCGAAAAGAAAAGCAGGAATAACACAGGCAAAAGGCTTGAAGTCAGCAACCAAACACAGTCAGTTCCGAAGTCCAAACAAAAGCAGCAGCATGAGGAGCGGTCCGAGGTCCAGATAGAGGGCAGGTAGAAGCGTAGAGTGGTCAAGACATTCCAGGGTCAGGGCAGGAGACAAGACTCACAGTTCCAAATCCAGGCAAGGTAGTCAGCACGATCACGAAGACACGGTTCTGAATGCAAGGACTCAAGGCAAGAGTTATCAGCAGGATACACGGGTACACAACACTTTGAACTCTGCAACTAGACTGCTCCCAAGCTACTCCTTAAATCTCATCAGAATCACTAGATTCACCTCCAGGTGCATCCATTTCCACAGGTGAATCACAACTTCTCCATTGCTGCCATTCTGCACTTCGGACTGCATCCTGCGAAGCAGTATCTGAAACCCATGAGTCTGTGAACCCTTGGAACTCACCACTGGAAGTTGGAGCATTAAGCACATCCTGGACTTCCTGAACCCTAGTCCAGTCCAGCTCTTCATTCTCACTGTCAGACTCATAGCAATCTTCGATGTCTCTAAGACGCTTGGAAATAGATTCCTCATCGCTATCAGAACTGCGTGCTACTCGCTTTACACCACGGTAATCCTCTGTTTCCATCTCCTCCCGAGTAAACCCCTGAAAATCCTCCTCATCAGTAGTCTCAAGGAATATGTCCCTAATGCGCTTCAGCTGTTGCTGAGCGTCTTGCTCTTCCAAGCCTCGTTTCCTCCTACTAGCACTAGTAGGTACTGAAGACACACGCTGAGTTACAACAGAAGTTCTTTTAAAAGATCACTTGATTAACTGTCTATGTGCACATGCAAATATCTTGATATAAATATAAGTAGATTTGCATGTGTGCATATATAATCCAGCACATAATTGAGTGGATTTACAAGATGTGAATATGTGCATTTTCCAACTGGAATCAGGATATAAGCAGACCTTTTTAACATGTGCTTTTTGTTTGTTGCAGCAAATCTGCGCTGATTTACTGCTACCATCATTTAAAGCCCCAGTTTTAACCTGGTAATTTCCTCATTTTTGGTGCTGTGTAGAAAAGCCCTCAATCCTCTGTATCTATAGATTTAGCAGCTTTTTCAACCAATCACAGATTGAAAATAACTCCCTCCTCCCACATTCCAGAAAGCAGGTTTTTATTTTGTCATTTGATATAAGGGGTGCCATTTTACTGCCACATTGTACACAATGGCACACAAGCATTCACAGATTTTGGTATTTATGAGGGATCCTAGAACTAAATCACTGTTGCTGCTGATTTGCTTTTAACTTGTAGTGCATCTGGAAAGGATTGCTTTGTGCTGTTTTCATCATTTTCCTCAGAATTCCCAAAGAGTAATATCAGGATTGGCCACTTTGGGAAACAGCAGAGAACCATAAAATACAGTTCAATGTAGTTCAATCTGCATTATATGGTTCTACACTGACTAAGGACCTCATCACATGCTGTCCGGCCTCCTTTTCCGTGTGCTTCAGAACCAGAGTCCCATGGAGGCTATCACATGATGTAAGGGCACTTCTGGTGGGACTCCATTTCTGAAGCGAATGGAAATGGAGCACAGAATGCATTATTTTCAAACAATAAAAAGACAGAGAAAGATGGAGAAGGTCGAGGAAAGGATGTAGAATGGACTTCTGTGGTAGTAAGTAAATAAAGTAAGACGGTTACCTCCATTTTTCTCCGCTTTCTCCCTGCTCATGGAATGAGGTCCCAAATAATGTACTTTAGTTCAAATTGCACTATTTGACTGTGTAGAACCAGCCTCAGTTAACTAGCACCCATGGGGTTTAATAGATGCAATTTCTGGTTGCCTAAGAGTTATTTCTAAAAATAGGTCTAATTAATACTATACTCCATGCTATACCATACAGTAAACTCCATATTGACTTGATAGTAGTATTGAAATACAGGAATTAAAAGCAAGCTAAGATAAATAAAGACAAATGTTACTTAATGTAACACATTTTACTGTATTATAACTGATTTTACTGTATATAAAGGCATTGATATTCTTTTATTTCTTATTTAAAATATTATTTCTTGAGAGTTTTGCTTGCTTGAATTCCAGTTAACTGAGAGTCTACCATAGTAACAGCAATGATAACTCAATAATCATGAGCAATTAGTGAGTTGTCTTTCTGGAATGAAGTAACACTGCTAAGTAGTGAACTGTTGGGTGAATGGAGTAATGAGTAAAGCAACTAACTTAGTTTTTAATGTAATGCTCCAAATTCTCTTCCTCTTCGCAGATGATTGTGTTATCTATTTTGATTCAAATGATGACATAGAAATTTCACTTCTATGATTGTTAGACGATTAAGCTATCCTCCCCCAATTAGTAAGGACAAAGAATCCTCAATGTGGTGTATAGAAAGGATTCTCAATAGTTCAGTCATCTCCTTTATATGGTCACACCTTTACATATTTCTTTTTGGTTTTTGGTCGTGTCAGGAACGACTTGAGAAACTGCAAGTTGCTCCTGGTGTGAGAGAATTGGCCATCTGCAAGGACATTGCCCAGAGGACACCCAGATGATTTGATGTTTTTATCATCCTTGTGGGAGGCTTCTCTCATGTCCCCGCATGAGGAGCTGGAGCTGATAGAGGGAGCTCATCCGGGGTTTAACTCACTGCGCACCGGGGGCTCCTTCTTTTTGGTGGGCAACTGCTAGCATGCCATAGTGATTTGAAAGTTGAATTAAGGATGCATCTGCAATGAAGAGTTAATGCAGTTTGACTCCACTATAACTGCTGTGACTCAATGCAGTGCGATTGAATTTTGGGAGATTTAGTTGGGTGAGGCAGAGAAGGCGAAAAGCTTTGTAAACCTACAGTTCCCAGGATTCCATCCCATGGAGCCAAACAGTTAAAGTGATGTCAAACTGCATTGTAGATATACATCCTAGGACCTTTGAAAACTAGGCTCTTAATCTCTGCTCAGCCTTAGAAAGCCACTGGTTAATCCTAGGCAAGTCATACTTCCTCAGCCCAAGAGGAAAGCAGTGGCAAGCCATATGGATAAATCTTGCCAATGAAACCCTACATGGGGTTGCCATAAGTTAGAGAAAGCATGGGCAAACTTCGGCCCTCCAGGTGTTTGGGACTTCAGTTCCCACAATTCTGCTGGGAACTAAAGCCCAAAACTCCTGGAGGATCAACGTTTGCCCATGCATGACTTAAAGTATAGGTATATAGATAAATAGTAATGGCAACTATTAATGTAAAAGTGACCTATGCAGCAACAGCATTTTTCTATCACCTTTGCCTACATGCAGTTTTTCCTAGTTCAGGCAGGTATAAAATTAGTCCATACAAATACTAGTAATTAACACATTACACATGGAAATATGAATCAATGCATAAATGAAATGAAATGTTAGAACATGTGTTATTTTGAAGTACGTTTTAATGAGTTGGTAGAAACAAAAGCCTCTCTGACATCAACTACTTTAGAACTGAAATGCAGAAAACAATGTCAGATCAATAATACAGACATTTTGTGAGCTGCCTTGGGTCGTAATCCAGGAGGAAGGTAACACATAAATGGAATAAATGAAATAAAATAAATGGATTTCTAATCTTGAATTTCTGTGTCTTCTAACTTTCAAACTCCCTCAACTGTTGTACTGCTTGTACTTTTCATATTTTGCTACAGCTGTTATTCCATCTCATTTTTAAAGTATAATAGTAAATATTCAGAATGTCCTTTGATTTATTTCTCATAGTATACAAACTGCTCTTTTTCCAGATGAAGTAATTACCATTAGACATTCTTCCCAGATGGCAAATCTTTAGCTTTTCATTGCCCTAATTGGATTTTTATTTTGTCAGCACTAAAGCCTTACCACTAGCTATATTTTGTCAATTCAAAGGGAACTTCTGTTCCCTTTGAATGTGTTATTTGCAGAAAGTGTTATATGCAGATATGTGCATTTTAGTACTTCTCTTTTTGTGGTTCTTTCCCTGTTGGCTGTTAGCTATTAGCCAATGGATTATATTACTAAATGGAGCTCTTTGCATGAATAGGCCTCCTTCTACACCATGAGTTGGAATCATGGGGCACTCTAAGGTGCCCCATGGTTCCCAACCTTTTCTTTTTGACCAGAGACCACTTGACCAGGGACCACTTTGACCAGGGACCACTTTGACCAGGGACCACTTTGACCATGGACCACTTGACCAGGGACCACCTTGAGCAGGGACCACTCTCCAACATTAGTGCCAAAAGGGCTACAAATCAGTTTTTGGTCAACTTTAGATTTGGTTTGGGATGCTGATTCAGAAAATTGCATTTGATAGACCATAACAGCTCTAGTTTCTGATGCAGAACATAAGCCATAGTCAGCGACAGGGAAGGAGTGGCAGACGGCACAAAAGGAGCAGAAATAAAATAAAATAAAATAAAGAGAAAGGAAACGCGTAGACCAGACTTTTTGTCCTCACGGCCCACTGGTGGTTCGCGCCCACAGGTTAAGAACCACTGCTCTAAATACTGTGGGACTACAACTCCAAACAGCCTTTGCTTGAATGGTAAGGAAAGCTCAAGTTGCAGTCCAACACCATTGGGAAGCCCTGATAATTCAATTCCAGCTCTACATTATAAAGTAGATAGTGCCCCATAAATATAAAAAGAAAATTCACAAGCATGGTTACAACATTTATTATGTGACTTATTATTAAAAAGACAATAAAATATGTATATTTTAAGAAGGAAAATTATTTGGTTCCATAGAAATTCAACCTTTTCTGGTCTCGAGATAGTTAAGGGTGAAAGCTGAAAAATATTGAGAGACAACTCTCATTTAGGGTTGACAAATAAACCAATGGGAAAGGCTCCTGTTCCCTTAGCATTTGTTCAAAATAAGGAATGCCTGAAGCTGCTGCTTAATGCTTATCACCCAAAGATATCTGCTGAAATCCCCTCTTTTGTTTCTCTTGGCAACTTACCCTTATTACAAACCTCACCCACTAAAAGTTCCTCACTAAAAGCTCAACTGAAACCCAGCTGAAACTTATTTCACAACTAGAAAATCATCAGACTCAGCTTATGGGAGGGAGGCCTATACCAGTACAAAGGGACATCCACTCCAAGCAATTATTTTCTCATCTTAATGCCATACATAGATGGTTCATATTAAAGAAGAATCATCCTATCCAAACATGCATAGGGTTATGCTATCAGATAACATTTCAGTAGACATGAAATACAATTTAAAGCAATTAAACATATTAAACATGATAAATCAATACACAAATAACACATTGCATCAGTACACCAATCCTTATGCATAATTCAGCTACTTCATTTCTAACCACATTGTGACAGAATGTTAAATTGCATTTCCATCATTCACTGAATGCTTGTTTGAACAGCCAAATTTTAACTTGTTTCCTAAATGCCAGGAGGGAGGAGGCTGATATCGCTAGGAAGGGAGTTCCACAGCCGAGAGACCACAACCAAGAAGGCCCTGCCTCTCCTCCCCACCAAAGCAGTGGGACCGAGAACAGGACCTCCCTGGCAGATCTCAGTGATCAAACTGGTGCATAAAGAGAGATATGTTTGGATAGGTAAGCTGGACCGGAATAATGTGCTCCTTAGAAAAATGTGTGTGTGTGTGTGTGTGTGTATGCATGCCCTTAAATTGCCTGTTGACATTATGGTGACCCCATAAATTTCAAAAGGTTTTCTTAGGCAAGGAAGAGCTAGAGGTGGTTTTGATAGTTCATTTCTCTGAAACTCAGCACCTGGCCTCCCATCCAAGTGCTAACCAGGTCTGAAGCTGCTTAGCTTCCAAGATTAGACAGGATCTGTTACCTTTGGGGTATTTAGCCACCTTTAGAATGTCAGGAAAGAGAATCAGTGCTTATAATTTGGAAAAAAAAGATATGGGTTTGTGGTGAAGGGAGGGGTTAAGGTCAAAGAACCATTGTCCAGATGATAACTTACCCAATTTCCCCAGTACATTACATTACAAAGGATAAAGGAAAATGTATTGTTTTTAATCCACTAGAGAAATCAAGGAAAGTTATTATCTGCACAATGCTTTTTTGACCTTAACTCCTCCCTCCAGCACAATCCTTTATCATTTTTCCAAATTAAGCACTGAGATTACAAGCGTCTTTTTCCTGACTTGCACTAAAAATGGCTTCCCACCAACAAATCCCACTAATTAAGTAGCCGCTCAAGAATGTGCTAAACCTCAAAAGAATTACATCCCTGATTTCAAAGACACAGTTGATTCTGGCAATTTGGCTGCTGACCAAAGAGTTCGCCATTCTTTTCGGTCAACAGACCCTGACATTTAACACAGTTATGGTCCAGTGTTTCACAAAAGGCACAAATAATTAAGCAAAAAGAATCATTTTTAGATACTCAGAGAAAAATTTCCAGCATCAAGGTGTTATTTTAAACAACCACCCATTCAGTTTTAAGAGTCACTTTCTTTAAACAGTGCTATTTATTATTCTAAAAAACCTCTTCACACACACATAGATATCTGCTCCTGGTCTACATCCAGTCACTAGCCCAATCTATACTAAACTAGTAGAAATTTGTAAATTTCACTTATTCAAATGACTTATTCTGGTTGAAGCCAGCAAATGGTTAAAGGCAACAACTGGATCTAAACCATGGTTTTCTACAAAAGGTTTGGTCCACAACATCATATTTGCTGTGGTTTCTAGCTTTGAATAGATTTTAATGGCTTTTAACTGTGCAATTTTTAATACTTTTTATATTTAATTCTGTTTTAATGTTTGCATATTTGTATATTTTAAAATATATGCTAATTCTTTTGTGTTAAGCCACTTTGAGTCTCCTTTTGAAAGACAAAACTGGGTGTAACTAGACTTAATATCAAGGGGAAACTTTTGTGGGGTAATGTAAAATAAACCGTGTGCTGTTCACATTTGATCAGCCCACACACTGCCTTGCCAGAGAAAGAAAATATGCCACCCAGGTGAACAGTAAAGAACAAGTAGTTTACTTTTCTTAATTCAGAACAACATATGTACAATATGATCAGTCGCACCAATTTACATAATGTCCTTTTATGAGAGATTTAAAACAGTTTTTCTTTGTCCATGTTGGATAAACTCTTTCAGCAGCTCATGAGAGACTCCAAACTCCACAACAACAATTCTTTATTGATTAGTCAATTTTGACCATATCAAAACATGCAAAACATACAAATCATACACATACAGTAAAACCATATATGAATACAAAGCATCATGGCCTACTGGCCTGTCGACCCACTCCTAAATAATTGAGCAACTACAAGATAAAGAGTTTAAAAGATTAAAAATTGATTAATTCCTTAAAATAGGGTTAGGGTGGGGGGCATGGGTAGGTAAAACTAGTGGCGTGTCCATATTAAGTTTTTAAGTTTGAGTTTTGTTGATGGCAGCAAGGTCGCCTCTCTCTGTTTCCATCTTCTCACGGATGGCCAGTGCTTTTTGGGTAAAAAGGATCAATTTTAAGATAGAGTTTTTATCTGAACCCTGAAGGAGGATGTGCAATTTCTCCTTATTCTCTAAATGAATATGGCTCTCCAGCAGAGGCTCTAGGTAGTAAGACTGGATCCTGTTGTAGTAGGGACATTTTAAGAAAAAATGTTCTGAGTCCTCCACTTCTGCATCTACCTCACGGCACCCACAGGTTCTCCTCGTGTAGGGGATATTCTGATGTCGTCCCAACTTGGACTTAATGTCGAGCTGCTCAAATCTAGCCCGGGTAAAAAAATTTCTAATATAGAGTGGAAGTATAAAAGAGGGGTAAGGTTCCATGCCCACATTACATTTAAATTTGGCCAGGTATGGAGTGGCTCTAGCTTGCGCTATGTTCGTTAGATCATTTTGTGCAGCAATGTCAAGAGCTCTTTGGTATACAATTGAGCATACATTTGCCCCAAAATTTGTTAACTCGTGGGGGGCAAAACCTAACCTACTAACTGTGTGACCAAATCTGCTAAGCCAGGATGACCACTCTTTGTGGTTTTCTTGTTCTAGAAGGCATAGGGCTGGGAGTCTGTGTGGTTGCATTTCCCTTATTTTGTACCACCAGACTCCAAACTCTCTCTCTCTGCTTCTCTCTTCTCCCTGTGTGTCTGCTGAACACCTGCATAGCTCAAGCCTGAACAAAAATGTAACAGTAGCCAAAAGTCCCAGGCTCAGTCATCTCTCTGGGCATTGCCCGACCAATCAGCTTCATACATCTTATTTTAGAGTTGACATACACATACTCACTGATTCCTTGCATGCTCCAACAACCATTACCTTTCATTTACTACTACTACTACTACAATAATAATAATAATAATAATAATAATAATAATAATAATGGCTTCAACTCTATAGACCAATATTTGAATCCCCGCTCCACTATGGAAACCCACTGGGTGATCTTGGGCAAACCATTCTCTTCTCAGTGGAAGGCCATGGCAAGCCCCTCTAAAAACATCTGGTCAATAATGGGTTGAGGTGCTGTAAGCTATATTTAAAAAAAAAAAAAAGAACTGGCAAAACCACCTCTGATATTCTTTGTCAAAAAAGCACTATAAAATTCACGGAGTCTCCATAAGTCAACAGAAGACTTAAAGGAACATAAAAACACAAATATAGAATAAGGAATTATATAATTCTATGTACACTTAACATGGCAGTAAGATCAAATGGATGCAATAGTGCTTACTTCAGAGCACATGTGTATAAGATTCCACTGTACACTAAATACAATTATATATTCAACAGCATATTGAGTATAATGGCCAAAATCCAAGGGGGAGTGTCTGCTGGTAGATTTTCTTCTATCAGTGAAATAAGGAGGGGGCAATTAGAGGAAGGGACTGGAATAAATTAACCACCTCTGAATCTTCCTTGCCTACAAAAAAAACTACGAAATCCATGGGATTGCCATAACATGACAGATGACCTGAAAGCACACACAGACACTTGTCTCTCCATTGCAGTATCTCCCTGTGCAACTACCAAACCAGTCAGAAACTTGTGAAATACTCCAAGGCCAGGTTTAGAATGGTATGGAGGCAACAAGAAAGAAACTTCTGTTGGTTGAGCACCAACACAATGTTGGTAATATGCCTAAATATTTTTAATTGATACCATATAAAAAAGGAATGAGTAAGAACCTGCAGCATTATGACATTATTGCATAAGTTGTATAGATAATAATCATAAGATTACATATTTAATAAAGTTGCTAATGCTCATAAATAGAAAAGAATTAACTACTTAAATGGATAATGAAATAATGCTCTCTCACAAACTTGGCAATTTTTCATTGATAGCACTCTTTATTGTTATAATACAAATGGTAATTCGACTGTGTCATTATTGCAGGACCAAAAACACTAATGTGCATAAAGGATAGTCCTTGTTTATTTGTAAATCATGTATAAAGGACCTCAATAAATTCTACTAAAAGTCTAAACAGCGATCCTCAAAATTTAACCCCTTGTAATCACTAAGGAAAAGTGTCAGCAATGTACGTATAATCTTTAGAAACTAAACTTTTCCATCAAATACATCTACAAACTACAATTACAATTTGATGATAAAAGTTGTTGACAGCTTCACATGATGTTGATTTAGTGATGTAACCTTGAGCAGACTTTAATGCCAGACAGGAGCTGTGCTTCCTCTTCCCGGTGACAAAATTTGTGAAGGAGAAGAGACAAGAAGGCAATTAGAGCCATGTGTCCCAATCCACGTAGAAATATTATACAGAACTGTCGTTTTAATTGACTCTTCACACAATTATTGGTAAATCCCCATTGTATACTCTTTCTTAATTCCTTAGCTAAGAGGTCATGAAATAGTGATCAGTGGAGCAAAAAGGTGAATATAGCTTTGACAAGTGAAAGCCAAGAGGCCATTTCACATAATGGCTTTATAACATGACTAAGACGTAGGCCTGTACCTACAGGGAAGAATGTTCTTCCCGTGATGACATTCCAGCCTACTAACTGGAATCACAAGCTTAGAAAGCCAACTCTGTGCAACAATAGGAAAATCCTTTGACCTGTGACTCTAAACCTCAGGAGGCAAGCCCTAAGCACAATTGAAAATCAATAGCGACTTGCTTTAAGGCACCACTTACCCCTCTCCTATTGCTAGCATACTTCATACTTCATTTAGATGGATCTAATTCAGCCTGATGCTTTCCAGTTTTAGTCACGTTATCATTGGTAGTACTTAACCCACACTACTTGTTCCTGCTTTTTTGTATTTTTAGTGTAATTGCACTAAAATTACAGAATTTAAAAACCAAAAAAGGCAGATATAAATAGTAAATTAAAAAAAGGAAAACAGCCAGCCTGAGAATAGCTTAGAGCGGGGAGAGGAAAAGAATCCTGCCCCAACATCAGTTTGTTGCTGGACTGAAGTGGAAGTGAACCATTACATCATGGTAAGTGATGAGAATGTTATGGGATTGGAAACTATTAATGGGCTTTACCCATAAATATCTAGGGATGAGAGAATCATGGTGGGGAAACAGAACAGCAAATAGGTGCTCATGGCATCATGCAATAGGGACTGTCACCTTTGACATATCAGTTTGTTTGCTTCATAAAATAAAGTATCCTATAACTGTAGAGATTTCAGCTAGGACTACGAATAAGGAGGTCTATGCCCAGCAAGCTTCTGCTAAAATAGATAAACCCGGATTGAAGACAAGCGCCCCAGGTTGAAAGCAAAACTACAGAGGTTTATTACAATTTGGCCAAATAAGATGCTAGTACAAGCAATATGCTTCAAAAGGTACAAGCACAAAATCACAAAAAAGACATGACATTTTATGCAGTCCTGACAGCTATTCAGACTTCCCTCTCTGCAAACTGTAGGAAGTGGTGATGTGGTTATGCAGATGATTCCTTTATTAACTCATGTGTCCAGTTCCATAAGAGACAAAGGTGTGATACTCAAAAGAGTGACAGTCCCCCCCCCCCAAAAAAAAAACCCCAGGGTTGGTTGCCCATTCAGGAAATTAATGAATTCATGTTTGAATTCATGTTTGTTGAGCCTACTCTTCCATGGAAGCTGCAAGCTCTCAATCTCAATTAAATGGACAAACATCCTGAGCTCCTCTTGGTGACAAAGTGCATCATTTGACTTGCAAATGCAAACAAAGGTTCTGATATTCCCTGACTTGGGACATAGTTAAGGGACCTTGGCCTCAATCTCTGTTCCCAAGGTATTATGTAAACTGAAGGCATGCAGAGATAGCTTTCTTCAATATACTTTTGGTACATTTTAGAATTGACACAGTATTCAACTGTAAATTGAAGAAGCTATACAGAATCAAAATTTTGGTATGAATACCATCTCCCCTGTCCAATAGCAGGGACATTTTGTTCAGGAATGTTTTTGGAGGTCAATTAGGGTTGACACTACTGGAGAGGTGCAGGAAATTGTAGGAATTTATATTTTCAGTTGAGCATTCAAAAATATGGGCTGGTATACAATAGTGTATTTATAGATTTGTAACATAGGATTGAAATCTGTAATTGATCTTTATTCAGTAAGACTACCTAAATACCACCCCAGTCCAATTTTTCAAAGTATATTTTTAATATTTTTTCACAATCAAATAAAAGTTAAAAGCAAATATAAACTGTAAAATAAAGACCCCATAATATCTTGCCGCATAATCCATCCCTACCAACACAAACTAAAAACTATTTAAAATAGAATGAAATGGAATAAAACAGCATTTTTTTTACAACAGGGAAAGTTACTAAGAAAAAAAGTGTCACTCTCTTCAATGCTAGAAATTTGAGGAGTAAAAGAAAACTTCTTTTGTAGGTTGCAGAATTCCTATGGTGGTGAAATACCCTAACCCCCTCTTCAATAGCTGGGGGCTGGATTTATGCAAAATTAATTCAAAATGTTCTCACAGGAAGCAGGAAGTTATGAGAACTGGCACTTCATGAAAAACAGTAAGTGATCAATTTATTGGAGGTATGTGCTAGAAGTACAGTTGCCAAGCCAGGAGCCAGCCACAAACTCCCAGCTTCGTGGCGGGGGGGGGGGGGGGGGTGGTGAACCAAGCCTTTGCTGGGCTCATATGGAAAGAGGCAGGCGTTCAGATATTCCGGCCTCAGGATGGCTCCTTTCCCTTCCCCAGCCTCCCTCCTTCTTGTCTTAACAGATGCCAGAAGATCCCAATGATGTCTCTTGCCCTTGCTGTCATCATTGTGCATCATCCATGGCTGTATCCCTGTGCCCCAGCATTCTTGCTCAGTGTATAATACCATAGTTAGGTTTCCATTAAAATGTGAATCAAATGAGTTTCTTCTTCATCTCTGCATTTTTCTATAAAGGAAGAAAAATAATGGTGTAACAACTTTCGTTTCATCCAATCTTGTTTGTCCTCATGATTTTTCCAATAGAAGCTAGGTCACTGGGGAAAATGTGGTGCACCCCACTTCAGGTGCAGCTATTTCCCTGTCCCCACTAAACCACTGCTGACTGAAAACCTGTCTTTTGGCAAGCTTTGTGGGTCTATATATGTGAATGCTTGCTTGCCTCGGTGACTCACTTTGCATGTATGTGTTATGAACAGCCACTTTGCCTTGGCTTTGTCCACTTGTTTTTGCCTCACACACCATTGCTCTCACTTGTTGCAATAACTGACCAAAACGTTTAAAGAAGAAATAAGAATAGTATTTTTCCTAGTACATCATAAGATTTAAAGAACAGATCAGATCTCAGGATGATGTTCTGACAACTCTAACCGCTTCATCAGATGGCAGACAGCAGGAGGCAGTGGCACTCCGCTTTGCTGCAGGGCGTGGGGAATCTGACACCCAGGCATGTAGCCGGGGGGGGGGGCTTGAGGGGCTTCAGCCTCCCCCCCCCCAAAATTCTCATGGTGGTTTGCAAGAAGGCCTTACTGGTGCATTATTTAAACTGTTATGTTTATTCATATCATGATCTGATCACCATACTCAATATATCCCATATGCATGGGGGTATTGGGGTAATGATACAAAAGGTTTGCTAGGCTAGACCCTCTTTCACTCACACTCAGCCCCCCTCCCGAAACTCAGCCCCCCCGAAACCCCCCCTGAAAAAAATTCAGCCCCCCCCCCCCCCGAAATGAAATCCTGGCTACGGGCCTGCTGACACCCCACACCTGGATCCATGGGAGGACAATCACATGGGGGAAGTGTGAGCACATGTGATGCACATGGCTTCCCCCCATAGAGATAATGGCAACACGGGAAGCCTCCTGTGTTGCCACGACGGTGCAGCAGTTTCACCTTCTTTCATCCATAGAGCCAGCAAATGTCTTCTGATGAGAGCCGGCTGGCTCCATGCGTGACTGGGGCTAGATTGTCATATGCCGCTGATTTTAGCCCATATGATGAGGTCGTAAGTGGCAACATAATGTCTTGAACCTGTAAAAACTGGCCTGTTTATTTTATTGTGCTACGAACAACAGGGTATTGTACTGCTTTTTGATGAAGCAAGACAAATAACAGAGCTTCAGTTTCTCTTAGACTGTGGCCACACAAACCTGAAATTACAGTTGCTTTCTCTCAGCTCCAACAAAAATAGAAAGAGCACTCTCTCAGCAAGAGCTACATCTGCTTAGCACAAAATAGTCATCAAACGTTCAGAGAATCTTTGGAGAGAAAGCCTTATCTGCTTATGTCAGGAAATTTAAACTCTCTATTTCATGTGAAATCACCCCTAAAATATCAATTAAATTTGAAACTCTTAGTAGCTCCAGTTATTAACATAATTGTAGAGAAGCTGAGAGACAAACTATTCACATCAACATGTGTCCCCCCACCTGCACTTTTCAGAATGCAAGCTTAAACATCTTAAAATACAGAAAATGTTTAAAGTGCTCAGAGGAAACACATTTGCATAAGGCTGTGTGTGTGTGTGTGTGTGTTTTAAAGTAGTAATCTTTTTTGTCTGCCCATAAATGCATCCTAACAAGACTGCGACTAGACTGCCATGGGCAGAATGTGGCCTGTGGTCCATCTGCAGCTCCAAGGACTACTTTTGTAGGCCCCAAGGATTTAATATGCTCTTTGGGGATATAGAGAAAGTTATCATTTGGAGGCACATTTTCACCATTTTAAGCTTGGGAAAAGCCTTTTTGAAACGAGCAATAACATGAAGTGGAAGTAAAAAAAGTTTTTCCCCAGTGTGGGGTAGGGGAATAATGTGACCCCTAGGCTCTCAGGTGCCCACCTCCAGACTGGGCTAAAAGGATTGTGTGTGGATTTTTTTCAGTAGACATGTTGAGGATGGTCAATATCCAACGATGCTTTTTGGTCCACAGAATGGAGAATTCCATAAAATACATGCTTTCTCCTCTGTACCCTTCTTTATGCACCCTAACTATGCTTTAGAGCACCGTTCCTTAAACTATGAGCCTGGCCCCAAATGGGTCCTCTAAGCTTGATGCTGGGATCATGAAAAATTGGCAACTTCATAAAAAGGAAAATCAGCCAAAGTAGAAAGTCTAATTAGAATCATATTGTTGAAAGAGATAACAAGGGCCATCCAATCCAGCCTCTTGCCATGCAAGAACACACAATCAAAGCACTTCCGGTAGATGGCCAGCCTCTGTTTTAAAAACCGCACACTCCAAGGCAGGGTATTCCACTGTCAAATAGGTATTACCATCAGGAAGCTTTCCTAGATGTTTAAGTGGAATCTCTTTTCCTGTAGTTTGAATTTCGTGCTCCAAACCTCTGGAGAAGCAGAAAACAAGCTGATTTAATATGACATCATTTCAAATATTTAAACACAGCTGTCATGTCACCTTTTCATCTTCTTTTCCCCAGGCTAACCATACCCACCTCCTTAAGCCATTCCTCATCAGGCTTGGCTTTCAGACCTTTTACTATTTGAGTTGCCCTTCTATAGACATGTTCTGACATGTGGTGTCCAGGCTGCTAACAGATTGCTCCCAAGTATTTTTGGTCATTTTTTTTTGTTTAGGTCTACCCAGATGATGGAACAGCTAAACCAACAAGGTGCTGAAGTGCTCCAAAGGTCTATATATGGCATGGGTGGAAAATGTTCAGCCTTCCAGATGTTGAATTACAATCCCTATTATAATTTTCATTAGCCAAGCCTGCTGAGGCAGATCGGAATTGAAATCCCACAAGTGGAGAACTACACACACACACGCACACCCTTCCTCATGCAAGGCATGGTCTCCAGAAATGTATCTGTACAAGTTTCTTGCACAGAAATCAATGGGAGCTAGAATGACAATTATGAGGCAAGATCAAGTTAAAAATGCACAGTATTATGTATGAGTCCTTAAGAGGAGAGAGTGTGCTATATTTAGGGTTTTGAATGTCAGCACTCTCCTAAAATGTGTAAACATAAATTTCATTCCAGCTTATGATTATCTACAGTTCATACTGCGTGCAGGCTAACACACTAGTCATCAAGCTGTAATCCCACCCTTTCTGTGTTTAAACATGTGTTCTTTTGTGCCATAGGTCTGGGCACAGTTCCCAAGAAATCTTTCTTCCAGACCCACACTCTTTCAACAGCAGCTCATTCATATAATGGCACATAGCATGATGCACAGCTAAACTTTTCTCATTGTTCATAATTCTAGATTTCTTCAAATGTTCGGTTAACCTGTGAGGTAGCCGTAGGCTTTCAAGCAGGAGTAAACCCTCAATTCTAGTTTGATACTGTGGAAAACTGCATGCGAAGCTGTTGTTAAATAAAGCTCTCATTCCTTAATTCCATTTGTACAAATTCTTTCCAAGCTTCAAGTCATTTTCAAATCAGAGCAAAAGATGGAAGCTTATTTGGTGCACCTCCATTGCATTTACAGTATGGATGCTTAACATTATTATTATTATTATTATTATTATTATTATTTCCTAGGCATATTTTGAATTGTTTAATTTTGAGTGATAACAATATTATGTAATTGAAATAGTTGACTAATAATAATAATAATAATAATAATAATAACCTTTATTTATAACCCACACTATCTCCGGGGGGGGGGGGGGCTCAGGGAGTTTTTCAACAAAAGATGGCAAACATTCAATGCCATAATAAAACAAAACAAATCAGAACAGTAAACAAACATATCAATATAAACTTATAGTAACTAGCCAAAAAAGGTAAGTAATTAAATAGACGTGGTAGATGTAAATCAATCATACTTGCAGCATAATAAAAATCTAATCAACTAAAATGTATTAAAATTAACAAATGATTAATGACCATCTACATCAGGAACAGGGAACATGCAGGGAACATGCAACCATTAATATGTGATTGGCCTGTAGTTTCCATCATCCCTATTTGTCTTACTTGCTAAATGTGATGGAAATTTTAATCCAGAGGCATCTGCATTTTTCTACACTAACTGGCAATTACTCTCCAAGAATACAAAGAGTGGAGAGCCTTGCTTTGGAAGTACCCATGGAATAAATTTAGGAGTCTCCATTCTCCTATTGAGTAGTTGTATGTTCTCTGTTTTTAGCATTGATTTTGAAGGTCACACATACACAAAAAGGATGTTCAGATGAACTGTATATATACACTATTCCAAGTAACAAGAATTCCATACCCTTTCTTTGGAATAATGAAGACATGTTCACAATGGCTGCTTTTCTGCTTTCTGCATCATTACAATGTATAAAAGTAAAGTATGTGGATCAAGTCACCTGTTAATTTACGGTGATCACATTAATTCCATTGGATTTTCAAAGGCAAGGAATTATCTGAGATGGTTTTCTCAATTCCTTCCTCTGAAATACAGCCTGCAGCATCCAGTAGTCTCCCATTCAAGTACTAAACAGAGCTTTCAAAGATCAGATGTGATCTGATACCTTCAGGATATTGAGGGAGAATATGTGGCAAGTAGTATATTCTAAAGTCAATGGCTATGATAATAATTTCCTCTCAGATTAACAAGGCTGCATGGAGACTGTGCATTCCACTATACAAGCTAGGGGAAATAAATAATGTTTTTCACTATGCTTCACAAAATATATTGACCTGTATTTTAAGAAATGTAGGTTTGGAGTAAAATACTTATTTACTCCCCAGAAGTGTGATTTATTGAATGTAGAACTTGGATAGAAAAAAGTAATTCATTCTCTCTATAAACTTGAGTTCCTGAACTATAAAATGAATATAACATGTTATTAGATCTACAGAGTTCTCTTCCTCTGCAGGATCATTCACTCAAAATGGAAAACTCGGGTAGCAAGTGCTGAGAGGATTAGAGGTCTGAACCGGGGGCAGTGAAGTGAATCGCAAACTGGGAACCAGAAATTATGGGAAAGAATAGTAAAGAGGATCCAATTGATCATTTTTATTGTTCTTTGGCAAACCAGTGACAACACCAGGAGATGTGAGCAAGGAGTAAGTCAGGCTAAAGAGGCAATCAGAACCAAAGGCCTAACCGGACATTGCTGTTGGTGTTTTTCAGATCCGTGGAAAGCGGAACCTGTTCTGGGTTTTAACCTGAACTTAAGTGAAGAAATCCAATGTAGTAAAACCCATTTATCAAAATGCTTTTAGTACCTTGAGTGGCTCCTTTAAAATTCAGACTAAAATCCAGATGCAAACATTCAGGAAAATATTTTTACTCATAGAAATATCAGTCACTTCTTCCTGCCTAGAGAGATTTGAAGTCAATCCAGTACAAAAAACAAAAACTCTTCCCTGTAGTTTCAGCCATGTGGGATAAGTGGACTTTGCTAACTGGAGCAGTGTTCAGGGAGCATACAACTCATCTGTTGTGCCAACTCCATTGGCTGCCAGTTTGCTACAGTGCTGGCTTTAGCCTATAAAGCCCTAAACGGTTCTGGCCCAGCTTATATGTCTGAACGTATCTCTCCTTATGAACCATCTAGGAATTAAAGATTGTCTGGGGAGGTCCTGCTCTCAATTCCGCCCTCTTTTCAAGTGCGTTTGGCGGGGATGAGAGTCAGGGCCTTCTCAGTGATGGCCCCTCGGGTGTGAAACTCTCTCCCTAGGGATATTAGATCAGTCCCCTCCCTCCTGACCTTCCGGAAAAAAGTAAAAACCTGGCTCTTTGAACAAGTTTTTGGAAAAGCAGCATAAAAGATAAACATGGAACTATGAAAGAACGAAACATGGAACAACCTAGACGATGCTATTGGAAAATGAGATTAACAGGAAGACATTGGTTTCTATATATTTTAATGGTTTTGTATGGGTTTTATAATGTTGTTTCATTGTTTTTAATTGTATACTATGGACTGTTATGGCATCAAATTGCTGCCAATTTGTAAGTTGCCTTGAATTGCCTTCAGGCTGAGAAAGGTGGGATAGAAATATCGTAAATAGAAAAAAGACTGGGATGGAGGATTGGTATGTTCAGAGGCAGCCTGAGATTTTCGGGAGCACATTACAAATAAATTTAAGAGACCCTCTGCCTGCTTCTGGCATAACCTAAAACCATAATGAAGACTTCTCCTTCTCAGTAGCCACAGAATGCGGAATGAGATTGGCAAATTAAAATAGAAGGCAACGGTGTTACGTTGCAGCAGGTTGTAGCAAGTCCCACTTTGTAAGCAGTTAAGGGCTCCTCCATATGGCCAAAATAGATTTACCAGAGTCACAACT
Source organism: Anolis sagrei (assembly GCF_037176765.1). Classification (NCBI taxonomy): domain Eukaryota; kingdom Metazoa; phylum Chordata; class Lepidosauria; order Squamata; family Anolidae; genus Anolis; species Anolis sagrei. The sequence continues at coordinate 254,835,065 of NC_090021.1, forward strand.
GTAAAAACTGAGAATAAATTTGCCAGAACACTCTCCCTATCCCTTTTTTTTCCTCCTGAAACTCCAGTACAAACTGTGATTATTTTTTTTATTCCCACTGTGGCAGGTGTGTTCCTTTACCTGTTCCGGGAGTTTCCAAAACAGTTTAGGAGAAATGTTACACATCAATATCAATTGTCTTGGTTCCTCCCACTGTACTTTTGTATGTGCATGTCTGGTTTTGACAAAACTACGTTGTGCAACCAGTGGTGTTATGATGCAGGAGCTCATTGCCACAGTGTATACATACACCCTGTCCCAGACAGCAGCAATACATAATACCACATTAAATTGATCCAGATCAGATTGACTGCAATCTTGTGCCTAATTACATTACAATCAATTTCATGGAAGTTGAAGTTGCTCACTTCTGTCTGTTCCAGCTCTACTTATAAGCATTGGCAGGAGGATTTTCAGCCATTTGAAATGCGGTCCTTCGGTTTTTTATTAGAAAAGTAAGCCTTAATGTTAACATTTCTAAACATTAATGTTCTACATTTCTAAATAATACAACTTAACTGCCAGAAAGAAGGAGGAACCTCCAGCAAAACTGGAAATAACTCAGCTTCTGTTTGACCACTGTAGAGATGTGTTCATTATAAAGTGTTATTTATAATGTTTATTATAGAGTGTTTAATGTACTGTGTTTAAACTGCATTTATGTATTACATTTATTGCCATGGCCTAGCTGTGAGGGATAGGTTGCCATGGTGACAAGACAAGGCAGAAGAGGAGGTGGGCGGAGCTTAAGGAGAAAAAGGTTGGAGTGTGGCAGTTAAGCTCCAGTCCGGTGGAGGAGACCCGGAGAAGAGCAGAGCCAGTTAAGGGCTCTGGGAAATAGCAGAGTCAAGAAAGGACTCTGGGGGAAAGTAGTTTAGTCCGGTGGAAGAGACCCGGGGAAGAGGAGAGCCAGTTAGGGCTCTGTTGTGAAGCTGTGAGAATTCAGTAGTTCCTAGAATTTGTGAATATTTCTTCAGCAAGAGAGCTGAAGGTGTTACCTTGTTAGATTACTTAGGTTAAGGAATCTAACAGAGGGGGTTTTCAGGATTGCCAGTAAGGAAAGACTGGTGATCAGTGGTTTGTTCCGAGTATAGGGCAAACAGTGTGGACATTCACAATAGGGAACTCTGGAATAGTATAAGCACTTCACTAAAGAAGGAGTTTGTAGATTTGTAACATTCAGAAGCCTGAAAGTATCTCAAACCAGCCATTTTTGTAACATCAAGCCTTGTGCCAAGTTCAAACTCTCAAAACTGCAACAATTACGTTCTGTTAACAATAAAACTTGTTCTCTTTTTATTTCAAACCTGCCTCCTCCATTGCTGTTATGCTTGGTGCATTCCACACTACCAAAATCACCTCACAACCCAACTAAAGATAAACAGAGACATAAACCAGCGTCTCTAAACATATTGGTGGCAGCTTAATTGATATTTAAAAGAAGGTTCCTCACAGAATATTGGTGGCATTAAAGAAGATTAATACTTCCTCACATAATTTTTGGTGGCATTTTAGTGAGATTAGCGCTGCTTCTTTACATTTTTGGTTGACAAGCGGTGGGATTAACGCTTCTTTACATAATTTGGTGGCAGACGACGGGATTCGTGTAACAACTAATCGAGTGCCTTAAGTTTAATTTTAAAATAAGTTGTGAGGTAAAAGTTGTTGAAAACATGGCTACCAGGCGGCAGAGAAAGCTGGCTGAAGAAAGAGAGGGAGACCAAGGAGAAAGTTCGGGCTCTGAGATAGAGACAGAGCCAGTGCCTATGTCAGAAATGGCTTATAAATACAAACTGGAGATGGAGGAAAAACGATTAGAGATGAGACGATTGGAGATGGAGGAAAAACAATTGGAGATGGAGAGAGAGGCAAAACAAAGAGAATTTGAAGAAAAACAAAGAGAGAGAGAATTGGAGATGGAGGCGAAACAAAGAGAATTTGAGGAAAGACAAAGAGTGAGAGAATTTGAACAGGAGTTAGAATTGAAGAGAATGGAGTTTGAGCTAGAAAAACAAAGATTGACTTTGTCTCAAACATCCAGTGATGTTCAGGAAGGGAGATCTGGAGTGGATACCCCAGATTTGATGAAGAAATTCCCAAAATATACCAAGGAGGATTGTCCAGAGAAATTCCTAATATCTTTTGAAAGATGTTGTCGTGATTTTGGAGTGGCTAAGGAAAAATGGATGACATACCTTAGGCCACAGATAAATGGGAAACTTTTGCAGATTTATGGACAGATGCCGGAGGAGTCTTGTAGAGACTATGATCTGTTTAAGAAACAGGTTCAACAAGAGTTTAGATTGACTCCGGAATATTATAGATTTAAGTTCAGATCCTTAAAGAAAGATAAAACTCAAAGTTTTGCTCAGGTGGCCTCTAGATTGTCTCAACTGTTTGATAGTTGGATAAAGACGTCTGAGGTAGAAGATTATCATCAGCTGAGGGAACTTTTGAAATTGGAACAATTTTTCCAATTAGTTCCTTATGAAATTCGTTGGGTGATTCAAGATCGCAAGCCATCCACGATTGTAGAGGCAGCGGGTATGGCAGATCAAATAACAACCTTGAAAGAAGGATTTAAAAGGGAAGATCTGCCAGGGGACAAAAGAATAAACAGGCAGCCATTTTATTCACAACAAAAGCGCCCACAGCAAGAAAAGGGTGCTGACATAGAAAACACCCCCTATAGGAGGCAGAGTGTAATAAGACCAACTGCTCCTGAGGTAAAACGACGGTGCTATCTATGTGGAGAATGGAATCATTTAAAATATCAATGTCCCTTGTTAAGGAAAGAGAAAACAACCCTCTTTGTGAATAAAATGAAAGAAACACCAAGGGCAGAAGCAGATACTGTTTCAAAGGAGAGTTCAAGCTCAGAGCCTCAAGAGAAACAATGTTTGTTCATCCTGTCAGGCAGCCCATCTAAGGACTACTTAGAAACCATTTCTATTGATCACAAAGACAGGAAAGGACTCCGAGATACAGGTTCCGAAGTATGCATCGCGCACCCTGAAATAATACCTCAGAAATTTCAACAGCCAACCTCTGAAATAAAATTAAAAGGTTTAGGTCCCGCGATCCCGACACCCGTGGTGACCTTGCCAATAGAATATAAAGGATGGAAGGGTATGTGGGATTTTGCAGTCAGTCCTGACATACCATATCAATGTTTAATTGGAAATGATTTGGCTGAGGAGATTAAATTCTGTAAGATGACGTGTGAGGAGGAAGAATATAAGAACAAAAGCCCTGAACAGAAAGCCCTGTGTTTCACCATACAACAGGATGTGGATGAGAAGCCAGAATCTAGCACTACGGTTGCTGAGCTTATTAAGAAGACAGGAGGAGTTGAGGAGATTCGGCAGGAACAGAGAGCCGATGGATCTCTGAAGCCTCTATTTACTTTAGCTCAAAACCCCACAGTATTGCCAGAAGAACAGCCCTCCGAGTTTATACTGAAGAATGGTGTCCTATATAGAGAACCCAAAAGTGTAAACTCGACAGAAAGATCAGTGACATGTAGTCAAATTGTAGTGCCTCAAGGTTTTAGAGAACAGCTGATGAGGGTGGCACACGAAAACCCTCAAGGTGGACATTTGGGCATAAGAAAAACCACGAAAAGGATCACTAAAAACTTTTATTGGCCTGGCATGTTCCAGAGGATCAAAGAGTTTTGCCAATCCTGTGACATCTGCCAGAGATTGAGCACTGGAAGGGATAAAGTTAAAGCTCCATTGATCCCTATGCCAATAATTGGAGAACCATTTTACAGAGTAGGCATTGACATTGTAGGTCCTCTCTGTAAACCAAGCAGACGTGGTTACCGTTACATTTTAACCATGATTGAGCTTGCCATGAAGAAGGACAATATTCGTGTTCGTTCTTCCAAGGACAGTGAGTTCTCTTCAGTGCCAAGAAAAGATGCTCGAGGAATTCCAGATTATTCACCACAACCGGATGCTTCACGGAAGCAAGCCTTTGTTCAAGCCCTGAAAATCGATGGAAACAGATCTGTTCCTGATAATTGGAAGGTCAGACAAAAGAAGAAACCTAAAAAGAAGAAACGAAGAAGTGGAAGAAAGAAGCTAAAAGATCATCATAAAGAGACATTGCTGTGGACAGTTGGTCCAATACAACCGAGGTTGTGTTTGAACCATGGGACATTGGACACTAAGACATGCCAATGATCAAATGTGGGAGTTTAACTATTGTGTGGGCTATTAACAAAGTGGGACCATATGTATGGAAAAAAGTTGTGGTATGGTATATAGATAAATGTCTCATAAATTGACCAGACTAGGTAGAAAGTCAATTATATATGTTAATGGGATAGAAACACATTTAGACAAGGATAGTTTTATTCAGGTAAGCTATATAGATATAGGTTTAGTGTTAGCCTGTTAGTTTCATTGGAAGGTGTTGCATCAATACTGATTCCATGGAAAAGGATTTAGCTTTTAAAATCTAATGTATGTGTAATATAGTATAAAATAGTATAGTGTAATATTTAAACAAAATGGGTATACTGTTTTATTATAGACTTATAAAATATATGATGTTATTACAGTGGTGAACTGTATATGTTTCATACCATAGATATAAGATATAATCCCATTATAATAAAGTGTGGTAGGTATATATGTTTTACAATAGGCAATAGATATTTACGAATATATGTATAAGTATAAAAATGTGAGACTTTGATACCACATCCATAGATGATACTAGAATTCCATAGGTTAAAGGTTTGTATATATGTATAGTTGAAATGTACCTAACTATGATGTGTTTCCCTTTCAGAATTGATGTATATGTATATATTGTTAAATAATATGTGAGATTATTTTTGCTATTCTAGGATTAAGAAATATGCAAAAATAATATTTCTGGGGAGGAAGGTGTAGAGATGTGTTCATTATAAAGTGTTATTTATAATGTTTATTATAGAGTGTTTAATGTACTGTGTTTAAACTGCATTTATGTATTACATTTATTGCCATGGCCTAGCTGTGAGGGATAGGTTGCCATGGTGACAAGACAAGGCAGAAGAGGAGGTGGGCGGAGCTTAAGGAGAAAAAGGTTGGAGTGTGGCAGTTAAGCTCCAGTCCGGTGGAGGAGACCCGGAGAAGAGCAGAGCCAGTTAAGGGCTCTGGGAAATAGCAGAGTCAAGAAAGGACTCTGGGGGAAAGTAGTTTAGTCCGGTGGAAGAGACCCGGGGAAGAGGAGAGCCAGTTAGGGCTCTGTTGTGAAGCTGTGAGAATTCAGTAGTTCCTAGAATTTGTGAATATTTCTTCAGCAAGAGAGCTGAAGGTGTTACCTTGTTAGATTACTTAGGTTAAGGAATCTAACAGAGGGGGTTTTCAGGATTGCCAGTAAGGAAAGACTGGTGATCAGTGGTTTGTTCCGAGTATAGGGCAAACAGTGTGGACATTCACAATAGGGAACTCTGGAATAGTATAAGCACTTCACTAAAGAAGGAGTTTGTAGATTTGTAACATTCAGAAGCCTGAAAGTATCTCAAACCAGCCATTTTTGTAACATCAAGCCTTGTGCCAAGTTCAAACTCTCAAAACTGCAACAATTACGTTCTGTTAACAATAAAACTTGTTCTCTTTTTATTTCAAACCTGCCTCCTCCATTGCTGTTATGCTTGGTGCATTCCACACTACCAAAATCACCTCACAACCCAACTAAAGATAAACAGAGACATAAACCAGCGTCTCTAAACATATTGGTGGCAGCTTAATTGATATTTAAAAGAAGGTTCCTCACAGAATATTGGTGGCATTAAAGAAGATTAATACTTCCTCACATAATTTTTGGTGGCATTTTAGTGAGATTAGCGCTGCTTCTTTACATTTTTGGTTGACAAGCGGTGGGATTAACGCTTCTTTACACCACTTTTTTCATTCTCTTACTACATCATTATCACAGATAACTGAAAACTTCAACATCACCACAATCCCTTTGCCAGAGGTCAGGCAAATCTTGCCATTTTCCAGGGTGTTCAGCGAGATTATTTCTTTGCTCCTTCTCTGAAAAAAAGTAACAGAGCTCTATGTATTGTCGAAGGCTTTCATGGCCAGAATCACTGGGTTGTTGTAGGTTTTTTGGGCTGTATGACCATGTTCTAGAAGTATTCTCTCCTGACATTTCGCCTGCATCTATAGCAGGCATCCTCTGAGGATGCAGGTGAAACGTCAGGAGAAAATACTTCTAGAACATGGCCATACAGCCCAAAAAACCTACAACAACCCAACAGAGCTCTGGACCACTGTATTTTTCTTCTGCAATATTACTAAATGTAACACAACTACAAATACAATATATACAAAATTACACAGATTTTAACTTTCCCCCACGCCAGACCCACCAAGGCCTAGGACAATGATAGAAGTGTGACCAGTGAAATTTCAGAGTCACTGATGCAGTTCTTATCTGGTCGCAGGAGGTCTTCTCCCTCTAAGGACCCATGTACACTGTCATACACTGCAGTTTGAAACTGTATTATATGATAAGTGTAGATGCCTAAACTGTCTAACTGGATACATACTGCAATTTCAAACTGCAGTATATGGCAATGTAGATGGGGCTCAAGGTTGGCTCTATACTGCCATATAATGCAGTTCGCTCTACATTATATGGCAGTGTAGATTCAGCCTACATCCACCTGAGAAGTTATTCAACTGCTGACCTGCTCTGGATCAGGGTCCCAATGATGTGAAATGTTAGGAAACAGTGGGAGCGCAAGAGCTACTTTAAAGATGCTCTGACCATTTTTCTGTACCTTCTCTTGAAGTAACATCTATCTTTCTCCCTTTGCTATTCCCCATCTTCTGACCTTTGATTCATTGGCCAGAACTGGATGCAGGAGGGTTTTGAGCCTCCCTGCAAAGGTTGGCATTCCGGATAATTAGGACAGGCAGGCTTTTCAACTTCTCTGAGCACAGGCACCTCCGAGAATCAGCCCTCAATCTCTTTCATTTCTTTAATCCTTGACATATGACTCAAAATAGAGCTCAAGAGCAGAAAACATAAAAAGAGGTACATTTTCTGCATTGACAAAATGTATTTGTGGTGAAGATCATGTTGTTCTGGGTTGCAAGGAAACACAGTAAGATATGGTTGTGCATCCATACTAAGGCTCCCCTGGCCTTTATCAGTGGCTTGGCTGTTCCTCTCCTTTTTTTGAAAGGCCTTGTGTGGAGCCTGATTTCCATGTTATAAATGGGACCCAGACATGGAAGGCATTGTACAGAAGGCACTGTGCCACCTGAGCTTCTACAAGAGCTATCCAGTGTGCTAGAACCTGCCACAAAATAGATTGAGCACATTGGAGACCTGATTTAAAATTGTATTAAAAGTGCATTAAAACTCAGTGTGGCTCCACTGCTTCATGACCAGAAAACATCTGACACAATTGATCTGGAGTAAGAGAGAAGCACCGGCCAGCATGGACATGACCCTTTAACCTGCATTTTAACAAACATTGTCAAATTGTGGTCTCCACTGACTCTCTCTGAACACTATCTTGGATCTGACTGGAATGTACATCAGTCCAGATAGTGTCAGGAATATGGTTTGTGCTTTACATATAATAATTTGAGTTGAAATTGACATAGTTACTAGAATTATATTCTTGTCATTTTATTCTAGCATACCATGACTCCTTCATATGCTTGTATTTGACAGTTTAATAAAATCCTCATGGTTGTTTGCTTGTAACTTTTAATGTAACCACAGCTACCTCTGATGCTGAGTGCTGAAACTTGTCAGTTAATAAGAGCCATTTTCAATCTCCTTCTTAAGCAAGCCCGAGTCAAAGGGTGGGGTTGGGGTTATGGGTTCACGCCCCCCCCCCCCATTTTCAGGTTTAAAAAAACTGGTTTATTCCTCAATTTTAACTGGTTCATGTCTTGTTAATGTCTTGTTATTGCTTCTGTTAAGGTTAACTGTGTCATTTTAAATTTATGTTACGTCTTGTTTATTGGCTGGTTGTATTATAGAGCATTGAATATTGCCGTTATACTGTATTTTGTTAGCCACCTGAGATAGGGTGGAATATAAATTATTATTATTATTATTATTATTAACCAAATCCCCACTAGTGCTATCTAAACCAAATTTTGATAACTTATTCACTATCATTACCTACTTTTCCATCAATTTACACTGCAATAGCAGCAATAGCCAACATAGTGGAAGTGACCAAGTTCTGACGTTGCAGATGTTTAACCAACATTTCCATGTGAAGACAATATAAGATGTCATCAGAATCAGACTGCCCGGCTTAAACTACATAAGAAAAGCTTAAGTTTAAATACAATTGAAGATGTTTCCAGGGATATAACAATTATAATAATGTGTGCTTGTTTAAAAGTTTATATTTTAATTTCTCCAAAACTATGAATTTGTTTTGAAGAATTGGGTACCAAATTAAAGGTATTTTATGTAGTTTCTAAAACTATAATAATATGTGCGAGTCATAGATTAAATTACCGTAAAAACCGGCATACTAGACGACTTTCTAAGCCAAGAAAGTCATCTTAAAAGTGGGGGGGTCGTCTTGTGTGCCGGATATAAGTTCCACCACTTGAGGATGCCGAGAGCGAGGGACGCGAGCAGCCATGAGAGGCCAAAGGGAGCCTGCTGGTCTCGCAGCTCAGCTGGCCAGCCCTCCGGCAGACCTGCCGATCCTCCTCCTCCTCCCCCCTCGCCACCCCCAAGCAGCGCAGCCTGCTGCTCTTGCCCTTGCACAAGCCCAGCTGGCCATCACCCCCGGCAGCACAGCCGCTCCTCCTCCTCCTCCCCGTTGTCCTCCTCCTGAAGGGAAAAGGGGCAGAAGAGGCTGCCCCCAAGCCTCCCATTCCCGGCCTCTTTCTCCCTCTCCTCTCCTCCCTCAAACAGTGCTACTCAAGGAGAGTCCAAACAAAGGCACCTCTGAGAAAGTCCTGCTGGAGAAACTTCTTCTCCCTCCCCTCTTCGGGGTTTCTTTCCTGTCTCTGTGTTCAGCTCCCTCTGAAAGAACAGCCGCTCTTAAGTTTTAAAAAGTTTTAAATAGCCTGCAGAGGGAGGAAGAAAAAGGTCTCTTTCCCCCGTTTGGTTTTGTTTCTGCAGCCAAGAACGAGGCAGCCTTAAAGGGGAAGTCCCAGTGCAAGGGCCATCCACTCTTAAAGGGGAATCCCCCCCAAAAAACTGCCACAGACTCAGTGCCATGGAATCACAGGAGTTGTAGTTTTACAAGGTCCTTAGCCAGTACCATACCAAACTACAAGTCCCAGTTTTCTATCAGATTGTTTTGAATTTCAACTCTCACAATTCCTAACAGCTACTGGCTGGGTTGCTGTGAGTTTTCCAGACTGTATAGCCATGTTCCAGAAGTGTCCTCTCCTGACGTTTTGCCCAGATCTATGCCAGGCATCCTTGGAGGTTGTGAGGTCTGTTGGAAACATGGCAAGTGGGGTTTATATATCTGTGGAATAATGTCCAGGCTGGGAGAAAGAACTCTTGTCTGCTTGAGGCAAGTGGGAATGTTGCCATTGGCTACCTTGATTAGCATTGAATGGCCTTGCAGCTTCAAAGCCTGGCTGCTTCCTGCCTGGGGGAATCTTTTGTTGGGAGGTGTTAGTTGGTCCTGATTTTTTATTGTCTGGATTTCCCCTGCTTTTGAGTGTGTTTTTTTTATTTACTGTCCTGATTTTAGAGGAGTTTTTTAAAATACTGGTAGCCAGATTTTGTTCATTTTCATGGTGTCCTCCTTTCTGTTGAAATTGTCCACATGCTTCTTGTGGAGTTCAGTGGCTTTTCTGTGGAGTCTGACATGGTGGTTGTGAAAGTGGTCCAGCATTTCTGTGTTCTCAAATACCGACTGTTAGGAATTGTGGGAGTTGAAGTCCAAAACACCTGGAGGGCTACAGTTTGCCCATTCCTGATTTAGATCTATCTCAAAAAGGGTATATTCATCAAACCCTTTGGGCATGACCTTGGAAATATCTGGCTGCAGTGCAAAATGTTCTCATGTGTTGGGTTTTGGAAGCTGCACAAGATGGCTTTATGACAACTTCTGTCCCCTCAGCTTACCACTAGCTGCTTGCATTGTGTCTTCCTGCCTGGCAGGAGTGAGTGGGTTGGAATGGATGGCCATTGGAGTCCCAACTCTAGCGTTCTGTTGTTGTTATTGTTAAGCAGAGTTGTATGGCCACCTGTTAGGAAGGCTTGCATTGTGTCTTCCTGCCTGGTAGGAATGGGGTTGGACTGAATGGTCATTGAGCTCCCTTCTATTATTATTGCTGTTGTTATTGCTATTATTGTTGTTATCATCTGTCGGGAGGGCTTGGACATGTGTTCCTGTCTGGCAGAATTAGGGTTAGACTGGATGGCCATTGGAGTCCCTTCCAATTCTAGATTTCCATTATTGTTGTTGTTGTTGGGGAAAGGACATTGGACCCAGCCCTGGTCTCACTCTAGGTAAGGTAAGGTAAAAATTTATAGAACTTTATTACGCTCCATGGAAACACAACTGTTAAATAAATAATAAACATACAGGAGTTTACAGGTGAGGTAAAGGTTTTCTCCTGACGTTAAGTCCAGTCGTGTCCGGCTCTGGGGGTTGGCGCTCCTCTCCATTTCTAAGCCGAAGAGCTGGATACTGCTTTGATAGTCTTGGATTTGAAATCAAATCTGATGTTTTTATTTTTTATTTTTATTTGGTGTGCAATGGAAGAGGGGTGGTCTTATACGGCGAGTATATACCAAATTCTATATTTTAACGGGAAAAGTTGGGGGTCGTCTTATATGCCCAGTCGTCTTATATGCCGGAATATACGGTAGATACTCATTGAAGTGAAAATATATGTATAAAAGATCTTTCAAAATGCTTTATCTCTGATTCTAATTAACATTTTTCATGAAATTTGAACACAATTATAGATTTTATGTCATTTAATTTGTTTTTACCCCATGTTAATAGTTTTTGAAATCTTATTTTAAAAAAACACCTGAAAGTAGTCACATCACTGCTCTCTTGCTCTTCCCCCTTTCAGAGCTGTTTATTATGTCCACCTTCTTGCTCCTCCCACTGAGGTATAAAAGGAAGGCATGAAAGCAGATGTGGGTCATTCCAAACACAGCTGTCTTCCTGTGCAATTGTCTGCTAACTTGAGTTGCTGTTCTGAGACTTAAAACCCTGTTAGTTGCTATTAGTGTTTCCTTTCATCCACCTGACTCCAGAAGATGCCTAAATGTCTATCAAAGCAACTGAATGTTTTTGAGTTCATAACAAAAAAGAAAAAGCCAAATATTGAAGATCAAGAAGGTTTTGTTGAACTATACAATGTGGTGGTGAGAACACCTGAACAATGAAAAGAGAGTCCTCTATACAACAGAGAGACTTCTTCCCAAGCTGGACACTTTATTTTATGTTTAATGATTATGACCTTCGAAGCCCTAGACAACTCAGGTCAAGGCTATTTGGCGGATTGCATCCCCTTGTACGAACCTGACTGGTCCCTGAGATCTTCAGGATAGGCCCTTCTCTCATACTTCCATCACAAGCTTGGTTGATGAGGACGAGAGAGGGACTTCTCGGTGGCTGTCCCTCAACTCCAGAATGGCCCCCTCCCTGTTGTCCTTCCGGCAACATGCTAAAACCTTTTTATTCAGATGGGCTTTTAAAGATGAAGGTGTTTAAGATCTAGTCAGGGGCTACTGTGGTTTTTACAATGTTTTTATGGATTTAACTTAATCCATCAAATGCACTGGAAGCATTTCTTGTCTGAATGTGAAGAATTTTTTTTAGATTTCTGTAACATTGTCAGTATCAACAGCTTCAAATGAAAGGTCATTTCAACTCTTAAATGTTTGAAAACATACCTAAGAAGCACAATGGGACAAGAAAGACTTTATGGACTAGCACTATTGAGTATCCACCAAAGTGGAGCCTGATTTCTGTCCAAGTGTCTTGACACAATTTTCGAATTTTTCCAACAGGTGTTGTGTTATTCTTTTGTAATCACTAAATTACCAATGAAGAATCGTTTTCAGGGTTTTTAAAACTTGAAACATTGTAGCTAAAATACAAATTTGATTTCATTAAATCTAAATAAAAATATAGAATGAGTCATAGAATTTAAATTATTTTGTGTTATGGATCTACTCTTTGTGATTCATTAAAAAATAAAAATGATCACAACTAAATATTAGAATTAGAATTCCAATTTAACTGTATGGACAACAGTGGAGTGTCTGCCTTTTTGAAAGAAGATTAATCCCATTCAAAACTGCATTAACATCAGCACAAGCAGAGAGTGAGCTGATTCCTTAGAAGCCGAAACGGAATCAGTAGTTAAAACCGCTCAGTAATGAAAACAGCAACCTATTACAGAAGGGCTGAATTATCCAGCTGGGGAATTTAAGTAGAAGTAAATCCCACTGAATTTAAGGGAACTTTCTGTAAAGATAGAAAAGATAGCCCTGTTGAACACTAAACACATCCATCTAGTTCAGTGGTTCTCAACCTTCCTAATGCCGCGACCCCTTAATACAGTTCCTCATGTAGTGTTGACCCCCAACCATAAAATTATTTTCATTGTTACTTCATAAATGTAATTTTGCTACTTTTATGAATCATCATGTAAATATCCGATATGCAGGATGTATTTTCATTCACTGGACCAAATATGGCACAAATACCCAATATGCCCAAATTTGGATACTAGTGGGGTTGGGGGAAGGACTGGTTTTATCATTTGAGAGTTGTACTTGCTGGGATTTATAGTTCATCTACAATCAAAGAGCATTCTGATCTCCACCAATGATGGAACTGAAGCAATCTTGGCACACAGGACTCCCATGACCAATATAAAACACTAGCAAGGTTTGATGGGCATGGATCTTGAGTTTGGGAGTTGTCGTTCACCTACATCTGTGAACTCAAACAATGATGGATCAGGACCAAATTTGGCACAAATACTCAATATGCCCATATGTGAACACTAGTGGAGTTTGGGGGAAATAGACCTTGGCATTTGGGAGTTGTAGTTGCTGGGATTTATAGTTCACCCACAATCAAAGAGCATTCTGAACCCCACCAATAGAACTGGACCTAACTCTCCACACAGAAACCAGATGACCAAGAGAAAATCCTGTGTTTTCTGATGGTTTTTGGCGACCCCTCAGACTCCCTCTCGCGACCCCCCCCAGGGGTCCCGACCCCCAGGTTGAGAAACACTGATCTAGTTCGTATACAGATGCTATAGCTGCAGAACCCATATCTACGAGATTTCTATGCTCAAACTTGGCAAGTACCGGTTTTTGCTAATGAAAACACTTCTCGCTTGATAAAAGTGAAGTAATGAAATAGAATAACTATCAGTGGAGAGTAGTAATATTCAAGGCACAACTGATTTGAGTAATTTGCATCAATTCAGAGTAATTTAAGTGTCCAATTTCACTTCAAGTATTTAGTGAGAATATGCAAGAATATCCTGTCACCTGATGTTAATTTTTGTCCTGCTGATTTTTTAAAAAAAATTACATACAAAAATATTGACTTACCTATGAAAGTAATAATTGTGCTTTGGAGTTTTTCACAAATTTCTTGCTGTGTTTATATGCAAAACAAAAGGATATTAGCAAAGGCTTTCATGGCTGGAATCACTGAGTTGTTGTAGGTTATTCGGGCTTCTAGAACATGGCCATATAGCCCAAAAAAACTACAACCCAAAAGACATTGTTATATATTTTGTATAGCTTGTAATGTTAAAAGAACACTAAGAGGAGTGGTGATGCTTTGAATGAAAGTTGCCTCCCTTTTCTGTGCTCATGTGCTTTCTAAGTCTATGGTCTCACCACTCCTTTCTATGAGTGGTCTTTCCCACTCTCCATTGTCACCAATGGTTTCATCAGACTACAGTTTTAAAGCAGGCACCCCTCCATTCTTGGCATCCTCTGCCTCCTGCAGAACTCTGGGAAATGTAGTTTGGGAAGGTGGGGACCTCTCTAGCTGACAATTCTGAAGGCTCCGCCCTAAACTACATTTCCCAATAAAGCAGGGTGCCTGGTTTAAAATACTAGTCTGATGAGGCTGCAGGTGACCACTGTATGCATTCTGATTTTAATTTTTAAATATGAATAATAATAATAATAATAATAATAATAATAATTTTATTTCTTACCCACCACTCCTTGTGGATTGAAATGGGTTACAGAATAAATAAAACACATGCACATTGTAAAAAGTACCAAAAATGCATATATTAAAATGCATTCTTTTTTATTTAATTTTTATTGTGATGAAAATAAAAAATAGAAGAAATTCATTTCTTTTACATTGAATGAGAGAGAGCAATATAATCATAGAAATTTGGAAAAGATAAGAGAAAGAAAAAAAGAAGAGAAAAATAAAGAAAAAATAATAAAAAAGGGGAAAAAAGGAAAAGTGTATGTATATATAAAAATAATTCTATAGAATACATCAGAGGTCCACAAACTTTTTAAACAGAGGGCCAGGTCACAGTCCCTCAAACTGTTGGCGGGCTGGATTATAATTTGAAAAAACATGAATTAATTCTTATGCATACTGCAATATCTTATTCGTAGTGAAAACAAAACCACTAAAAAACAACACTAATTAAAATGAAGAATAATTTTAACAAATATACTTATTAGTATTTCACTGAGGTGTGGACCTGCTTTTGGCTGATGAGATACGATTGTTGTTGTTGTTGTTATGTGCTTTCAAGTCATTTGAGACAGGTTGACCCTGAGTAAGGGCCGGGTAAATCACCTTGGAGGGCCGTATCCGGCCCTCGGGCCTTGGTTTGAGGACCCCTGGAATACATATTTAAATACACAAAACAGAGATTAAACAATGGGCACAAGTTTAAAATTCATGTTTAAAACTGGCTGCTGGAAGAGATAGGTTAGATGGTTTCACAGGTTGTTCCACAGACCCCCCCCCCCCCCCCATGAGGACCTAAGTTTGCAGAGTGGATTGAATGGGAGAAGGCAATCCTTTAGGTAACCTGAACCCAAACCATTCAGGGCTTTAAAGGTCAAAACCAACACCTTGTGCTTTGCCCAGAAACTAATTGGCAGTCAGTGAAGTGATTTTAGGATAGGTGTAATATACTCACTCCTAGATGTTCCTGTAAGCAATCTAGCTGCCGTATTTTGAACCAACTGGAGTTTCCAAACTGGGTACAAAGATAGCCCAATGTAAAGCACATTGCAGAAGCCCAACCTTGAGGTTACTAGTACGTGCACTACCATCTTAAGGTCCTCCAAATCTAGGAAAAGGTGCAGTTGAAGCTGGTAATAAGCACTCCTGGCTGTCGCATCTGCTTGGGCTGACATTTGGAGAAACAGATCCAGGAGCACTCCCAAACTGTGAACACAGTCTTTCAAGGGGAGTGTAATCCCATTCAGAACTGGTTGACACACCTCCATTCCCAGATTAGGTCCTTTGATGACAAGCATCTCTGTTTTGTCTGGATTCAGTTACAATTTGTTTTACCTCATCTAGCCCATTACCTCCTCCAGGCATTTATTCCGAGGAGACACACTATCCTTAGTTGAAGCTATTTTTGAAGGCACCCCACCCCATGCCTATGATCTCTCCCAGCAGCTTGATGTAAATATTAAAGAGCATTGGCAATAGAATGGCACCTTGTGGGACACCACATAACAGCTCTTTTTTTTGAGGAGGAGCTATCCCCAAGCACCACCATCTGGAATCTGCCTAAAAGGTACAACCAGCCCCTCCAGGTGTTACCATGGTTGATAGTATCAAAGGCCACTGAGAGGTCTAGAAGCACCAACAGGTACACAAATCCCTTGTCAGTATCATCCTCTAAGGCGGCCATAGCAGTCTCAACTTCATATCCTGCTCTGAAGCCAGTTTGAAATGGGTCAAGGAAGCATATGTCACAATATATATATTTATATGCTATATAGGAACGCCTAGAACCATGAGAAATGTAAAATATTTACTGTTAATACCTCATTCTTGACTTGTCCTGCTTGAAAATAAAATTGCTCTCCTGTGGGGCATATGCTCCACACTAGGAACTTTACATGGTTCTAAAACACATTTTGCCGCTTTTCCAAGAACTGATATTTCTTCTGTCAGGGATCCTAGGATGACACCAATGGAACAAAAAAATGAGATTTATTTCTGAATAAACATCCATGAGCGGCATTAAAAATCCCCTTCTACGCAGAGAGTCAGTGTGTATAGTGGTTTGAGCACTGAACTATGATTCTGGAGACAAGGACTCAAATCCCTACTCAGCCATGTAAACCCATAGACACTCTTGACCTCAGAAGGATACAAGGATAAAAAAACATCTCTGAACAAACTTTGCCCCACCAAAAATATATCCTGTGATAGGATTGCTGTAAGTCTCAAATTACTTGAAGGCATACAAGAAACAACAAATCTTATGCAACTCTGCCCCCTTGTGTTTTATTCAAATAATGCAAGAAACAATTTCAAGTAGTGAAACCGTCTCCGGATTGAGACAGTATCATTTTTTAAAAGAAACAAAATTCCCTTATGCACTTATCCCTCCTACATGTAAAAAAATAAAAAGCTAGCTAGATATGTTAAATGCAATCTCATATTTGATCTATCTAGTTCTAATTTTATTGTGTTTCCTTTAAAAGCTCTCCATAGATGTCTAATCAAAACAGGGTTTTCCCACCTTTTGTTTATCTCATGAAGTTATTTCCCAGAGAAATAGACCAAACTTCCAGTCACTCCTGGAAAGGAAGCAAAAAGAGGCTGAGCATATTCTTTTTTTTTTTTTTGGAGATTGCATTTATTTTATATATTCATTACTACTTTTATTGCCCCCCTTTCATTAAAGAAGCATGAGGTGGTCATGTATATAACAAGCATTGGGATAGGTTAAAGAGAAAGCAAAGACTTGTATCTCAATCTTCCAGGTCCCAGTTTAGCACTCTGTGGTTCTACTGCATCACACTGTCTCCAATTCTCCCCCTACCCCAGGCCAAAGATGCCTGTCTATTATTTCCCATTTTCTAACTCACGGTTGTCACTTGCAAGGCCCATAGGCCAAATTAGGCCTGCCAGGTCATTTTATATGACCCGTGAGGCTTTCAATGGCAGGGAAACATGCATTGATATACTCTTACAATTACAATTTGCCCTTCTCTTGCACATACTTTCCCACAAGCAAGAGTCTTCCCCTATGTCTTCTCTCTTTTTTTTCTCTTTTTTTTTGCTGTTCCAGCAGTCACCAGCCAGCCCCTCTCAATATTTTTATTAGTTTTGTCACACATACATTTATACATAAAAACACTGACAGGGTTCAAGGGTGATTATCGGGTCGTAGGTGTGGGAGGGGGAGGGTCGGGGCGGTGAAGGGGGGATGGATAGGAGGGGTGGGAAGGGATCAGAGATAAAGGCACTTCCAGGATTCGCCCAGAAGGCTTTACATCTTATTGCTTTTATATACGTCACTCCACATCATTCATACAGTATTTCAAGTCTTTAATACATTGTTACTCTTTATTTCAATGCTCTTGTTTCTTAATACCCTTTAATCTATCTATTCGCTCCAGGAGTTCATCCTGTTCTTTATGAGTCTAATCTTTGGATTTTCTTTAGATGTCTATTGTGTACATCTCTTTGTTTCTTTCCCTTATCAATTTTAATACTGCACTCCAATCTGTTCTTTGAGGTTTCTTATAGATCAGGGAAATTTTGTGCGTCAGAATGTCCATACTTATTATGTCCATTACTTTACTGATCCAGTGTTCCATTGTTGGTATCTCTTTGGTTTTCCACAGTTTTACTAATACCATCCTAGCTGCTGCTATCAGGTAGAAAAAAACTCTGTCCTCATTCATTTCCAATTTCAGATTGTGAATACCTAATAGTAATGTTGCTGGCTTAGGTTCAAATTTTATTTCTATTTTTTTTTCCCAACATTTTGTGTATCTGTGCCCAGTATCTTTTAACCTTTCTACAATTCCACCATATGTGTAGAAATTCGCCTTTTTCCTTTCCACACTTCCAGCATTGGTTTTTCGTTTTATCTTTGCTGATTTTTGCTAGTATCTCGGGTGTTATATACCACCTATAGAAGATCTTATACCAGCTCTCCTTCAAGTATGTGGCATGCGTATACTTAATTTTCTTTTTCCAAATTTTTTCCCAGTCCGCCAGAGATATGGGGTGTCCTATATCTTGTGCCCAGTTTATCATGTTGGTTTTAATTTGATCCTTCTCTGTTGCCCACGTTAAGAGTTGATTGTATATTTTCCTTATTATTTTTGTTTCTGTCAGCAGTATTTTGTCCCAGAGGGTCTTCTTGATTTCGAAGCCTATTATTTTGTCTATCTTAAAGTTTTCTCTTATTTGGTGGTAGTAAAACCATGAGATTGTAGGGTCTATCTGTATCAGTTCTTCCCTTGATTTTAACATTATTTCTTGTCCCTTAATTTTTACAAGTTGACTATAGTTTAACAAGATGTTCTTGGGAATCTCCCTTTTATGGTATGCTTCATTAGGGGAGAACCACATTGGGGTTTTCTGGTACAGCATATTTTTGTATTTGTTCCATGTGAAGATTAGTGCGGCTCTTATTGGGTGATTTTTGAAGCTTTTTTCTTTCTTACCTCATTGTCTTCTCTCTCTAATCCTCATCTGGTAGTTGGGATCTAGTAGTGCAATATCTCAAAGCCAACATGTTTTGCATTTGTAAGCAAAAAGTTGCTGATAGCCATATTCTTCATGACTTTCTTTAAAAGCCATTTAAGGAGCTTATCACATGGCACTGGGATAACATAGCTGCACTGTGATGGGCACATCTTAGTCTGTAACTTGTGTCACTATGTTTTGGTGCTCACCTTGCTGAACCACTGTTGAATCATCTGGAAATCAAGTATTTCCCCTCTTTTCTAATGCCCCAATCAGCAAAGTTTCCTAGGAAGCAGATGGTTGGGATGAAAAAACTGTCAGGTAGGTAACCCAGGATTTTTTTACTTTATTTTTATCTCACCTTTTGGGTGCAAGGTGCTAGTCACAGGTTATCCAGTATGGTAAAGGCAAAAGGAAGAGGGTGGTTGTCAAAGTTTCTACCTGGCTTCCTTCATCTTCCATCCACTCTCTACTGATTGGAAAGGATTATATGGTCTGAAAGTGCTTTTCTGGAAGTTCCAACAAGTAATAAATGAGATTTTCTTTTGCAAAGTATCTAACTATTTTATTTTTCAGTACTGTAGTTTGGACAGGTCCAACACTGGATGTGAATATCTCAGTCCATTTTATTGCGATATTGGGAACATAGTGGGTGCAGTGTGGATGTGATTTCATCGCTCCTTCTTTTGGATTCTTCCCAAGAATCTCCATAAGAAATTCTGCTAACTTTCTAACTGTCAGAGAAGCAGTTTCCAAATGGAAAGGTCCAAAAGAACTGAGCATTGTATTAAGCACCCCTATCACTGGCCACATCTTGGTGCAATGAATTGTACAAATTATGTGTTCAACAAATTGGAGGCTTTATTTTAGCTACCCTTGAATTTACTGAGTAAGATATGACTTCTTATTGCTGAGTGATTTGCAAGTTTGGTGATGTTCATGTGAGAAGGGTTTCGGCTGAAAAGTAGGTCATCAACCCTTGCTAAAGAAGTTGCCTGGGGCATTTGATCCAAGGAGTTTTTGACACATGCAAACCATTGAGCCATCACTGAATGATGTACATAGATGAATAAACTTGCAAAGCTTTTGATGGAAGTAAAAAGCAGAAGCTGGATAGAATAGCAGTTTTCCTTAGCCTGTGGTTTTTAATTGCCAGGGCATCTTCATTCTAAGCAAACGTGTATGGCAGAGATGAGTAAGACAAGGGATCATACTTTTGTTTGCCCATTTTTGAAGTTATCTGACCCAAAATTCAGCAGTGTTATGGCAGAATAATTCCCCTCCAATAAATATGACTGTACAAAACAAGGTCTTTATCCCCTGCAGTGGCATCACATCTCAAATGGAGTAACTTATGATGTCACCCTGTGGACCTCCTTATGAACCAGACCATACAGAATCCATAGTAATGTTTTGTGTAATAATAATATTTGTAAATCTTCATTCCCATATGTCACTGAATGTAATGACAAAATCAGTGATTATAAAAAACAAATATGTTCAAACAAAACCACATCATCTGAAGTGTGATTGGAATTTGGTAATAATGATAGTGCTCACTGAAGCACATGCACATTAGAAAATCCAAAAATAAATCAGTATAGCATCTTAGCTTTGAAGGCATATTGCCACAGTAGATGTAAATTGTGCTTGTGGAAAAATGTTTTTATGATTACACCTAAGTATATGAACATTTTTATTAAAAAACAATAACATACTGCTGAACAGGTGCATACAGGCAGTAATGTTAGTGCCTGTATGCACCTGTATTTCTCCCCTGCACCACCCCCACCCTGATGGTATCACCTGGCATGGTTTGCACCTCTCTCTGCACTCCCCTGGTGATGCCAGTGATCTCATGAATGCCATAATTTAATTTTTAAAAAATCCCCTTGACAGTAGTGCATTTTCCTTTAACTCATGTTTTATGTGACTATGGGTTGTGAGTTGGAAATCAGTGCTAAAACCCTCCGGAAAGCAAAAGAATCTCTGCTTTTTATGCTCATATTCTGCAATACATACACACCATGGATCATCCATGTAGTTTATTCTAATAGGTATAAACACCTGAAGGATAAACATTAACAAAACGTCAGTGCTATCAACTTTGAACACAAGATGGAAGCACATAGCTAATCTGAAAGGATGAGCCAGGAAGCTTCTGTTTTCGCCAGTTCACCCATTTTACTACACATCAATATTAACCTTAAAAACCTATTAGACCTGTTTTCCATGTCAACCATTTATAAACTTCTAACTTTTGCCTCCTTCTGAGATTGAGAAAGTGTGACTTATCAAAGGTTTCCATGGCTGAGTGGGGATTTGAACCCTGATCTCTAGAACTGTCCAGATACAATACATTACCTTCTCACCCAGTGTTTTTAAACTTTTAATCCTTGCTATTGGCCCTGCCCACTGTGATTTATTCTCTGTTTAAATTATTGTGATTTTATATTGTTTATGTTTATTTATATTGTTTCTTGTATTTTATTTTTAATTTTTATATTGTACTGTCTTTGTATGTTGTTTATTTGCATTGCTGCATTGTTGGGCCTGGCCTCATGTAAGCTGCCCGAGTCCCCTTGGGGAGATGGTGGCGGAGTATAAATCAAGTTTACTTTTATTAACTGCAGTGACTATTACAATTGTATCATCATTGTTGCTATCCTATTATAATTACAGTAGAGTCTCGCTTATCCAACATTCTGTCTTATCTGACACTCTTATCCGATGCCCCCCCCCCCCTTTCCTCCAGCATTTCCCCTTCAATTAAAGGAGCACTCCCCAACTCTCTCTCAATTCCCAATAAGTGAAAAAGGCAAGATGAGGAGGGGGGGTGAAAGGGGGGAAAGAGGCAGGATTGAAAACAGAAGCATCCTCCCTCCTTCCCTTTGTGATTTCCATGCTCCTCTTCTGCATCCAGGCACTTCCTGCTAGGCCGCTCTAGCCCCGAGGCATTGCCTTGCCTTAACCCTTTGAGTCTCTGTTGTTAGTATTCAAGGTGTCTAGCACCGCATCGGATGGGTAACTGTAGGAAACTCGGTATTATCCAACATTTTTGTTTATCCGACGTTTTGCTGACCCATTTATGTTGGATAAGCGAGGCTCTACTGCAGTATCATTTATTCATTCATTTCCTGCTTTTCCCCCCATTCTGGAACACAAGGTGATACACAAGAGTTAAAATAAATGCACTGTAAAAATTGCCTCAATTTAAAATATAATTAAACTAGCTGTGCCCTGCCACGCGTTGCTGTGGCCTATAGTAAAACTGATCAAAGTTGAGGTAGATATCTGGACTATTATGAAAGAGAGGTCCCTACCTATTCCTTCCCCTTTTCCTCCCCCTTTCTCTCCTTTCTTCCTTCTCTACCTCTTTCTTTCTTTCACTACTTGGTTTCATCCTTCTCTCTTTCCTTCATTCCCTCCCCCTTTCTTCCTTTGCCTTTCTTCCCTCCCTGTTTGCTTCCTTCTTTCACTTTTTATTTCCTTTTATTTTACCACCATCATAACAATAACAATAATGCAATACATTGCCTCTGGGACCTGACACCTCTCCCATTCCCCCTAAAAGGGTCTCATAGGAACAATAGCATAATAATAATAATAATAATAATAATAATAATAATAATAATAGAAATAACAACCTTTAACCGCCACGTGTTGCTGTGGCCAATCTTCCCTCTTTCTCTCCTTCTTTCCCTCCTTCCTTCCCTCCCATCTTTCCTTCTCCTCTTCTTTCTCTATCTCTTTCCTTCCTTCCCCCTTTTTCTTTCTTTTCTGCTGTCTCTCTTTTCTTTCCTTCCATCTTTCCTTTTCTTTCCTTTTCTTCTTCCTTCTTTCTCTAACTTTCCTTCCTTCCCCCTTTTTCTTTACCTCCCTTTCTCTTTCTTCCTTCTTTCCTTCCTTCCTGTCTTTCCTAGATTTTGACAGGGCGGGAAGGGGCGGGGTGGGGTTTGGAGGTGGCGTGAAGTAAAAGGAGGTAAGATTGGGGTGGGGGAGTGATGGAGCGTGGGGTTGCGTGTGTGTGTGCAGCGGCGGGGGGAGTGATGGAGCGTGGGGTTGCGTGTGTGTGTGCGGCGGGGGGAGTGATGGAGCATGGGGTTGCGTGTGTGTGTGCGGCAGCGGGGGGAGTGGGGTTGCGTGTGTGCGTGCGGCGGCGGGGGGAGTGGGGTTGCGTGTGTGCGTGTGGCGGCGGGGGGAGTGATGGAGTGTGGGGTTGTGTGTGTGTGCGGCAGGGTGTGTGTGTGTGCGGGAAGCGGCGCGACGGGGCTTGGAGTGAGTTGTTTTTCATTTTGAGTAGATATGTTTGTACCTTGTGGGTTGTGTTATGGGCATGGGAATTTTGGTTAAGTTTCGTTGGGGGATTTTTGAGTTTTGTTGTTTTGCCGTTTTGTGAGTGTGTTGTGTTGTTTTTCATTTTGAGTAGATATGTTTGTACCTTGTGGGTTGTGTTATGGGCATGGGAATTTTGATTAAGTTTCGTTGGGGGATTTTTGAGTTTTGTTGTTTTGCCGTTTTGTGAGTGTGTTGTTGTGTTGTTTTTCATTTTGAGTAGATATGTTTGTACCTTGTGGGTTGTGTTATGGGCATGGGAATTTTGGTTAAGTTTCATTGGGGGGGTTTTGAGTTTTGTTTTTTTGCCGTTTTGAGTGTGTTGTTGTGTTGTTTTTCATTTTGAGTAGATATGTTTGTACCTTGTGGGTTGTGTTATGAGCATGGGAATTTTGGTTAAGTTTCGTTGGGGTTTTTTTGAGTTTTATTCTTTTGCCGTTTTGTGAGTGTGTTGTTGTGTTGTTTTTCATTTTGAGTAGATATGTTTGTACCTTGTGGGTTGTGTTATGGGCATGGGAATTTTGGTTAAGTTTCGTTGGGGGATTTTTGAGTTTTGTTGTTTTGCCGTTTTGTGAGTGTGTTGTTGTGTTGTTTTTCATTTTGAGTAGATATGTTTGTACCTTGTGGGTTGCGTTATGGGCATGGGAATTTTGGTTAAGTTTCCTTGGGGGATTTTTGAGTTTTGTTGTTTTGCCGTTTTGTGAGTGTGTTGTTGTGTTGTTTTTCATTTTGAGTAGATATGTTTGTACCTTGTGGGTTGTGTTATGCGCATGAGAAGTTTGGTTAAGTTTCGTTGGGGGATTTTTGAGTTTTGTTGTTTTGCCGTTTTGTGAGTGTGTTGTTGTGTTGTTTTTCATTTTGAGTAGATATGTTTGTACCTTGTGGGTTGTGTTATGGGCATGGGAATTTTGGTTAAGTTTCGTTGGGGGATTTTTGAGTTTTGTTGTTTTGCCGTTTTGTGAGTGTGTTGTTGTGTTGTTTTTCATTTTGAGTAGATATGTTTGTACCTTGTGGGTTGTGTTATGGGCATGGGAATTTTCGTTGGGGGGTTATTGAGTTTTGTTTCCTCGTTGGATGCCCCTAACAAATTTATATATATAGATTATCAATAAAATTAAAAGCAGTTAAAATAAACCCTTAAAAAGGGGAGCAACAAAAATAGACAATTTCCCTCTGAACTGTCAGCCCCCAAAGATCATCCAAAGCTCTCTTTTTGTCATTCAGAACTCTATTCTCTCTATTTTGTTTTCCTCTCACAATCTGCTTCCATGGTTTTTTGGAAAGAAAGAGGGAAGGAAGGATAAAAGGTGGGAGGGAGAGACTTAGGTATATCATTCTTGACTGGAAGAGGGACATTTTGATAAAAGGGTGTATTAATTAACTAAATTTATAGCAGAACCTTTGCTCAAGGCAGCTGTAGAGCTGAATTAGCCTTTTCCATCCAGACCACACTAGCTAGGGGCTGTAGTCCAGCATATATGGAAATCACCAGGCTGGAAACAACTAAATGAAAAATCTTGAGAATGGGTGGGCCAGAAAAGAAGATATATTTTTCCACTTACATCACTGGGGTTCCTCTTTTTATTTTAATGCAACCATAGCAAGAAGACGGGAATTTGCATCTCTCCATACAGCAGTCAATTAGAGGAAGGAGAAAATACTTAAGTATCTATTTTGAGGGGCTGTTTTTTAATGAGTTTTTTTGGCAATCAATAAGCATCAAATTCATATTTCAGATCACAACAAGGGAAGTTATATTGACATTTCAATGAAATCTAATTGGCAGGTTCTGCACTCCATTCAAGAAAAGAGAAGCAATCCATGTGTCATCTGAAGGGAGTTAACACAATGGTGGTGACTAATAGTAACCATGGAAATGAAAAGATAGTGGATAGAGCCCAGTGCGCAAACCTCACTGGCATCCTCAAAGAGCAGAAAATGGGAGCTTGATTAATTTTTGCACAGATCAAAGCAAGATCTGTCAGTGGCAATTACAGACAAGACAAAGAAAGCAAAGTGCATGGAGTCTTTTCAGGAGTCTAAGGCATTCAGGATCAGGATATATTGCCATTTCCCATTGCAAAGAATGAAAATGTCTTTGATGTCAAGAAGTGACTACACAGTGCAGATTGACAGAATTTACTGCATGCAGATGAAGTCAGGTAGAAGCCACAAATGGGTTTTAAAATAGGATCAGTGGCATTATACATAAAAGGGATAAAAGAATGTAAGTAGATGAGACCTCTCTCTAAGGGAAAAACAGAGCCACGGTGGTGCAATGGGTTAAACCCCTGTGCCAGCTGAACTGCTGACCTGAAGGTCAGCAGTTCGAATCCATGAGATGGGGTGAGTTCCCATCTGTCAGCTTTAGCTTCCTATGTGGGGACATGAGAGAAGCCTCCCACAGGATGGTAAAAAATTCAGGCATCCCCTGGGCAACCTTCTGCAAACAGCCAGTTCTCTCACACCAGAAGCACCCTTGCAGGGAAAAACTAGACTAGTAGTTTACTTCTGCACAAAATGGCATCCTGGATGATGTGTTCTGGGCATTTTAATAGTCCCACACAGAAAAAACAAAACAAATCTGGAAATTAGTTTGAACTGGGATGTTATTAACTGGACATCTTGTAATGCATGTGAATGTGATCTGTTACCTTGTCTGCTCAAGAACATTTTAACTCAGAAATCATAATTTTGTATAGAAATATTAGCTGGCAAAGCATAGCATATTAGGATATGGCGCTTGTGCTGTTACGGTTGATATCCTTTATTGGGTCTGAAAAGATAATAGATATAGATATAGATATATCATCCTTCATTACTTGACAACCTCTGGTAGTAATATACCATTGCTTGGATTGAAGCAAGTAAAAAATAAAGAACAGGATTTGTAAAAAGACAATGAATTATTAAAATAAAGAGAGTAACATATTCACAGTACAGTACAGCTGTCTTATCTGTGGACTCGATGTCCCTTATCTGCAGACTCACACTCCAAAAATTTCCCTTCAGAAAGTGTTTGTGGGTCTCTCTAGGTCGTCCAGTGCAATTCTATGGTATGCCTCAAGACCAGGTGTAGGAAATATATATGTGGTTATCTGCAGTTTCAGGTTTCTTCCAAGTGATCTTTGAACATATCCCCAGCTGATATGGTTCATATTTGTATAAAACACAAGATATGGTTAATATGTAATATATACTTATGACACAATGTTACTTTTAGAGGAAAGGAAAAGATTTACGCTGGGAATATTTTTATGCTTTTAGATCTCCCTGACAATTTTCCACAATGGATTACACATACTTTATTCCTGCATTTGGCCACTTTTACTGTAAAGACAATCTTCCAGGTGACAAACTGGTCAGTTGGCTGCAACAACAAAAAACCCACAAATTTCCTCTTTGTATTCCAGGTTCTCATTTCTTTCTGATGGGGATCTAAATAGTATTCTCTGATGTCACTATACAGCTGACATTCAAAGCCTGCCAAATTGCACGATAGAGCCCATTTGTTTGAAGCATAGGCAAATCATGGGAAACAGAAGATAACTCTCTAGAGATCTTGGATGATAGTTCTTGGCTGTTGCCTCTGGCAACAAAATGGCTGAGTTCAGCTCTGGTAGGTGAGCCACAAGTCAACCTCACCCTAATCCTAACCTGTGTGTGCACCTGATTTACAATGATTCCATGGTTCTTAGTCAAGGATGTGGTTTTGCTAGTTCCTTCCTCTGAAATATGTGGCACCTGGTATTCCCTGGCATCCCTCCTTCATGTTTAGGTTGCTTTAGGTTGCTTTCAGACAAGACTTCTATTATCATGTTACTTTTCCTCATTCACAGAATTTTACAAGACCTCTTTTGCCCCTTCATTTTTTTTCTTTCTACAAAAAACAGGTACGGAATACTTGCAGCGGACCTTTTGATTGAAAGGGCTAGAAACCATCTGTCAGGAAGTAGTTCTCATTGTTTGTGCTCTATAGCAACACAGTATGGCAGAAGAAGCCGAGAATATAGAACAGACTTGGGACCATAGATAGGCCCGTTGTTTATTCTTCTGTCAAGGCATGCCATAAACTTTTCCTGCCTGTCCTCACTGTGGCATGCGTACCCTACAAGTTGGTCATCATGAGTGGTAATAACTGGCATTCCCAAAGAATTTTTGAAAACTCAATTATAAATATCTCTGGAGAGCACATTTATCAAGTTGGCATCACAATTAAGTACATGGTTTTTTTATTGATGCAGACCTTCTTCCTCTTTGAACTTTCTCTTCAGTTTATGCTTCAAAATTCAGTAGATGACAGAAGGATAACAGTTCCAGCTCCCACTCCTGCTCAGGGCATCTGAAGCAACCATACAGGGTGACAGCTAAGATGCACTGTTTACTTTGCACCAGCAACCTGGAGCTGTGTATGTAGTGTGCATTCTCAAAATAGTATTCATCAATTCATTTAGTAAGTACAATAGAACTGGATGGAATTGCCAACATTGAATGCGTACATTGTGTTGCAGATTTCTTCACAGAGTACAATGCCAGAGGAGAAGAATCTGTTAGTTGCCACAAAATCAAAATAGAATTACTAAATGACGTTGCTTATTTTTTCATAAGGAACTGAACCGCCATGGCTTACCATGCTGCCTTTTATTATATTAGGTGTGAGCAAACATGAAAAGCACAGGGGTGAATGTTTTCCCCTGTAATAGGCTAAACTCTTACCTTCAACCATCTCCAAAATAAAACAGGAAGTAAATTTCTTTTCCATTTTCAGCCATCCTTGGTTGATTTTTTGAGGGTAGGGTGGGAGTAGAGAGCTACAGAAGGAGATTTGCAGAAGTGTAGTTGATAAATTTGGGGTAATTTTTCTCCCACAGGATTGTGTGGGTAACGGGGCTCAAAGGAACTTTGGTATCTGATAGAAGTCAGGGATGATTGCCTGTGGCCCAACAATCAGTTTTCCCAATCTCATCTTGCAGTCATATTTCTGAACCTGTTTACTCAGGAATATATTTTCATCATGTGCAATGGGACTTACATCCTGCTAAGGCTGGATCTACTCTTCCATATAATGCAGTTTGGAACTACTTTATAGGGTCAGTGTAAACCCATATAATGTAGTTCAACTAAATCTGCTTAATGTTCCTTTAGTTTAAGCACCTACATCAACATTTCCTCTGTGCCACCCACCTCTTCATTTTTAGGTCCTTTCCTTCCAGTCCGGTATTATCTTTCTTGTGAACTACTTCTCTGTTCAATGTTTGAAAGTGCTGTTTCTCAGAACATCTCCATTTTCCTTGCACTCCCTCGGTTGCTGCTATTTTCTCACTATATGCTTCTCTGCTCAGCATGTGATCTGTCAAGTCATATCATGTATTTTCTTCATGCCTATTTACTTGTCTGCTTCTTGAGTTGTGATTTTAGTTTGCTTTCTTCATCTAGATGT
The DNA here is from genome assembly GCF_037176765.1 of Anolis sagrei. NCBI lineage: Eukaryota > Metazoa > Chordata > Lepidosauria > Squamata > Anolidae > Anolis > Anolis sagrei. The sequence goes on from NC_090021.1 coordinate 254,863,549, forward strand.
GTTAAATCTATCCCCTCTTGCCTATAACATAATAAAATAGTAAGAGATGAAGAGAAATGGGAGATGACAGTCAGCCCTTTGCTCAAGAATGGCAACTTCTTTATAGATGGGTGTCTAGCCTTTAGTTAAATTTTTTCATTAAAAAAAACTATATTTCCCAGTTCTTCCATGCCACTGTTGAAAACCTTTCACTGTTTTTAGTTCCTCTAATTTGAAAAGCAAAATCTATTTTCTTGCAGTTTATATCTACCAGTTCTAGTTCTGACCTGTGGAGCAACATAGAATAGGCCAACTCAGTCTTCTATGTGACAATACTTCAGATGTCTGAAGACTTCTGTCACATCTCTCCTTCTTTTCCAGGCTAAGAATACCTAGCTTTTCTAAGTGTTTCTCAGATTGTTTTCCCACAGATATGCTCATTCTAAAAATCTGGTACCAGGAACTGAATATAGTATTTTCAACAATCTGATCAGTGCTGAATAGAACAGGAGAATTATCTTTGATCTGGATGACATATGCTTTTATTGGTCTTTCTCCCAGTATACACACACACACAGGCCCGTAGCAAGGATTTTGATTCGGGGGGAGGGCTGAGTTTGATTCGGGGGGGCTGAGTCTGAGTGAAAGAGGGTCTACCCTAGCAAACCTTTTGTATTGTTACCCCAATACCCCCATGCATATAAGATATATTGAGCATGGTGATCAGATCATGATATGAATAAACATAACAGTTTAAATAATGTACCAGTAAGGTCTTTTCGTGGACCACCATGACAATTTCGGGGGGGGGCTGAAGCCCCCAAAGCCCCCCCCCCCCCGCCTACGTGGTCCTGTACCTACATGCCTGCACACACACATACAATATCTATAAAATTTAATCTAGGTGTTTTCTCCTCTCTCTTGGCCTAAGCATTTTTACTTCCTGAATAGCAGCTGAAATCCTCCCAAACAAGGCTTTAATAAAAGTCTTGCTTCTTCATAACTTCATTATTTTTCCCAGTTCAAAGTGTTTCTGAAATGATTGCTTGACCCCGAAAAACACAGAAACATAATATCTATGTTGAATCAGAGCAAAGATCTATATAGCACAGCAAGTCCACAAGCAAAAGGCAAGTCCAATATATGTGTGCTTGTGTTACCCAGCAACTGGTATACACAGGGACTGGATGTAATAGCTATATAGTTGGCCTTCCACATTTGCATGTTAAGCATTCATGGATTTGATTTGCAAATTACTGTATTTGCTACTGCTGCCCACATCCATTTTTAACAGGGATTTTGATAACAAGTGGCACTGAGAGGAAACCAAACTGGTGGGGTATCTGGGCCTGACTGTGCATGGCTTCTCTTGTTCGTTCATGCCAGTAGGGAAGGGATACGATGGGAGGATAAAGGGGGCTCACATGATGTGGATAAGGGAACAGAACAAGAGGAGGAAGTGTGTACACTGGCAGGCGATAGGAAGGGAATGAGATGGTAAGGGGGGGTGCATTTCTGCACAATCACAAAGGGTAGGAGCAGTTTAGGGGAATGGGTTGTAAGGAGGACAGGCACATGTAGGCATGTAGCCAGGGGGGGGCTTGGGGGCTTCAGTCCCCCCCCCCCCCCAAATTCTGATGGTGGTCCGTGAGAAGGCCTTACTGGTACATTATTTAAACTGTTATGTTTATTCATATCATGATCTGATCACCATGCTCAATATATTCCATATGCATGGGTGTATTGGGGTAACGATACAAAAAGTTTGCTAGGGTAGACCCTCTTTCATTCAGACTCAGCCCCCCCCCCCCCGAACCAAACTCAGCCCCCCCCCCCCCGGAACAAAATCCTGGCTACGGGCCTGGGCACATGAGTTCATTCATGTGGGCAGGAAGAATGGGAAGGAACAAGAGGAGAGAGAGCATGCATATTGGTCCACTCTCTTACTTCTGAACGATGGGATAGGAGGGTGTGCCCAGATGTTTACTCACCGGCTCACTCATTCTAATGGGCAGGCATCACCTTTCTGCCTCCTCCATTCCCAGTCCCATTCCATTCCTTTTCCCCTTCCTGTCTGAGTAAGTGAGCAAGGGAATGCACACGTGGCCAGGCCCAACCACCCTGCAATACAGTTACATTTATGTTTTAAAAATACATGTTGGGGGAGGGGGCTAGAGATTTTCATGTTTTTTCTGCTATCATGGTGGTCCTGTACCCCAATCCACACAAAAAGTGGAGAGCCAACTGTATATCTACGATATGTGATAGTCACTTACAACCCCATCCTTTTAAAGCTGACGAAGTTGGCAGTAATTAGTTCTTTTTATGATAGCCAGTTCTATTGATCAATTACTCAAATGTATAAAGAATTGCTTCCCTTCATTTTTCCTTAATCTCCAAGCATTCACCGGCATACAAATAATTTTTCTGAACCACAGCAACCTGTATAGATCAGACACAGAAATATTGGGTTCCATTAGTTCTGAACTACCCAGCGTTTCAAAGATAGCAATATTAGTTTATCTGATCTGCTTACAGAAATTCCATTGTGCATTGTTGCTATGGTCTATTAAGTTAAATGTGGGCTACAAAGGTATGGACAAAGTCGAGAGATTAACTTTCAACTGCAACAAGAGGAAAATCATCTTAAAACATCTTCAAAACCAAGTCGTATCCTGATCCTTGCCATCTTTCCTATTTGTCATGATGCCATCTGCTGCTGGCAGATGGTGCAATTTACAATAGCCCAGAAGCTACAAAAAATAAGGAGGCAAAGAGGGTAAACAATGATATGATTAGTGAATTTGAAAGGTTTTTGAAAACTAGGTTTCAGATTTGATTCCACACTATGACAACTGTGCCTTTCACACTCAAAAGAATGAATAATTTGGTCAAGTAATGCTTTATACAGAATACATCTAAGTCATAATAATAATAATAATAATAATAATAATAATAGTTGTTGTTGTTGTTATTTATATCCTGCTTTATCTCTCCTGCGGGAGACTCAAAATGGCTTTACATAAAAGCATAGCATGCAATTTAAAATATACAAATATCCAAACATTAAAAAGGATTAAATATAAAGTGTATTAAAAATTCATAGTTAATAACCATTCAAACATGTTCAAAGGTAAAAATCACAGCACCCGACCTGATCTTAAACACTTTCATCTTTAAAAGCCTCTCTGAATGAAAATGTTTTAGCCTGCTGCCAGAAGGACAACAGGGAGGGGGCTATTCTAGCTTCCCTGGGCAGGGAGTTTCAGAGCCGAGGGGCAGCCACCGAGAAGGCCCACTCTCTTGTTTCCAACAACAGATCTTGTGATTGGGGTGGGACCGAGAGAAGGGCCTCTCCTGAAAAATCTCAGGACCCAGGGAGGTTCATACATGGAAATGTGGTCGGCCAAATAGCCTGGACTTGAACCATCTAGGGTTTTAAAGGTCATAACCAGTACTTTGAATTGTGCCTGGAAATAGACTGCCAGCTGTAAAGAACCCTTACCTTTAAGCAGCCAGGATGGAGAGCCTAGAGAAGCCTGAAAGCTTAATACAGATAGGATGTGGGCATGGTGAAGCCTTGGCAGCCATTTTAGTGTAGTTCAGAGCAGGGGGCGTGGCCTAGTCAAGAAGCCAGCAGGGAATGGCCGGGATTGGTGGAGAAAAAGGGGGCGGAGTTTAGGAGACTCTGAGAGGGAAAAAGGAGCGTTTTAAGTTATAGAGAGTTGTTGGAGTTTGGGGTTTGAAGAGAAAGGGAGTTTAGGAGTGTAGTGGTGTTAGAGTTAGGGAAAAAGGCCTGAGTTTGCCAGGAGTTCGCTAGGAAAGTAGCTAAAGCAAACTTACAGCTAATAGGAGATTAGCTGGGTAGTAGCAGGATAGAATCAGGCTAGATTTATCCGGGCTACTGAAGAATCTCTGGCAGAGACACAGTCCTGTTGGGATTCTTGTTTTGTTTTGGAGGGAGAGAAGAAACTCTTTTGTAACAAAGATAGAACCATTCTTGTAACCATCACGCTTTTAAGACACAACTTTCTGTAACAGCCAAGATATTGATGCATTTGTACCCGTTCTAATTAATAAACTTTGTTGATTATTGTTCATCAAAACCTGACTCAAGTATGCCTCTATGCTTGAAGATTTCCAAAGTGATCTTAAGTAGGTTTTAAGAAAACTAATGGTGGCAGCATTGATTAGTGATCTGAATAGATCTTTATAATTTGGTCACCAGCGATTGAGATAGATTTGCTAGATTCTTTATCATTGGTGGCAGCGAGTGAGAGATCTGATTTATCCGATCATTATACCAGCCAGTGGAGCTGCTTCAACAAAGGGGTTTTCCGCTTCCGCTAGCCAGCCACAGTTAGCAACTTGGCTGCTGCTCTTTGGACCAGTTTCCAAGCACTTTTCAGAGGCAGCTCTGTGTAGAGTGCATTACAGTAATCCAGACAGGATATAACTAAAGCATGGACCATCGTAGCCAGATATGGCTTCTCAAGGAATGGGCACAGTTGGTGCATAAGTTTAAATTGTGCAAATGTGCTCCTGATCACTGTCAATACCTGGGTCTCCAGGTTCAATGCTGAGTCCAGGAGGATTCCCAAACTGCGTGCCTATGTCTTCAGGCAGAGTGTGACCCCATCCAGCACAGACTGGATGCCTATTCCCTGGTCTGCCTTCCAACTGACCAGGAGTACCTCTGTCTTGTACGGATTAAGTTTCATTTTGTTTGCCCTCATTGCTAATTGTTGGTTGACGAAGCGATAAAACTGTTCCGACACACAGCCATAAAGCAATAAACCAATTCGCTTTATTTACAGCTATATACATAGCAGAGTAACATGGCAGCGTCTGCCTCCAGCAAAAGACAACTCAGTAATGGCTACTCGCTTCTTCTTCACATTCAGTAGACACGCCTACTTCACATTCCATAGAAGGCATTAGACGTCACATACAGGAAGCTGGAACCAACACACACATATACCCTTCTAGGATTCATACAACATTCAGTGGTTCCTTAACACTATCCCTGCTGAACATTATTACATACACATGATCACAGCATTAAAACACATTTTGGAAACCTACTACATAACTCAAAATACAGAAACTGACACTCATCCAGTCCATTAGTGATTATGGGCACTTGTTTAGAGTCATGACAGCTTCTTTGACATTTGGTGGAAAGGAGTACTAGAGTTGGGTGTTATCCGCATATAGGTGTCACCATACTCCAAAACTCCAGATGACCCCTCCCAGCCGTTTCATGTATATGGGGGACAAAATGGGCCATGGGTTCAAAAAGGAGTCTCCCAGCACCACGTTTTCAGCATGGCCCTCCAGGAAGTACAGGAGCCACTGTAAAAACAGTGAGGTGACCCAGAAGAATACCATTATCAATGGTATTGAAAGCCACTGAGAGGTCGAGGGGAACCAACAGAGACACACTCCCCACTGTCTAGTTCTCTTCACAGGTCTTCAACCAAGGTGATCAAAGCTGTCTCTGTTCTATAGCAAGGCCTGAAATCAGATTCAAATGGATCTAGATAATCCGTTACATCCAGAAATCCCTGGATTTGGGATGCCACCACATGCTCCAATACCTTGCTGAGAAAGGGAAGATTGGACACTGGCCAAAAATTGGCCATTATAGAGGAATTCAGGGATGGCTTTTATAACATAGGTCTCACAACCACCTTCTTTTGGCAAGTTAGAACTTTGCCTTGTTCTAAGGAGGCAAATAGAGGAAAGGAGTTGAGTGCCAATTTTAATTTAAAATGAATGCATCTTCTACTAACTGTATGTTTTTCAAAATAATTTGTGCAATGTAAGTATTATTGTTTGTACTCCATCCAATTATTCTTCCTATGTTTGGGACACACATGATTGCGTTGTTGTTGTGGGGAGCAAAAGGGAGCAAAATATAAGAACAGAGGCCATCCATTAAGTTGTACTTCAGTTTGGACTTCGGTATAAATTTCATAGTAGAATCTTTAGAAAGTATGGATTCAGTTACAGTCAGCTGCGGCGTCTGTTGTGTGGGAGATCTGTGCATCACCCATGTTGACATCTCTGTGAAAATGTTTTTGAAGTAAGAAGTTCTAGTGCCACACTTTCTGCATGGAAGACATCTGCAGCTATTTAAAAAACAGAGTGATATTGGCACCCATTCATTCTCTGCTGGATCCCTTTAGATAATCTAGTACCCTATTGGCCCAGTTGGATTAGATATTTTATGTCTTCAACAGCCGAAAAATCAAACATGAAGTATTCAGAGTAATACAATTGGAACTGGCTCTATGTGGATACTCCAGAAACCTGAAAATATACTACATTTCTACAATGTTCATTTAGATGTCTGTGGGAAAGTGTCAGAGGAAAGGGTCAAGATTGGATTTCAGGAAGAAGACTCTAGCAAGAATATGAAACAAAAGCCTGAAAGAAAAAAAAGCAGAAGAACCAGTGAGGTGTCACAAAGGGCCCTTCCACGCAGTCATATAATATCAAGGCAGGAAATCCCACAATATCTTCTTTGAACTGGGTTATCTGAGTCCACACTGCCATATATTCCAGTTCAAAGCAGATAATGTGGGATTTTATTAAGTTGTGTGGAAGGGGCTTTAGAGATCAAAACAGAAGTCAGTCCATAAGGAGAACAATGTGATTTGGAAGAGCGGGATAGGAACATTGATGGGGCAAAATCCAGGGAAGCTGAAAATACAATGAAGCAAGATGTTTTGTTAAACTGAAACTGTTAGGTGTTTTATAGAAGGGATATCAATGTGGTCAATTTAGTATTTGAGTATAGGAAGGCAGTAAAAATAAACTAATAAGGTCAAAATCTCCACATTCATAGAATCATAGAGTTAGAAGAGACCTCGTGGGCCATCCAGTCCAACCCCCTGCCAAAAAGCAGGAAAATCGCATTCAAAGCACCTCCTCCTGCCATGCAGGAAAAGCACAATCAAGGTACCCCCAACAGATGGTCATCCAGCCCCTGTTTAAAAGCCTCCAAGGAAGGAGCCTCTACCACACTCTGAGGCAGTAAGTTCCTGTTGAACAGCTCTGAAGTTCTTCCTAATGTTCAGGTTTAATCTCCTTTCCTGTAATATGACTCCATTTCTCTGAGTGTTAGTTTCCAGGGCAGCAGAAAACAAGCCTGCTCTCTCTTCCTTGTGACATCATTTCACATATTTATACATGGCTATCATGTTTTCTCTCAACCTTTTCTTCTGCAGACTAAATATCCCCAGCTCTTGACCCTCCTCATAGGGCATTGTTTCCAAACCTTTGATCATTTTAGTCACCCTCCTCTGAACACCTCCCAGTTTGTCAATATCCCTCTTGAATTGTGGGGCCCAAAACTGGACACAGCATTCCAGATGAGGTCTGACCCAAGCAGTATTCCAGGTGAGGCCTGCCCAAATCATGTGCTTTATTTAATTTGAAAACGCGCATCCAACTTTTTAGGAGGAATCCAAGGTAGGTAGCAATAAACAATCCAACTGTGGCATTACATTTCTGCAAAGGTGGGATTGGATTCTTCTGTGAGGCATGAGATCCTATCAGGTAGTGATCTTTCCATAACAAAGGAATTCTCTCTCTCCTAGATCATGGCACCCAGCACAGAAAACAAGGTATAGTGTGTTTTCAGCAACATGGATGAGGCAAGATGCCAGTTCGGACAGACTCACAGTTCTCATGGCAGACTTGAAGTACTGAAAAATGATGAATCTCTTTGTTAGTAGACATGTTTCGCTTTGGAATCTAAAATTTGAACTACAGTGTTCAGAGTTTGTGCTTTTAGTTATCAGTACTATTTAGGCCAATCAAAACAGTACACACATCCACACTTCTCAGTACAAACTGAGGTTGAGCACCACTTATCTGGAATTCCAACATCTGAAATAGTACCAATGAGTGACTGAGATAGTGCCACCTATGCTTTCTAGTGATTCAATGTTTCATGCATAAAATTATTTAAAATATTGACATTGCCTTCTGGCTATGTGCAAAAGGGAAGATGTGAAATATAAATTAGTTCTGCGTTTAGATTTGGATCCCATCTCCATGGTATTTCATTGTGTACAGAAATGCAAATTTCCAAGATCCAAAGAAATAAATCAAAATCCAAAACACTTCTGATCCAAAGCATTTTGGATAAGGTATACTCAACCTGTAATTCCTGTTGAACTCACTGAAGAAGGTGCACAAGGCTGAACATTATCTATGACTGCACATTATATATGTACAACCTATCTGTCTATATACTAGATTGTGAACGGTGCCTTTATATTTAAACAGCTGTGTTTTCCTTATAATGAGGGCTGAAGAGAAACAGTACAGAAGAGATTTGGTCTTTCCTTATGCTGCATTACAGGAAAAGTTCATTATTTAAATGCACCAGCAACCTCGTATGTATCACTGAATGTCTAGATACAAGTAACTTTCTGCACATATGTAAAATTGCCAATTACAAGGTTTTGATGCTCTTGCTTACCACCGCAGCTGTTTTGTACAAACACCATTTAAGTGTTATCAGAAATGGCAAAAAGATAATCTGACTCCGATTGCTAATCTGCCCTTCCCCCAGGTTGAAAATGCTGCTGCTAAACACCAGATCTGTAAATGGTAAAACAACTATAATCCAGGATTTAATCCAGGATGAACATGCAGATCTGGCAGGTATTATGGAGACCTGGTTGGACGAAGCTGGGGGAGTTAATCTCACCCAGCTTTGTCCACCAGATTTTTTGGTGCAGCAACAGGCTAGATGCAGAGGGTGGGGGGCTGGAGTCACTGTGGTCTATCAAGATTCTATCTCTCTGACTAGGTGCCCCATCTCGCAATTGACCTCATTTGAATGTGTCTATCTCAGGGTGGGTGACTAAGACAGAACAGAGATACTGTTGGTGTACCATTCACCCCGCTGCTTAACAGTATCCCTACCTCAGCTAGCCCGGGTGATCTCAGGCCTGGCATTGGAATCCCAGTGGCTAATAGTGCTGGGGGACTAATAATAACAACAACAACTTTATTCTTGTACCCCACCTCCATCTCCCCAAAGGGACCCGGGGCAGCTTACATATGGCACAAACTGCCTAAGACAAAACATAAGTGATTCTGTCAAATCGGGCCATGGTGGTCCATGCCCTTGTCACATCCAGACTGGTTTACTGTAATGTGCTTTACATAGGGCTGCCCTTGAAGACCATTCAGAAACTTCAGCTGGTTCAAAAATCTGTGGCCAGGTTGCTTCCTGGAGTGCCATACAGGGAGTGAACAACACCCCTGTTATGGCAACTCCACTAGCTACCAGTGGGCACAATTGAATGTGCTGGTTTTAACCTTTAAAGCCCTAAATGCTTCAGGACCAACCTATCTATCTGACCACATCTCCCGATACGAGACTACCCAATCCCTACGATCAGCTGGAGAGGCCCTACTCTCAGTGCCAACCCCATCTCAGGTGCGGTTGGTGGAAACTCCTTGGCTCTGGAACTCCCTTCCAAAGGACATCAGAATGGCTCTCTTCCTGTTATCCTTCAAAAAATAAATAAAAACATTTCTTTTGGGGAAGACAATGGCTAAGTTGGGTTAATTGCAATGGACATGGAATATGGCAATGGGAAAGTTGCAGTTTTAATTTTAATCATATAAGTTTTAATAATTGTCCTATCCTGTATTAATGTTTTTAGATTAGCTGGATAATTTTTTATAAGAATTTATTGATTTGTATTTTGACTATGATGTGGTGTATGTCGAATGGCATTGAATGGTTGCCATATGTTAGCCGCTCCGAGTCCCTCAATGAGAGAGAGAGAGAGCAGGATATAAAGCAAAGTTAAAAAATATATAAATAAATATATCAATGAGATTGGCATAGCAATATACAATTTAGCAACCAATTCAATGCTCTGCAATGGTCTGAATTCACAATTGGATTTAGGTTACAATGTTGAACATGGAATTTTCTGGAGACATTAAAAGAATTTTTTTTGAGCTGGGCCAAAAATGACAAAATCAATTTTAACAGAAAGGAATGTATGGTGCTATAACTTAGGCAATAAAAATTGAATCCATAGACCACAAACTTAACATGAGTCAACAGTTTGATGCAGAAGCTAGAGGGAAAAAAGCCAATGCAATTCTAGGCTGCATCAATAGTAGAGTGTCTATGAGGGAAGTCATACTGCCACTCTTTTTTGCTTTAGTAAGACCTCACCTGGAATACTGTGTCCAGTTTTGGACACCACAATTCAAGGACATTGTCAAGCTAGAACATGTCAAACACAGGCAATCAAAATGATCAAAGGTTTGGAAGCCAAGTCCTATGGAGAGTGGCTGAGGGAGCTGGGTAGTGTGTTTAGCTTAAAAGAGAAGATTGATAAGGGACATGATAGCCATGTTCAAATATTTCTAGAGACTAGGAAATGGAGCAATAGATTCAAATTGCAGAAAGAATGATTCCACCTAAACACTGGGAATAATTTCTTGTTGATAAGAGCTGTTCAACAGTAGAACCCACTGCCTTGAAGTATGGAGGAAGCTCCTTCTTTGGAGGCTTTTAAGCAGAGACAGATGGTCGGGGGTGCTTTGATCATGTGTTCTTACATGGCAGAAGATTGGATTGGATGGTCTTTGTGGTCTCTTCTAATTCTATGATTCTATACTTGTAATATTGCATCATCCTTGTAAAATATTTATCTCCCTCACAAACACAATTTTGATGCATGAACAAAGCATTTGCAACTGATAACTTTGATAACATTTCAGCTGGAACTGGTTCATATTGGCGGATTGCAATAAGTTATATGTCACCAGGATGGAATGTGGGTGCAATTTGTTTTCTTTTTGTGAAAGATGTGGTAAGGAATGTTGTATATGCTATATGAGCTTGCATGTACAACATAAGAGGTGGAACTACTTAACTGAATCACAAAATCACAATGAACACACTTTCTTGTGTGTGATATATCATCTCATTCAAGCATTTAGTCACAAGCAGTTGCTCCCTTTATTCCTGTTATTACCATGGAAACAGGAAGCTATATCCTTAGGGAAAAATCTGTGGGAACCTGAAATGTCAATCAGCAGGCTGGCTAACATTCAACTAGGAATGATAAGTCTATTGCGATGCCCTTCTCAAAACTTACTAATACAAGTTCTAGATTGCAGATATTATTTTGGAAGCAAGTACCTCCAAGGAATATATCAGTGACTTGAAATGATTACTGATGAAAGTTAAGGAAGAAAGAAAAAACAAAATAGAGATAGAATTGAACATTAAGAAAACAAAAATAATGGCCATTGATGATTTACATAAATTTAAACTGAGTAACAAAGACAATGAAACAGTTAAAAGATTTCTTATATTTAGACCTGTCATTAACCAAGATGGAGAGCATAGTCAAAAAATAAGAAAAGCAAGACTTGAAAAGTCATCAATTAAGGATGTTTTGTGCAGAAAACAAAATTATTTCTGAAGAAATATCATACTATTTTCTGTCCAGAAAATGCCTTGCAAATTTTGTGCAGAGCAAGTCTCATCTATGAAGATCCTCATTAGCCAAGATCTTCCTGTCATAGATTCCTAATGCCAAAAGTATTTTTAATCATATTCTGAATATTTTCTAAATACCATATATACTTGAATATAAACTGACCTGAATATAAGCCAAGGCACCTAATTTTACCAGAAAAATTGGGAAAACGTATTGACTCGTATAAGCCGGGGGTGGGAAATGCAGCAGCTACTGGCAAATTTCAAAATAACACATTAGATACCAATAAAATTACATTAATTGAAACATCAGTAGGTTAAATGTTTTTGAATATTTACATAAAACTATAATTTAAGATAGGGCTATCTAACTCTGATTAAATAATTGTTCCAACCTTCTTCTATGTAAATGTGTTTATGTATCCTTTTAATAATCACCATAGTTTATTTTAATTATACACTTTGGGGGAAATGCTATGTGTATATGAATAAGGAAAAGTGGGAAAGACTGGTGCTGAGACAGGAGAAGAGAAAGGTGCACACTGTGTGAAAGAGGAGGAGAGGAAGGGGAGCTGAGTTGCTATGCAGAGAGGTGAGGGTCTTGGAGGAAGGTGTAGGGCTGAAAGAAGTCCTTCTTACAGCCCCACATCTCCCCACCCGAGTATATGCCGAGGAGGGCTTTTTCAGCCTAAAAAGGGGGCTGAAAACTAGGCTTATAGTCAAGTATGTACAGTATTCTTAGTGCTCTTCTTTTACACTACTGCAGTGCTACAAATCTGAAGTAAAGGAAAATTTCCTTGGGAGGGGCAGTGCTATTTTTGCATCTCTGCAGCTACATACCTGAATATGCTTGCTAAGAGTATCAGTAGCTGTGATTCTAAATTGTGTCCTGATATATACTAACAGTAATTACGACTCTTGAGTCGTTCTTATTTAGCTAAACCAGCACCACTTGTGGACAAGAGGAAAATTGGAGGTTGTCTCAAGATTTGCACATGGGGAACAGAAGGAGGGAAAAAAAACCTCAGGGAGAACTTTGCACCAAATAGTCCACAACGGACTCAGTATACTCGGCTGGTGTTTATGTATGTAGGAAGGTCCTAAATTGGAAACTGGGTGGAAGAGGGAAAAGATTTGAGTAAGTAGCATTCTGAGCACAACCTATTCTATGCTGGATATGTTGTTAAAGATCTCACTTGTAGCATTTAACAGCACAATGAAGAAATGTATTTCTTGAGTACATCCACAATACTTAAGCAGGATTTCCAAGTAGTCTTGATTGAATTAATGTGCTGCTTATACAGTTGAGGTCAAGTTTTAAAGGACTGTTAACACTTTTTGGGAACTCCCTTTTTGACTGCAGCCTGATTCACAAATAGAGATGAATAATCTTCCCGGAATGCTTCCCCAAGTACTTCCTGTCCTTCTCCATAAAAGGATGATAAATATAGGGTGCTCCTATCATGTAGTAGTTGCCAACTATCAGGCACACGCCCTTGGATGGAATGATATAGTTTAGTTAGAACATGAATGGCATGATCCAGGTATTTTGAAACCAGTTGGTTTCAACAAAAGAATGAAGCAAATGTTTACTCTATACCATTGTAATAATCAGTAAGAAATTAACACTACTTAACATAATTTTGAACCATACCTCGATTTGTTTACTCCTATTGGATCTACATCCAAGGAGGAAGAAATCTAGCCAGCTAACCTCAAGATCATATGGGTGAGGAAACATCTCATAATCAAAGCAGTACTAATTATATGTTAATTACAAAAACTGTAAGACAATTACAGAATTGTAAGACTACAAATATTGAACCTAGTTTTAAAAATAAATATAGAAATTCTGTATCCAAAGTCACTGTGCATACAAAGGTAATGGTTCAAAACAGCAATGACAGATACACTTCGTCACTTTTCATCTCTTGATTTTTAAACATCTGTAGTCTGATGAAGTAGCCAGTAGAGTTTTGAAAGTTTGCATGATGTATTTTGTGCTTTTCCATTGGCCAATAAAAACATTGATCTTTTGTGATTTTTTTTGTATTTTGCTGCAAGGCCAACACAGATATTCTTGATTATGACTACGCAGGCTTCTGAAGAACAGGCTGCAATTTAGTTAGAGGTCAGTTCACCAACTTGTTTTGATTCATCATTAATCAAAGACTGGTTCCCTTGGTAGACATCCTCCCTACAATAATGTTGTTTTCAGTATGCAGCAATTCTGAAAAAAACCCTCACCTAATATGTGTTTTTACTCTTGAGAGGAACTTCTTTCCAATAGTTTCCATACTGAGTTTACATTTTTCCTTATAATGTATTGTCGAAGGCTTTCATGGCTGGAATCACTAGGTTCTTGTAGGTTTTTCCGGGCTATAGGGCCATGTTCTAGAGGCATTTCTCCTGACGTTTCACCTGCATCTATGGCAAGCATCCTCAGAGGTAGCGAGGTCTGTTGGAATTAGGACAATGGGTTTATATATCTGTTGAATGGCTGGGATGGGGCAAAGAGCTCTCTGCTGAAGCTAGGTGTGAATGTTTCAGCTGACCACCTTCATTAGCATTTGAAGGCCTGGCTGAGCCTGGGAAAATGTTCTGTTGAAAGGTGTTAAGATGTGCCTGGTTGTTTCCTCTCTGCTGTTTTGCTGTTGTGATTTTAGAGTTTTTTTAATACTGGTAACCAGATTTTGTTCATTTTCATGGTCTCCTCCTTTCTGTTGAAATTGTCCACATGCTTGTGGATTTCAATGGCTACTCTGTGTAGTCTGACATGGTGGTTGTTGGAGTGGTCCAACATTTCTGTGTTCTCAAATAATATGCTGTGTCCAGGCTGGTTCATCAGGTGCTCTGCTATGGCTGACTTCTCTGGTTGAAGTAGTCTGCAGTGCCTTTCATGCTCCTTGATTCGTGTTTGGGCGCTGCGTTTGGTGGTCCCTATGTAGACTTGTCCACAGCTGCATGGTATACGGTAGACTCCTGCAGAGGTGAGAGGATCCCTCTTGTCCTTTGCTGAACGTAGCATTTGTTGGATTTTCTTGGTGGGTTTGTAGATTGTTTGTATGTTATGTTTCCTCATCAGCTTCCCTATGCGGTCAGTGGTTCCCTTGATGTATGGCAGGAACACTTTTCCTCTGGGTGGATCTTCATCTTTACTTTCGTGGCTTGTTCTTGGTCTTGCAGCTCTTCTGATGTCTGAGGTGGAGTATCCATTGGCCTGGAGAGCCCAATTGAGGTGGTTCAGTTCATCTTGGAGGAGGTGGGGTTCACAGATTCTTTTTGCACGGTCAGCCAAGGCTTTGATGGTGCTTCTTTTTTGACTTGGGTGATGGTTGGAGTTTTTATGTAGATATCTATCTGTGTGCGTGGGTTTTCTGTAGACGGTGTGACCCAATTGTTGATCTGGTTTGCGGATGACTAGGACATCTAGAAAAGGCAGTCTTCCTTCATTTTCTTTTTCCATTGTGAATTGGATTTTTGGGTGGATGCTGTTAAGATGGTCAGGAACCTGTTGAGTTCTTCTTCTCCATGGCTCCAAATGGTGAAGGTGTCATCCACATATCTGAACCATATTGTGGGCTTTTTGGTTGCTGTCTTCAGGGCTTGTTTTTCAAAATGTTCCATGTAGAAGTTAGCTATGACCGGACTGAGAGGGCTCCCCATAGCTACTCCATCTTTCTGTTCGTAGAATTCATTGTCCCACTGAAAGTAACTGGTGGTGAGGCAATGGTGAAACAGAGCCATGATGTCTTCTGGGAACCTCTGGTTGATGAGTGCCATGGTGTCTGCTACCGGGACCATGGTAAATAGAGATACCACATAGAAGCTGATCAGTTTGTCATTGGTATTTAGCTTGAGATTGCTGATTTTTTCTGTGAAGTGGGCTGAGTCCTTGATGTAGTGTGTAGTGAGCCCAATATGGCTTTGTAACTGTGCAGCAAGAAATTTTGCTAGGTCGTATGTGGGGGATCTAATGGCACTCACGATGGGTCTGAGTGGGGTGGAGTCCTTATGGATTTTTGGGAGTCCATAAAGCCTGGGTGGAAGGGCTTCCGATTTACATAGCTGTTGTCGTATGTCGTTGATTGAGGAGTTCTTAATCAGAGTATTGGTTTTCCTGGTTATTTTGGAAGTTGGGTCTTGCTTGAGTTTTTTGTATATAGTAGGGTCCAGGAGTTTTCTGATCTTCTCCTTGTATTGTTCTGTATGCATGATTACTGTGGCATTCCCCTTGTCTGCTGGCATAATGAGGATATCAGGATCTGAATTGAGCTCTCTGATGGCATGTGTTTCCTTCCTTGTAATATTACTGGAGAGAAGTTTTGCCTTTTTCAGGATCCTTGCTGCTTCCGCTCGTACTTCTTCTGTTTCTTCCTCTGGGAGGCGATAAATTGCTGATTCAACATTGGCAATGATGTTTTCTACTGGGATCCTGGTGGCGGTTACAGGAAAGTTTCCTCCTTTCACTAGTATGGATACTTGGTCTTCAGAGAGTTGTCTGTCTGTCAGGTTGTCTGTCTGTCAGGTTGATGATGGTCCGTGATGTATCCAGTTCTGGTTTCGGCTGTTGCTTTTGGCATTTGTGGAATTTTTGTTTTTGTCTGTTGGTGTGGACAGCCATGTTTTTCTCCATTTTTCCTTATAGTTTCTTATATCTATATTAATACTCTGAATGCATGGATATCACAACTTCTAGATTGTGATTCAGGAAAGTAGAATCTGCTAATGTTCGGCCCCTCTCAAAAATACCTTGATTTTTGTTCCTATACAAGTAGCAGTGTTTCTGAAGCAGACTACTTCATACATGAAAACCTGTCAGAGTAAAGCAAATGGAATGCTCTGGAGGTATAATATACATGTGAATATTTCCCCAGCACTCACATTCAGAGCAGTTGTATATGAATTATCAGAATTCCTCACTGAGAATATATATACAGCAAACGAAAAAGAAAAGTGGGAAAACAGATAAGCTTTCCTCCCCAGCTCTCCCCAGCATGTTAAACAAAGCATAGATGTATAAGCTTAGTCACCGAATAGAAGAACAACTTTATTTTTATACCCCACCTCCATCTCCCCGAAGGGACTTGGGGCAGCTTACATGGGGCCAAGCCCAAACAAATACAGTTAAAAACATTGCAGATAAAATATTAAAATAACATAAAACAACATTATAACCACAGAAAAACAAACATCATAAGCAGCATCCAGAAGTACTTCAAGACTCATTAGGGGCGAGGAGGGGGGCGATGGCGTGCGAACAGGTTAGAATGTAGGCTGGTCAATGAGGTATATAGAGCATATAGCAACATAGGAATAGAGCAATTGTAATAGGGTCATTTTAACTTTAAAAGTGCGGTAATCAAATACAGGAACTTGATTTAGGCCATGGTTGGGGACAACCTGTCCAGGGAAGATGATGAAAAATAATCCTTAGATGCATTTTAGAAGCTTTCAAGTGCTCCGTGTATATTGCTCATTTTGAATGTGTACTGAAACATTCTGCTCTTTTTTGTGGTGTAAGACTCCCCCCTTCTTTTTTTTTCTTGTGCCATTTCTGCTTTTAGTACCATGTTTTCTGTTTAAAAAGTAATACCCAGTACCACATCTACTTAGTTATCCAATGCAAATTTATGCGAGGAAGTAATGGATCTGCAGCAATGTCAAGGAATACCATTCTCATATGTTCAGATACACTGCTGCTCTAGATGTTTCAGTGGAAGAAAAGAGATCCATGCCACAATGAGATATGAGATTATATAGAAGAACAAAGTACAAATACAAAAGGGCATGAGGGCACCCTTGCTATGATGGATAGCATATTATTCTGTAGCTATATCTTTTAACTCTTTCACAGAGTCGTTTATTTGATGGTCAGACTGGGCAGCATCTCTGGCAGCATGATTTCATTGCTATGGAATTGCAGCAGTGATGCTATGGCACTTTGCGTGGGTGGATGTTGCTGTGGAAACTACAGAGTTGAAGCTTTGGCAGTGTGAGGGGGTGGCTGCAGTAGTGATGAGAGAAGTTACTATTGTAGCAGCACACAATGACTTTGTGGAAATCCTGCAGTATTTTATGAGGCACACTGCAAAAGAATTGTGAAACTAATAATATTAAATGCAGTAAGAATATATGACACTAATGTATTTCTGGTCAGAATATTTAAAATCTATTAATATGTAATAATATAATTGAAAGAAAACGATCCTATATTTACAACACTTAACAAAAACACTCCAAAAAGTTTCTTTTCAAGTATCATTTGTCTGATGCATGTCTGATTGACTGCTAAGCTGTTGTTTGAGAATTTTCTGTGGAAGCAAAGTATATTTTTTGCAAAACCCACTGCTCACATGTTAACAAAATGACAGAGGATGACATAAAAGTGACAAACTAGTGCCCTGAGGATTGAGGAGACTGCTGCAACAGGTGTCTTGGTCTCAAACCGTACAGGGTTTTAAAGGTAAAAAGTATACTTAGCATTGATCATGCAACTGAACTGGCATGGAATAACTCATTACAAATGAGATATTGCTAAACTACCCAGAACCTGGTAATGATGTAGCTTCAGATTAAAATTATCAGAATTTATATAAATTAACAGCAGCAATGCCACAATAATGAAGTGGATTAATGGACAGAACAGAGGGAAATTCTGACTTGATAAACAACAGCAGGGATCAGCTGTATACTTGGGAAAAGACAGGTAAGTTATACCTTTATAGGAGCAAGTAAGCAGGATGGGATGACTTTACATTGGTTAAGAAAATGGAATGGCTGAAGAAGAGTTTCAGATAACGATTACAGCAGTCAGGTACATCAGTAAAGAAGAAAATGGTCCAAAATGTAGCCAAAATGATGATAATCATATACAGGTTGGTGATATTAGCAAACTTTGGGGTCATCATATCATCACAGATGACCCTTCGTGGCCGAGTACTATTGTCTTCCAGAAGTAGAGTCTTGGCGATGGGTCTGTAAGTGACTGTAGATCTTATTCTGGATCTGCTATTTGCACTATCCCATGCCCAGCTCTTTTATAGTTGGCCACGTCCATTTGTAACCCTGGCAATTGGTTTTGTTGAACCTCTACTGATAGAGCTACAATGAAATGGGTTTTTGATATTTTATCTTTAGTGTGTTTTAGTAGATTTTTTTGTATTTAATGATGCTTTACTTGTTTATTTGTCTGTTAAGTTTAATTAGATTGTGTTATATTGTCGAATGTGTTTGTCTTGATGAGAGCATTACGATTCATAGTGTCAAAGACCCTTGCAAGGTTGATGAATGCCATGTAAAGGGGTTGATTTTGTTCCCTAAATTTTTCTTGGAGTTGTAATGCAGTGAAGATCATATCCACTGTTCCTCTGGAAAGGCGGAAATCATTCTGAGATTCAAGGAGAATGTCTTCTGAAATAGGTAATATAATAATAATAATAATAATCATCATCATCATCATCATCATCATCATCATCTTTATTTATAACCCGTCACCATCTCCCCAGAGGGGACTCGGGGCGGCTAACATGAGGCCAAGCCCAAAACAATACAACATGATGAAACACAAAAATAACAAAAATACATAATTAAAAAATCTGAAATAACAAATAAAATCAACAATATAAAATAGCATAATAAAATCAGACACAGAGGGTGGGCCAAATGTATGAGGTAAAATGTTAAAAGTTAAAACCCTGGGTGAGATAGGGGTAAAAAGTGCATTTATAAGAAAGGAGCCCGACAGGAAGGAGCAATAGGATTTGGCCTTTATAGGGGAAAGTGCTTTATTCTGAGGGCAGCTGTAGGTGAAACAACCAGATGGGTTGAGTAGTCAAGAAAGCGGTTTGTGAGGATTCCTGTGAGGATTTTCCCTGCTGAGCTTAAAAGGGAGATAGCTCAATAGTTTCCAGTCTGTCCATTCTTTCTTTTTGAAAAGGGCAATGGTAATGGCATCCCTGAAGTCTGCTGGGATCTTATCAGTCACCTACACTTTTCCAATAAGCTTGTGGAATTGTTGTGTCAGCTCGGGCCTGCCTTCTTTAAATATTTTGACAGGGATCCCATCAGGTCAACAGGTTTTCAAAGAATCATAGAGTTGGAAGAGACCTCGTGGGTCATCCAGTCCAAATGTAAAAACAGAAAGGCTAGAAGTGGATTCCCTGGCATTCAACCCATTATATTCTGTGCTGACTCAAGACCTGCTCCTCTCAAGCTGAAGCAAACATCCATAAGACTGTCACATGTTAGAAGGAGGAATGCAAAGGAGCAACACAACATAAAAGTTACTCTGTGAAAAGAAGCCCCCACTATGATCCACGTTATGTGCATTTCCCCTGAGTCCCCTTTGGGGTGAGAAGGGCGGGGGGTATAAATACTGTAAATAAATAAATTAAATTAAATAAAGCATTCAGTGTTTAAACTCTTCTGTAACTTTTTGTAAGTCTTGAACCTATAATTTAAGGAACATTATATTCTGGGCATATATTGAATATTTGGGTTACAAATTTGCCCTACTTTTTCTTTCCTTCTGGCACGGGCTCTTTTGCCAGCAAAGAATGACATGAGAGGTGGGTTTTCTTTGCATAGGAGATAACCAATGAAGAAAGTTAACATTTGTTGGATGTCTGCCTACAGCTGTTAAGGAAAAGGAAGTGTGTCATAGGTGTCAATTTCATAGTTAAATACATCTAAGCCAGAGGGATGTTATCTTGCAGGATCTCCTTTTTTTAAAAAAACCTAAGAGTACCCCAGGTTTGCTCTCCCCCAATCCAGACAGAAGTGGAACTGAAAGTACACAGAGCCTGAGAATTTGTTTTGAGCACTAGAGAACCAGCATGGTGTAGTCCTTTGAGTTTTGGTCAATGACTCTGGATACTAGGGATTGAATCCCTGTTTGGCCATGGAAACCCACTAGGTTACTTTCAGCAAGTCACAGCCTCAGAAAGCGAAGTCTCTCTAAACAAACCTTACCAAGAAAATCCTATGGTAGATTGCCTTAGGATCACCAAAAGTCAGAAAAAATCTGATGGCACCCAGCCACAACAACAATTACTATACGCGCAGGCCACACTCAGATATCACTGAAGTTAGTCAAATTGCGATGTTTGGTACATTTCTGGCCTGAATCATTGCCTAGATAGCTGTACAGAAAAATAATATTTTGTTTACTGTATTGAATTGTAGCTTTCTCCCACATAGAAAACAATACATACAAATGAGGGTTATCCGGAAA
This sequence comes from Anolis sagrei, assembly GCF_037176765.1. Taxonomy (NCBI): domain Eukaryota; kingdom Metazoa; phylum Chordata; class Lepidosauria; order Squamata; family Anolidae; genus Anolis; species Anolis sagrei. The sequence continues at coordinate 254,884,263 of NC_090021.1, forward strand.
GTAAGGTTACAAGTCACATAGTTCTCACGGGGAATTTTCTTAGGGGAAGTTGGTATCATTGCCATGTAACAGGAAGCCAACGGAAGCAAACGAGCAGTGCCAGTCATCAGTAGCTCATCGGCTGGCGTTGTGGTGAAGGTTAGAGATGAACCTCCTCATTCCGTTTCCCTCCAAGTGCCAAGTTCGTGCTGTAATACACTACCTAAATGCTAAGGGTATGGATGCCACTGCGATTCATTGCCAAACTGTTTCCATTTATGAAGAACGTAATGTCAAGACAGCATGTAACAAAATGGGTATGGAATATATTGTGAGACTATGAAGAAACTTCACAGAGTCATCCAAAACAAACACAGTGGGATGCTGATGGCAGGAGTCTGTCTCCTTCATGACAATGCACATCTGCACACCGCTCATGCAACACAAGAGTTGTTAACTTCATTTGGTTAGGATGTTTTAAGCCACCCTTCTCACAGCCCCAATCTTGCACCCAGTGACTATCATCTGTTAAATAAATTGAAGGAACATCTTGGTGGATGACGACAAGGTGAAAACAGAAGTGACAAACTGGCTGAAAAAGGCAGAGGGAAACTTCTATGACACAGGCATCAAAAACTTGTCCCATGGTTGACAAAATGTATTGAACTGAATGGTGATTATGGGGGAAAATAAAGTAATACCTATGCTACAATCCATGTAAGTTTTATTAAAATATATTCATTTTTTTTAAAATCTTGTAATCTGACTTTTCGGATAACCCTCATATAGGGCCACTTTAAGTTGGAAGTGACCAGAAGCCACGAAACCAACCAGAACTGTATTGTACCAGAACAGACTTCACATTTCATCTTCATATACAAATCCATTCCAGATTACCCCCAAACTCTCTTCAACAATATAATATAGTGGTCGGGGATGGGGGAGGGGAGGATGTAGCCCATTTGTTGATGCTGTTCTTTCCAGATTGCCAGAAATCTTTATTTTCTTACTCTTCAGTGGTTCCCAACCTTTTTTTGACCAGGGACCACTCTCCATATTAGTATCAAAAGGTTATGAATCAGTTTTTGGTCAACTTTAGATTTGGTTTGTTTGGGGTGCTGATTCAGAAAACTGCATTGGCTACACCACATCAGCTCTAGTTTCTGATACAAAACATATCCAGTAGTTGTCATCTGCTTGCCCACAGAAAACCATATTTAATAATCTCGAGCTGATGTGGTCTATCCAATGCATTTTCTGAATCAGCACCCAAAATAACCCCAGGAACAGGCCTAAAAACAAAGACACCAAGAAAAATAATTGGACTGTGTTATTATCTGTGGATTTTGTTAACATTCCTGTTTTTTTTAAAAAAGAGGGGGCTGAAGTTGAAAAAAATACAAAAAGCAGAGTGTGAGACCTAAGAAACTGTCCCTTATGGCTTTAATAACAACTGGGGGACTAAAGAGGGTCTTACAAAGGGCTGCTTGCCCATTACATCTGATATGTGGCAATGGGAGCTAACAACAACAACTTTGGGGGACTTCTCTTACTCCCTCACACGTGTAACTGGGTGAGTTTTCTCCGCCCTGGCCTGGGAAGCCTCTGAAGGCTGAGGAAGTGCTGGCAAGTGCAACAGCCTTCTTTCCTCTCTCCCTCTCCTTCACTCTCTCGCTCCCTCACGCATATCGCCAGGTGAGTTTTCTCCATCCTGGTCTGAGAAACCTAGGCTGAGAAAGCACTGGTAAGGGTGAGGGCAACGCGCTGGTGCTCCTTCCTTCCTTCCCTCTCTCCTCCAATGCACCCCTGGTGCCAATTTTCCCCACATCTCGCAGACCTTATTTTAGGTCTCGCGGCCCACAGGTTGGGAACCAATGCTCTATTTTCTTACTCCAATTCTTAACATGCCTCGAGTTCCATTACTTCAATGAATAATAAAAATTATGCTCCTGCAGGCCACCCAAATGACTACCGACATATTGCAATTTCCCATCACAGCCCTACCACACTTGGAATCGCAGAAAGCCTGGAAGAAAATAAGATTCAATTGCAAAGGCAGCCTCATAATCCAGGAAGCATTTGCCCATAGAGACAAAAGAACAAATTCATAGGTGTGCAATGATAAATACCTGTTTTCAATATTGTAGCTGTTGTAAATAAGATTTTTAAGTGCTGAATTCAAACAAATTCAATATTTCTTTTATACCACACACAGTTATTTCACAAATTTTATTAGGAATTTTAATATAATTTCATTTAATCACACATTTTGAAGCATAGAAATACCAAAGCAAATTGTGGAAAAAAACTGTACAGGCTGAATATCTCTTATCCGGAAATATCCAAAGAAATGGCTGAGATACTGACACCTTTGCTTTCCAGTGGTTCAAAGGAGTACGGCAGGGTTGCATACTTTCACCCTACCTATTCAATTTGTATGCAGAACACATTGTGCAATGTGAGGGGCTTGATGAATCCAAGGCTGGATTTAAAATTGCTGAAGAAATGTTAACAAGCTTAGATATGCAGATGATATCACTTTGATGGTCAAAAGCAAGGAGGAGTTGAGGAGCCTCATAACCAAGGTGAAAGAAGAAATTGTAAAAGCTGGGCTGCAGTTAAACATAAAAAAACAAGATTATGGCAACCAAACTGATTGAGAATTGGAAAAATAGAGGCAGTAACGGACTTTGTATTTCTAGGTGCAAAGATTACTGCAGATGCAGACTGCAGCCAGGAAATCAGAAGACGTTTACTTCTTGGGAGGAGAGCAATGACCAATCTCGATAAAATAGTGAAGAGTAGAGACATCACACTTGCAACAAAGATCCGCCTAGTCAAAGCCATGGTATTCCCTGTAGCAACCTATAGATGTGAGAGCTGGACCATAAGGAAGACTGAGCGAAGGAAGTTAGATGCTTTTGAACTGTGGTGTTGGAGGAAAATTTGGAGAGTGCCTTGGACTACAAGAAGATCAAACCAGGCCATACTCCAGGAAATAAAGCCTGGCTGCTCACTGGAGGGAAGGATATTAGAGGCCAAGATGAAGTACTTTGGCCACATAATGACAAGACAGGAAAGCTTAGAGAAGACAATGATGCTGGAAAAAGTGGAAGGAAAAAGGGAGAGGGGCAAGATGGCTGGATGGCATCCTTGATGTGACTGGCTTGACTTTGAGGGAGCTGGGGCTGGTGATAGCTGGGGATGGTGATGGCCAACTGGGAGCTCTGGCGTGGGCTGGTCCAGGTCACGAAAAGTCACAAGCAACTAAACAAATAAACAACAACACAGAAGTATTAAAAGATATTGTGCAAACTTTGTATCAAAGTTGTGTATGAAATACATGCAAGTTCCCTGTTGAGACTGTGGGGTTCTACCTTCAGGATAACTCATTTGATACATCCTTGTGGGCAGAGGCAGCCCGAGGTAATTTTCAATGGTAAGCAAACAGTATTTTGGTGCCCCCTCCCCCCAACCAATCACTGATATATATTTTCTGTTCGTCGTGGGAGTTCTGTGTGCCATATTTGGTTCAATTCCATCATTGGTGGAGTTCAGAATGCTCTTTGATTGTAGGTGAACTATACATCCCAGAAACTACAACTCACATATGTCAAGATCTATTTTTCCCTAAGAGCACCTCAAGAGTGCCCCTGGGCAAAATCAACTATACTCCAAATGCTTACTTTGCATAATGGGTTGAGCCGCCCCTGCTTGTGGGAGGCTTCTCTCATGTCCCCGCATGGGGAACTGGAGCTGATAGAGGGAGCTCATCCGCCTCTCCCCGGATTTGAACCTGTGACCTGTCGGTCTTCAGTCCTGCCAGCACAGGGGTTTAACCCACTGCGCCAATGGGGGCATCAAAACATCCGGACATCCCCTGGGCAACGTCCTTGCAGACAACCAATTCTCTCACACCAGAAGCGACTTGCAGTGTCTCAAGTCGCTTCTGACACGACAAAAAAATTGATACATGCAAATATTCCAAAATATGATTTAAAAAAATCCCAAATACTGGACATTTTGGTCCTAAGCACTTCTGATACTCAACCTGTACCTGATGGTGAAGACCTGAGGCAATTTTTCGTTACGGAATAGAACATTTTGATAAAACGAGAAAACAAAATAGTAAGGTGGGTGTAATTCTCAATGTTACAGGTCTGTGTGGTGGGAAGGGGGGAAGGGGTGCTCCCTGCCATCCTGAAACGTTTCTCAGGCGCCACCGGGAAGGAGGAGGAGCGAGGCCCCCTCGGAGACTCGAAGGGATCTGAGGCGCGCGGCGTTGGAGTCCCCGGGCGGCCTCCCTGTGACGACAGCAGCGCGCGCAGGGGAAGCTGGGCCGCGCCTCGGCAGCCCTACATCCGGGTCCCGCCCGTCCCAAACAGTCCCTTACGCAACCGTTCGCCGCTGGAGCCACCCGAGGCTGGCAGGGAGGCAGCGCGAGAGAGAAGTGCGCGCGCGCCTCTCCCCACAACCCTCCTCCCTCCCTTCCTCCTGTCTTCTAAAGCAGGCGGGAACCACAAGCGCGTTCTCGCCATTCCGACGCCTTCACTCGCCGGGCGGCGATGGCGATTGGCCGCCCGGGTCGGAAGGCGGGCCGAAGGGGCCGCTCTTTGGGCGACGATTGGCTCTGGAGGGTTGTGCCCCGCGATTGGTCGGGGGCTCGGTGCGGGGGGAGAAGCCATTGGTTGGAAAGTAGGTTAGTGGTGCGACGTTCAGCGGCAAGCCAGGCGGAAAGTAGGTCAGGTACAGGGGCTGCTGCTGTTGCTGCTTGCGCCGGGCGCCACTCCTTTCGCTACGCGGCGCAAGAGGAGGCAAGGCAGGAAGGAAGGAAGGAGGAGGGAGGGAGAGAGAGAGAGAGAGGGGGCGCCCAGCCGTGACCCCCGCGCCCTTCGAAACACGGTGAGGAAACGGGCGGCCCAAGGTGGGGAGGGGAGGCCACGGGGGAATCCCTGCTGTGCTGAAGCCGAGGCGAAGGGGATCCCTTTGGCTGCAGCTGAGGGGAAGGAGCGGTTGGAGCGGTTCCCCTTCGGAGGAAGCCCGGGGGGAATAGCTATTCTGTGTGTGTGTCTGTCAATGCGGTTGGCTCTGCTTCTGCGTAATATGCCCAAAAAGGGTGGGCGAGGGTCCTCACGGCACAAAATACACGCGTCCGGCTTGTAAGAGGCCGCTCAGCGTCTCCTTAACGCACTTCGACACCGCTTTAGCTGCTGTGCAATCCGGGGGGGGGGGGGGTAGCTTGCTCAAGACCTCGTAAAGCTACAACTCCCAGGTAGCCATCACATTGTGCAATGACAGTTAAAGGGGTGCCAGGATGCATTCATTCTACTGTGTAAATGCACCACATTCTACTGTATTTCTAAGGGTACGTCTACATTGTAGAATTGACACAGTTTGGTAGTATGGTTCAATGCTGTAGAACAGGCATGGGCAGCCTTCGTCCCTCGAGGTGTTTTGGACTCCAACTCCCACCATACCTAACAGCCTCAGGCCTCTTCCTTTTTCCTCTCAGCCACTTAAGAATGTTGGAATGTTGAGGCGGACCAATCAGAAACCATATGCAAATTAGTAAGTCAAGATAGCTCATGCATGGGGTGTTTTGGACTTCAGCTCCCACCATTCCTTACATCCTTGGGCCCTTTTCTTTTCCCCCTCAGCCGCTTAAGCTGTAAGGAATGGTGGGAGTTGAAGTCCAAAACACATGGTCGGCCCAAGTTTGCTCATGCCTGCTATAGAATCAAGACAGCTGCAGTTTTACAAAGTCTATTAGCATGCTTTGCTCAGGAGTGCTGGTGCCTCACCAAACTACAACTCCCAAGGGGCGCATGTCTGTATTTCCTGACATGTTATTTGTTACAGGGAAAGTATCAAAGAAAGAGCTTGTCCTGGGTGGCTGAGGAGAGATAAGGAAATGGACATTACCATAGTTTCCCTTCCTTGAGGGAGCTCAGTTTGTTTATAACAGGCCCTCCTTATCTACGGATACAGCACCCATAGATTAAACTATCCGCAGCTTGAAAAGACGTCTAAAAGCATTAATTTTGCCATTTTATGCAAAGAGAACTGGTTTTACTACTCCATTGTATATAATGGGACTTGAGCGTCCATAGATTTTTGTATGTATGGAGGGCCTGGGACCAAACATCATCCAAGGACACACTGTAGAGTATGGTCTCTTTAGGTTGTGTACTGTTATGTTGTGTTTTGAGGCCTTGGCCTTTGTAAGCTGCATTGAGTCCTTCGGGAGTTGCTAGCGGGGTACAAATAAAGTTAATAAATAATAATAAAAAGCCACATGATTCCAATGCCAGTTCTGTAGGGTTTCTTTCTTTTTGATTTGGAAGACATTCCTGCCCAGCATGCTACAGGATGGAGGATGGAGTTCGCATTCTAACTCCATAGTTGGCTTTTCGTTTTAATTATTATTTTGGAAACAATGTTCCTGGCCGTTCGGCATCTACTAATGCCACACTTGGCTGACCTTTTTGCTTTTAAACTTCAGCATAGACAGTGGAATACATATTTTGAATTCATTTTGAAACAAACTTATAGAAAACTAGGAAGATGCTCAGAGAGACAAAAAATAATAAAACTCACATAACTGATATTAAGCTTTGAAAGAGACAACATTGAATAAACAGGCTCAGCTCTCCAGCTCTCAAAGGGAATGAAACCTGTTTACTGGGAACTAAGTCCTGTTTAACTTCCTAGCAATTGTAAACAAAGTATCGTGTGTACTTCCAAATACATTCTTATCTGCTTTAGGGTTATGAGCAAGGGAACTCATTCTATATTGGTATACTCCAAAAATTATCTCTGTGGCTTATAAATATGAGTTGGATGTTTTAATTGAAGAATTCTTTTTGTGTGTGTTATTCTGCCTCCAAGTGAAAGAGTGTCCATCAAGCATATCACACTTTTATAAAAGCCTTGCCACAGTTGTCCTTATTTTGACCATTACCCTATCACTCTTTTCATACAGCTTCACTATCCCTCTTTCTAGCTGATGATTATAACTTCATGGTGAAAATCCATTACTGAGACTGCTTATGAGGTGGAGATGGTATTTTGATATGAGTTATTCTTTTGGTTGACTACTGGGTGAACCAAGATTATTGGGCATATGAGAGGAAGCATTGATTTTTGGAACAGGCTTGAGTCTTACTTCAAGAGGGAACCACTAGCTGCCAGTCTGCTTCCGAGCACAATTCAAAGCGCTGGCTTTAGCCTATAGAGCCCTAAACATTTCCGGCCCGGTCTACCTGGCTGAACCTTCCCCTATGAACCAGTTCAGAGTTTATGATCATCTGGGGAGGCACTGCTCTAGATCCCACCTTCCTTGCAAGTGCGATTGGTATGGACAAAAGATAGGGCCTTCTCAGTGGTGGCCCCTTGGTTGTGGAACTCCCTCCCTAGCAACATTAGATTAACCCCCTCCCTCCTAGCCTTCAGGAGGAAAGTCGAAACCTGGTTCTGGGAGCAGGATTTAAAAAAATAGGACAGTGCAGTGGAATTACAGTGTTCCCTCACTGTCTTGCAGTTTGCCTTATGCGGACTCGCTGTTTTGCCGTTTAAAAAAAATGTATTTTTAGGTAGGTAGGGTAAAGGTTTTCCCTTGACATTAACTCCAGTTGTGTCCGACTCTGGGGTGTGGTGCTCATCTCCATTTCTAAGCCGAAGAGCCAGCATTGTCCTTAGACACCTCCAAGGTTATGTGGCTGGCATGACAGCATGGAGTGCCGTTACCTTCCCGCCAGAGCAGTACCTATTGATCTACTCACATTTGCATGTTTTCAAACTGCTAGGTTGGTAGAAGCTGGGGCTGATAGTGGAAGCTTACGCTGCTCCCGGGTTTGAACCTGTGACCTTTTGGTCAACAAGTTTCGCAGCCCAGTGATTTAACCCACTGCACCACCGGGGGCTCCAATGTATTTTTAATAAATACTAATTTATTGGAGCCGGTGAGCCACTACCTTTGACAAGCCCTCCGTGGCTGCCTTTTCTCTCCTCTGTTCCAGGGCCGGCTTCCCCACCTTGCCTCGGCTGCCCTGGGCCTCAGTGGCCTCCCCAGGGCTCCAGAAGCCAACCCTGGCTAATCCAGGGGCGGGGTGGAGCCTGCCGCTTGGCCAGCCATACAAGCGGTGGGAAACTTCCTGCTGTGCAGGGGGCTTCTGGCAAGAAGAAGCCCTCTGCAAGTAACATGGCCAGCGGGAAGGCGCCCACCGCTGCAACAGCCCTTGCCCGATAAAGTCGGGCGAGGCATTTCTGATTTTAAAATGACAAAATGTATAAACATATATTAAAAATATTAATTCTAACACTAAAAGAATATTATACATCATTAAAAATTATGATGTACAGTAATTAGGATTGTAAATACTCTGTGTGTGTGTGTGTGTATGTCCCTACTTCGCGATTTTTCACTTACTGCAGGTGGTCCTGGAATGTAACCCCTGCGATAAGTGAGGGAACACTGTATGTACAATTGATCATGGAATGGCCTTAGACCTTGAACTCTGGGTGGCATGTCTCTAATCTTGAATGTATTTTAATTATACTTATGTTATAATTCTAACCCAAATTATTTTAGATGAATTTTGTATGTCTTAAGGCACTGTCTAGGTGCCATGTGTAAGCCATCTTGAGTCTCCCTCGAGTAGAGAAAGGGGGTGGTAAATAAGATAAATAAATAGATAAATACCCCCCCCCCTTTAAAAAGTGAGGTTCTTGAAGATAAATCCCATCAGCTTGTTTTGTGACATTCCGTTTGCCCTGGAATAGAGAAATTGCATTTGCCAACAGTGAGGACCATGTGGAGATTGAGAATAACTTCCTAGTATGATCAGATAAACATAGATAAGATACTTGGCGCTGAAGTATGGTTGGAACCCATTGAGTAGTTCTGCTTAATGCATTGTAACTTATTAAGGTTGTAGGCCTAAACCCAGTTGCCAGTCCCACCTACACTAAACCTTTTTAACTAATGAGATTTACATAAGTGTTAACTTTCAGTTCAGCAGCTGATTAAGTAAGTTTTCTTTAGTTTGGACTAATGATTGGATTTAAGCCATAGTCTTAATTGAACTTGCTCAGATATAAAGTCAGTTAAATCTCAGTGACAATTACATGAAAATAAGCATGAATATAACTGTAGAATTTCTTAGAAATAAGAGTCTTTCTGGGTTTTATGAACAAGCAAACAAATGCTATTACACCCCATATATCATCTTTAAAATGATATCCTGAGTTCATATTAGGGAGCTAGTTTATTACAGTTCCTTGCCAGAAGAATAGCCATACTGATGATCAACTATATATATTCATTTCTTTTGTAAACAACACTAGATTATAGCTTTGCATCATGGGATGCATACATTTAACAGTTTAGACCTGTACATACTTCTAAACTGTATTGAATTTGGAGGGACTCTGCATTCTCAGTACAAGCGCACACAGCTGTGCTGTTCAAATTCTAGTTAAGATTTTTAAGAGGCAGAGCAGCGTGGTGAGAGTTGACTAAATGCTTGAAGCTTTTTAAATATAAAAGAGCAAACTAGTGATGGTTCACTGTTCTAGTGTTGTGGTAGAATAGTAGGGAACACATGACTGCCAAATGCCTATATTTACAAAAAAAAAATAGGTTCCATAAATAGCATGAATACAGGGCAGGAAGCATTGTGTCCCATCACTTATGCCACAGGCACCATCCAGTAAGTGCCTGCTGAACTCATGCAACTACATCCTAAATAGCTCTCACAATAGCAAAGGACACTGCCATCAAATCTTGAGAATAATGACCAGATATGTATGTGAACACATTTAATATGTAGAAAACAATCAGGATTGGGTAGAAGGAAGATTCATAGTTGTTGAGTTGGAGTGGCATTGCCATATGATGCACTTTACAATGTTTTGTTCAAACTAGTGCCAATTTTGCCTTGAAAAGTTGTTCAAAACATTTACCAGATCTAGTCATAACTAAACAGGCAAGTTATACAATTTCCAAATTTTCTCATTTGATGAAAAAAGCATTCACACATAGCTGTGTTATTCGTATGCTACGTTTATAGAAATACTGTCTATGTTATCAACGTATGCTGTAGTAATTAATACTGAATTGGTTATGTGGGAGTAATTCCTAGCATAACTTGCTTCTGAGTGGACTAGTATAGAATTGCACTTTAATTCTATTGAATACTTGGAATGGATTATACTATCATGTACTTAAAATCTTAAGTTTGATTACTTAAATGCACCACCAAACATTCACTGTTGAATGTTTTTATGTTGAATGTTTTTATATTGTGTAAATGCTATTTTAGATTGTAAGTCGCTCGGAGCACCTTGGTGGAGAGCGACTAATTAAGAGATAAAGTGAAGTGAAGTTTGTCTCATTTCTGTATAATTTAGGCAGCCATAGGATTCTATAATTCTCAAACTTTTACTTAAACATTCCAGCATGTAATGAACACTGAGTCTGATTGTAAACATCTAATTGTAATTTTTAGAGCCTTAATTTTGTGTGTGTATCTATACATTGAAAATACATCTTGTGTCATATTCTGAATACAACCACTACAGCATGACCTGTTGTGTGGAGAAAGTAAAAAAGTAAGACATGCTTCCCTTACCAAATATTGAATCTCTCCTGTTTCATAAAAAGATAGGGTCCCACAGGGAACAGTTTAAAGCAGCTTCAAGCATAGGTCAGGGATGAAGTACACCAAACTAGATGTACTAATGAGCATGTGAAAAATTAAAAAACTGTCCTCATTAAATGAAAAGAAATGCTTACCTCCTATTGAAGTAAATAAAAAAACACAGCAGTTTTCCCCATTCTCTGGCATGGATTGTGTATGGATGCACAATTAACCTGGCTATGTTGTCACTAATACTTATCTTCATTTTATGTCCATAATTCCTGAACCACAGAATCATAGAGTTGGAAGAGACCACATGGGCCATCTAGCCTCTGTTTAAATGCTTTCAAGGAAGGAGCTTCCATCACACTCTGAGGCAGTGAGTTCCACTGTTGAACAGTTCTCAAGGTCAGGAAGTTCTTCCTAATGTTCTTGTGGAATCTCCTTTCCTGTAATTTGAACCCATTGCTTTGAGTCCTAGTTTCCAAGGCAGCAGAAAACAAGCCTGCACCCTCTTCCTTATGACATTCTTTTGCATATTTATACCTTGCTATTGTGTTTCCTTTTAACCTTCTCTTCTGCAAGCTAAACATACCCAGCTCTTTAAGATGCTCCTCATACAGATTCATGGTCTCCAGACCTTTGATCATTTTAGTTGCCCTCCTCTGGACACCTTCTAGCTTGGTCAATATCTTTTTTAAACAGTGGTGCCCAGAATTGTACACAGTAATCCAGGTGAGGTCTGAGCAAAGCAGAATCGAGAGGCACCATGACTTCCCTCGATCTAGACACATCCTTTTGATGCAACCCAAAATCCCATTGGCTTTTTTAGCTGCTGCATCTTTACATTTTGTTTTCCATGAAGGTGCCAAGATCTTTTTCACATGCACCGATGTTGAGCCAGGCACCATCCATTCTGTATCATTGTATTTCATTTTTGTGCCTAAGTGAAGTATCCTACACTTCTTCTTGTTGAAATTCATTTTGTTAGTTTTGTCCCAGCTCTCTAACCTGTTGAGGTCATTTTGAATTCTGATCCTGTCTTTTGGAGTATTAGCTATCCCTCCTAATTTGGTGTTTTTGGAAACTTGATAAGCATGTCCTCTAATATATATATTTATTTATTAGGAGCATTTCTATCCCACCCTTTTCACCTCCAAAGAGGACTCAGGACAGCTACCAACAGGCACCATTCAGTGCCAAACAATAAAATCGTCATTGAAGTAATTAATAAAGATGTTGAACGATAGTGGGCCCAGGACCAAACCCACTACTGACTTCTTTCCAGGATGAAGTGGAACCATTGGTGAGCACCACTTGGGTTCACTCGCTTAACCAATTACAGAAACACTTAATAGTAATAGCCCAAATTTGATTAGTTCGTTTGCAAGAAGGTCATGGGGGACCTTGTTGAAGGCCTTACTGAAATCAAGATATGCTACGTCCACAGCATTCCCTTCATCTACCACGCTCGTAAATCTATCAAAAAAAGATTAGTCTGGCATGATATGTTTTTGGGAAATCCATGTTGACTTTTAATAATCAGAGCATTCCTTTCTAAGTGATTGCAGACTGCCTCCTTAATGATCTGCTCCAGAATCTTTCCTGGTATGAATGTCAGACTGACTGGACAGTAATTGTTTGGGTCCTATTTTTTCCTCCTTCTTGAATATTGGGACAACATTTGCTCTCCTCCAGTCTGCTGGGACTTCTCCTGATCTTCAAGAATTCTCAAAGATTATTTGCCAGTGGTTCTGAAATTACTTCTACTAGTTCCTTCAATACTCTAGTTCCAACAACTACTCTGAAGCTTCCTGTTGTCCAGTGAGCAGCTCTTTGCATCACAAGTGTATTCTTGTAATATGCTTGTAGGTAATAGGAGGAGGGGTCCAATTCATTTTTCATATAGACTCTCCTCAATTGAACTTTGGAAGCATCTGCACTGTAGAATTAACACAGTTTGTTATCACTTTTAATTGCCATAGCTCAAAGCTGTAAAATCCTGGTAGAGAGTGCTTACCGAACTACAACTCCCATGGTTTCCACAACATTGAGCTATGGTAATTAAAGCGGTGTCAAAGTGCATTAATTCTGTAGACTGGGTTCACTTTTGGTGATAGTTATTCAGTTATACTGAGAATTCTCTGGTGATAATTATTCAGTTATTCTGAGAAATCTCTCTGTGTCTGTCTCAATGGATGGATGGTCTATTGGCCCACCAGGGCCTCTGATACAATGTATAAAATATTTATTTTCCTAAAAGAACTCAGGATAGCATGGAAGTAAGATTTATACTGACATGTTAAAACAATTTAATTTAATAGATTAAAAACAATCATGTTAACAGGTTAAAACTTGATATGATAAATAGGGTTCAATAACTAGATATCCAGGATGCCTTCAGTTGAACTTCCTTAACATTGTGAAGGTCTTGGCATCCTTTATCGTTGGAATTAAAAACCTGTAGAATTGCAAAAGCAGTTGATGAATCCCCTTTCCTTTCGAGTCTTTCCTTCTTTCATGAGTATTTGTACGTCACTGGTTCCATAAAGGTCACCATTCAGAAAACAGCAACAAACTACTTCCAGGTCATCTTTTCTCACATACAACTGCAATGACGTTTGGCTGGTGAGCACATACTTAGTAACCTTTTCACTCTCCAGCTATTTGAGAAGCTTGATATTAAGAGTCTTAACGGCCGACCGCAGTGTTTCCAAGTCAGCTGCAAGAACTGGAACAGCTTGTGATGTTGGTTTGATGCCACACTGTAGTATGCTGGGTTAATTTCTAGTAGGAATGATGCCAGTGGGCTGCTCCTAGACCAAACGGTATTGCCAGTGAATGGCATAGCCCGCTCACAAGACCTTGTAACTTCGTTCAGAGTTAATTGATGCTTTTCCCCACCTGCATCTTAAATACACTGATAGCCCAATCTTGTGTATGCATGGTAGCCATTTTATTTCTGAGTAAATTGTCATAAGATTTATCCAGCTATTCTGTATGTATTTTTTTAAACAGTTAGGGGTGTATGGGGAAGCTTCTGCCTACCTAGCAGTTTGGAAACATGCAAATGTGAGTAAATTGCAGGAAGGTAATGGCGCTCCATGCAGTAATGCTGGCCACATGACCTTGGAGGTGTCTCGAACAATGCCAGCACTTCAGCTTAGAAATGGAGATGAGCACCACCACCCCAGAGTCGGTCACAACCAGACTTAATGTTAGGGGAAACCTTTACCTTTGGGGTAGATGGGTTGAGAGAACTGAAAGCAAATGTAGGTGTGAAAAGTGGTTTGACTTGCTTCACTTTTATGTTGTTTGGGAATCTTTTTGTGATATTGATAATACTTTACTGTTGTGTTTGGTTTTGGAGTAACAGTGGGAAATCTGTTAGGCTTCTGACAAACTATAGACTAGATTTTGCTCAATAAAGGTGAAATAACGTTAGCCTCCCTGGACTGGAATATGATATGAATATGTGCTGTGTGGTTGTGATTTGTATCTGAAAAAGGATGCACAAGAACTGCAGCGAGTCTTTTAAAACCTGTACCTCGAAGAAATCCCATTTAGATTACTGTAGTACACTCTTTATGGGCTGCCTTTAAAAAGTGCTTGGAAACATCAGCCAGCCCAAAGAGCTACAGCCAATGTTCTGGTTACAGAGCTTGTACAGTTCACTTGCTTCAACAGCTTTTCCTCTGAAACACAATTACTAGAGCCCCCCCCTCCCCCCACCGCTGCTGCTGCTACCACTGCCACCAAAGGAGAGAGGTGAATTTCTAAATAGGAAGGATGTCTCAAGGCAAAACTGGGGGATAAATAGAAATAGAAAATGAGATCCACCTGGCTTTGTCTTTGGCGAAGTCTTGGCTCTGCTGCAGGAGAGCCTGCCTTCTGCCTTTCAGCAGACATAAGGTAAAGGTAAAGGCTTTCCCCTGACATTAAGTCCAGTGGTGTCCAACTCTGGGGATTGGTGCTCATCTCCATTTCTAAGCTGAAGAGCCAGCATTGTCTGTAGACACCTCCAAAGCCATGTGGCCAGCATGACTGCATGGCGTGCCGTTAGCTTCCCGTTGGAACGGTACCTATTGATCGGCTTACATTGGCATGTTTTCGAACTACTAGGTTGGCAGAAGCTGGGGCTGACAGCCGTAGTTCACTCCACTTCCTGGATTTGAACCAGCGACCTTTCAGTCAGCAAGTTCAGCAGCTCAGCGGTTTAACCCACTTCTCCACTGGGGGCTCACCAAACATAGCTGACGAGAAAAAGATTTAACTATCTTTATACCTTTGCCATTCTTCACTAGTGATTGTAGTACCTTGAGGCAAGTTTTCCATTTTCAAAAACAGGAGAAATTGAAAATGATCAGCACATAATGGACCTTGTTTGAAAATTAGAAGCCCAACTGCAATAATTGAAAATTCCTTCTCAGGAAAATAAGTTCCGATTCATCTTCTGTTGACTGAGATAAAATTGGATGTAGTCATTCAGGGGCATAATGGTGCTTGCTAGTTTGTGTTTTCCAACAAAGTACATCTTCTTTACCCATATCATTCTGTCTGACTGCTTAGCTGAGACAAATGCTGTGCAGGATTGAGGATGCAGGTCTATTGCCAGTTTAGCAAGCACTGCTGGTTGCTTGCTGTTCATTTATTGTTTATGTTTGTTGTTCATGCCAAATATTGAAATTTTAGTTCATGTCACATTTTGGGAATGGTTGTTAATGTGTGATGGACCACTTTTTTTCTCTTTCATGGACCTGGATTCAAGTGAATGAATGTGGAACAAAAATAAACCTTTTTAATCTTTTGCTGAATATTCCTTTGTAGATTCTTGCTGGGCTCTAAAATGTACAGTGTGTGGCATTCTGACTTTTATCAAAGAGTATAGACTACATAGTTTGCTTCTCTGTGCTGCTTTCTGTGTAGGCAGAAGCCTAGGTGCCTCATGCATAGAAGCAAACATATGGGTGGCCATGTAGCTTGGGGAAACTGGAGGGGGAGCAGAAATTAATTTAGTGGAAATGATGTAGCATTTTAGAAAGGAACACATTCTTTCTGAGAGGTCTGCTCCAATCTAATACCTTCCCAATATTTTGGGAGTTGCAAATAACAAAAACAGTCTTGCTTCACATGTAACAACTGATACATTTGTTATAGCACACATCTGGGGGAGGCTGATTTATATGGAAGGGATGTTAAATTAATCTATTCTAACCTCTTTGAATGAAAATGACTACAAATAGAACAATCCCGAAATTCAATATAAAGAACTTTAAAGCTCTCTTTCTATAGTTTTCTACAATAAAACAATAACTACTTGCTATTCTAACATTTTTTCTAAAATTCTTTTTGATTTTATGGTGTTTCTTAGGGAAACATACTCTTTTACCATCTAGCTACATTGCATTGTACCTATATTTCCTAGTGCATTTCTAGGACTTAATTACTGCCATTATCCATTCAAATTTAAGTGTCATTCAAGGATAAACATTCAGTGTTGACCAGGTCATTTATCCAGAGGCAATTGTTCACAGAAAATGCAAACTTACAGCTGTCTGTCTGTTTACAGTGAGAGCAATCATAGTTCTAGGAGCAGAATAAATAATGTAGGCTGAATGAACAGTGATTAATCTAGTAATATGGAAATAATGACTGTCAAGTCATATTTTTTTTACTATTATAAATGAGTAATGTCAAAAATTATTTTTCCATGTTTACTAGTTCAATTTGATCAAGTAAATTGCATCCCTATCTCCAGACAATGAATATACTGCTTGCATTAATTAATCTTTATAGTGAATATCCTAGTTTTTGCTTTTTCTCATTTCAGAACTGTAAGTTTATAGTTTTTAAAAACAATTGTTCATGAGTGAGGATGATAAGGTTTATTTTAGTATTTATAACACATGATCTCTTCCACATTATAATTGTTCACTTTTTATTTCTTTATAAAGGATATTCCCTTCAGTGTTTTTGATACAGAAATATCACTTCTGGTTTGTTGAAAAATCAATAGAATTTATTCATATTGTTAATTTTTATTTATACATCCACATTTAATTAGAGGCTTTCCGTTCTGTCTGGATATAAATAAATGGTGGCTTCTTCACTAAATTGTAAATCGGAGATTGAAGTTACCTTGTTTCACTAAACATTGTTAAAAATAACTATTCTTTGTCTGGGTTCAGATATAACAATAAACATTGAGTCAGCTCAAATATAGTTGCTAGCACCAGCTATTATTATTATTATTATTATTATTATTATTATTATATTTATCTATACCTCACTTTATATCCCCAAAGGGGACTCATTAAATTAGAGTAGACCCATGAAACTAGTGGGATTTCCTTAATGTTGTCTTATTCAGTAACATAGTCAGTGGATTTCTTTTAGGTAGAACTACCAAATAGATTTAGACCATAGTGATCTTCATTCTTATCTTCACCAGTCTGATGCTTGTTTCTGCAGAAATGTTTGTGAGGTTGCAAGTAGCAAAATTTTAAGGGAACCAAGTAAATTTTATTTTGAATAAGAACAATTGATGGAAAAATTATTATTATTATCATTATCATTATCATTATCATTATTTGGGTGACATGCTCCACAGCTTGTGTGGATGGAACCCATGAGCATTTTGTGCCACGATTTCAGTTTGTGTGACTGTAGCTGACTGGCAATAGCTTCATAAACAGCTTCCACTGAAGTCCTAAATTAAAATTATGGTAGTCCCATTAACTTCAGGAGCAATGAAGTACTCTGTTTTAAATTAAGCAAACCTTCCTTACTGATATTATAGTTTTGTATAAATATCATTAAAATAATGCACAATGCAATGAAAACATTAAAATCACAAAAATAAAGGAAGCAAATACAGTCCAACAAACATAATAACCCTTTTAAAATGTATAGATAAAAGCTGTGAGCTGGTGTTGAAATAATTGCATTGTTGGCAGTGACACCAGTTAAACTTCAGTGAAAAGAACATTTATTCTTGTTGCACCAAGGAAAACAGTTTTGTTGTCTACATATACTCTTGAACCAAGATATTTGAAGAAGACCCTCCCCTGGTAATGTTAGTAGGCGTAGGTGGATACAGTACTTTGGTTTATGCATTAAGCTTGTAAGCCAGTATAGAAAAATACACTTTGATCTGGTTGATATCCTGGTTTCTTAATTCCCTGTAGTTTGCATAAGCAACCATTTTCCACTTCTATATAAAACTGAAAAATGCAATTTGTCACAGATAGTGATTGGAAGCTTCCAATTCTTTCTTTTCTGTGTGAGCAAGAGGAAGGAACGTATTATCCTGAAATGTCTGCTTAATCATTCTCATCACAGTAAGCTGCAAAGGTTTTTTAAGGTTAGTATATGAACTTTTGATTTTTGAATTGCAAAGCACCTGTGCAACTGTGCAGATATGTTTTGTGCTAAAATGTTCCAAATTCTGTTGTACTAGGTCATGTTATCAGGCTGTCTTGGAACATTGATAAAGTATATTGGAATCAGTTTTAAAATATATGAATAATATCAGGTAGTTGTGTATAATGGTTTGAGGTTTGAAGTTGGACTCTTGAGACCAGGGATCAAAATTCACCCCATCATGGAAATCCACTTGGTGACCTCGGGGCAAGTCACACTATCTCAGGCTTAGAGGGGGCTAGTAGCAAATACCCTCTAAACAAATCTTCCCAAGAACCCCTGTGATAAATTTGGCCATTGTTCCCATAAGCTGGAAATACTGTACGTTCAGCACACACAACAGCATAAAGCAGGGGTCCTCAAACTACGGCCTGTGAGCCCAATGCGGCCCGCCAAGGGCACTTATCTGGCTTCGCGCAAGGTGGGGCTTCGCACAAGGCAGACTGTGCTGTGCAGCCTTCCTCACCTGACTTGCACTGCCTGTCAAGCCTGACAAGTGGTGAAAACCAGGCTGCACAGGACAGCCTGGCCTCGCGTGAAGGCCCTCGCCAGGCCCAATGGGCAGCGCGAGCCAGGCGAGGGACTTCGCATGAGGCCAGGCTGTACGGTGCTTTCTCCCTTGCCTGGTTCACGCTACCCATCGAGCCCCAAGGGCACTGCAAGCCAGGCGAGGGAGGCTGTACTGCGTGGCCTCGCGCGAAGCCCCTTGCCTGTCTTGTGCCGCCCAATAGGCCTGACAAGCACCTAAAACCAGGCGAGGGGCTTTGTGCGAGGCCAGGCCGCATGGTGCAGCCTCACTCGCCTGGCTCACGCTACCCATTGGGCCCGATGGGCAGCACAAAAGCCAGGTGAGGGAGGCTGCACCATGCAGCCTGATCTCACACAAAGCCCCTTGCATGGCTAGTGCAATCTGTCAGACCTGGCTCTTTGTGCAATGCCAGGCTGCGCAGTCTCCCTCACCTGGCTCACACCACCCATCGGCGAATGCCAGGCAAGGGAGGCTGCACCGTACGGCTTGGGCTCCCACAAAGCCCCTTGCCTGGGTCACACTGCCCATCACACTGCAAATGGTGAGTGGCTTCACGCGAGGCCAGGCCATGCTGTGCAGCCTCCCTCACCTGGCTTTTGCAGCTTGCCAGGCCCAATGGGCAGCGCAAGCCAAGTGAGGGACTTTGCTCGAACCAAAAAAAAAAAAAACTTTGCGCAAACTCAGGCCGTGTGGTGCAGCCTCCCTCACCTGGCTTTCACCAACCGGTGGTGTGAGCCAGGCAAGGGAGGCTGTGCCACGTGCCTCTTGATATGTTTTATGTTTTTGGATCCAACCCAATATGGGTTTGAAATCTTGAAAGTACTCCAACTTCATGTTCTCCCAATTCCCATGACCTGTCAGTTGAATCTTTTGAATAACCTTCAAAGTACAGTTTCCACTTGGTTAACTTAGTGGAACAGCGGACGAAGAATGATGACTGCTTCAGTACTTCTGTGTCTCTTGTCTGCCCATACAAACACAATATGTGGTCATCTGGTGGTCACTGCTGGATACATTTCAGGTTCAGTAGACATGTGGTTTAATTTTTAAAGACAAAGCTTATATTTTGGTAGTTCCAGATGTCATTGTTCAGTAAAAATTTATTTCTCAGTGTGGCAGTGCAGAAGCTCTGGGTTGTCCTGATTAATCTGGCTAGTGATTGCATAGACCTCTCTTTGGCGTTTTGGATTCCGTATGGCAGTCAGATCAGCTTTTATAGGGCGAGGTAAATCAGTGCTCTGACTAGCTAAAATACAGTTTCATATGTTTATATGATGCATTTTTCATCTGCAGTTATTGTTTGCATAATGAATATGTTAGACTTGTCAGTGAAATTTTCTAAGGGCTGAAATTAGGAGTGTGGTCATGCACAACAACGGAAACAGGCTACATTGAAAATTTATTTTTTTCTACTGTCACCTTAGGCTGAATGATTGTTTTAATTGGCATTGTGAAGGATAGTAATAGAGAGTCTTTTGTGAAGTGGTGACTTGCCATGGTATGTATTTAAATCTCTTGATAGTGGATTCTCCAGGTCATCATCTCATATGATGAATAATTCAGTACATACCTGCATCTGATCAAAAATCTAGAGATGTGTCAAAATCCTCCTTGCTTTCACAATGGGATGATTTGATTTAACATTCACATTTCTGTTGATTCACACCATGTTGCCATGCATTTCTGTTCAGCTTTGTGGTTTATATCTGTTGTTGCTGTTATAATGATCACTATATTGATCACTTACCCAGTACTTTAGGTGTATTTTGTTACTAACAACATTTTTCACTCTGTGTAAATGGGCTGAAATGTAGTCCATGTCTGCACACCAAACAAGTAAACGCAAACTGATGCTTACATATTACTCAGGTCACTACTTAGTGCAACTTAACGCTAACCAATAACATTGGGCAAATAATTGTTTTCTGGTACATTTTGGTGATTTTGTTTCTGAGTAGGATTCGGTTTTATTTGTTGCATTTGCTTAAATTGCTTTAAAGTAGCCATGTAAAAGTTACTAGCCTGCAAAAAATTGGTAGCCTGCAAGGGAATACTGATATGTATGTATCCGAGTAAGAACTCAGTTCTTCATTCTACAACCCACTTCATTTCTATTCTGGCTAACTTGGTTTGTTTGCTGGGCACAGAGGAGGGATGGAGTGCTTCATCTTTCCTCCCCCAGGCTTTCTTACTTGCTTGAAATTCTTTGTTATCTATGGCTACCAGGCTGCTTGTTTTTGTCAGAAGTTCCAAATGAGTAAATTCTCTAAATTCTTTACTACTGAATTGTCTCTCTAGTATATACTGGTGTCATCTTTTTCACCATTACAAGATCATATCCATAAAGATGATATATACACAGAAACTGTTTCTTCAAAACTGTTTCTATTGATGGGTTGAGTTTGTCTGATGTGTCATTAGAGTCACAGCTTCTCTTATTCTTATTGGT
The DNA here is from genome assembly GCF_037176765.1 of Anolis sagrei. Lineage (NCBI taxonomy): Eukaryota > Metazoa > Chordata > Lepidosauria > Squamata > Anolidae > Anolis > Anolis sagrei. Next base: position 254,905,282 of record NC_090021.1, read on the forward strand.
TTTATTATGCAGTTGACCCTTCATGTTTGCGGGAGTGAGGGCTATAGAAACCTGTGAAAGTAAAAAAATCACAGACATCTCTAGGATGGAGTGAGACTTACTTGTGGAGCTGTCAGATAGTGGGTGCTGCTGTGCACACTTTCACACAAAGGACTCTGTGCCTTGGACAGAAGGGCAGGGCAAGTGATGGCAATTGGAATGTACTGTTTATGTATATTGCCTTGATTTTCTTTCCTGTATTTCTGTAATGGATCGTTCTCAAACTGGCTTTTGCCCCCTTACATTCTATGAAGACAACCATTACATAAATCACAGGTGATCTCTTACAGGCCGAGTCAAAGAGTCTATTTTCACTCTTTATTCTCCATGATCTCTTCAGAATCTGACAAAATTGATCCTGTTCTTGTGCTGGATTCACTTCATGGCCTAGGGTTTACTGATTCAATCCAACTAGTTCACTGCTTATTTTTCAGATTGGTCACTTGATGTTGTAGCTCGAAGTCAGGTATCTTTTGCCCCTCTTAGTTGTAGTTCAAGACTTCTCTCTTTATATACTATTTTAGGTAATCCTATCTGTTAATATGGTTTTCAGTACCATCTTTGATGATACTCCATTGTATTTCTTTTTTCCAGAACTCTTTTCTGACATCAAGCATTATATTTCAGAATGTGTTTCAGCATTATTGCCTAAAAGATAGAAGTATTTTCCTTTCAAAACCTTATTCTCCATCACTGTTAATAAAGTCCCCATTTATCTTGTGAAGGAAGCACATAGTCTTATCTTTATTTTTTACTGTTCTTTGTCTTTTGTTTTTCACATTGTAGCAAAGTCAGGTCGATTCTTTTTCTTTATAACATTGTCAAACAGACCTTTTTTTCTGCTTCATTTACGGAGATCATAGTTCATGTCTTGGTCATTTCCTGCCTTGATTATTGTATTTTTTTTTTCTGGTGCTTCCATTATCTCACTTTAGTCCTCTGATTTCCATTCAACATTCATTTGCTAAGCTCATCTTTTTGTCATTTTGATTATGTGACCCTACTTGATATATTTTTATTGGTTACCTGTTCCTTCTAGAATTCAATGCAAGCTTGCTATTTTACTATTCAAAGCCCTATTCAACCTAGCTCCTCCCTATCTCCACCCTTATTTCTTAGCCTGCTTAAGATCTACGCTTTTCCCCCAAGCAACTCCCATAAGGCTTCCACTCTGCCCAGATTGCCTCACCATTCATGAGGGCATGGTGAGACACCTATATTTGCATACTCTCAGCTGACCACCTGGAGGCTCTTACCTTTCGTATCTCTGTCAGATTCTTTCATGTGCATGCTTGAGGCAGCACATAGACCATCTGCTCAGTGGTCATATTATAAATGGAACAAGTTCCTTGAGTTTTTGGTATCTCTCCTCATATTCTGGAGTTTCTGGTCTCATTATTGGGCAAGGGAGTTTCCCTTTTGTCAATCCACTGTTACTTACTGGCAATCTCTTGGAATTGGCAACATCATGGCATGCTTTCCTGTTTCATGCAACCATTATTGAAGAGGTTTCTGAAGGGATAAAACTTATGGTAGTGCCTAGAGTTCAGTGGACCTTCAGTTGCTTCTCTCCCAATGTCAAGGAAGCCCTTTGATCTCATGAGATTTCAAGCTACTTATCTGGAAAATAGACCTCTTTGTAGCCATAACATCAGTGAGAAGGGCATATAACTCGATGGCTTGCAGGTTGATCCACCTTAGTGCCGCCTGATTCCAGCCTTCAACCTTCATCTCACACTATAGACTAGATGTGAGGTCCCAGACAGAGACTGCCTTTGGGAGTACTGTTCTCTTCTCTTATGTTGCATAACACTTCCTCCTCCCATTGTTAGTAGCTTGCTAGTCTCCCATTTGTGTGAATCACAGAGACCATGAAGAAGAAGAACAGGTTGCTTACCTGTAACTGTGGTTCTTTGAGTGTTCATCTGTGAACTCACACAACCCTGCCCATCCTGCCTTCATTGTATTTTGCTTTCCTTAGTTCCTCAGCTGCTGCTTTGACATCCAGAAAACTGAGGGTTTTAGGAAGGAAGTGTGCTGACCATGAGCATGGAGGATTGTAGGGATTGTCACCAGGACACACTGCATAATTCTAGAAGGCTCTGAGAAATGCTCTGTGCAGGTGCAAAAGACCCATTTGTGTGAGTTCACAGATGACCATTTGAAGAGCCACCGTTATAGGTAAGCAATCTGTCCTTGTACAGCCTTGATAGGATCCACTGCTTATGGTTGTTTTACTAGTAAATAGTCAGGTTCAGTGATGGAGTTATATAAATAAACAACAGTAGCAAGAATAAATAGGATTCTGAAGCCTTTGAAGTAAAAGATATGTATTTAAAGCGTCTTTGACTAAAGGGGTTGCTGCATGGTACATTTTTTCACCAAGGTCAGGGGGATTCAGCAGATCTTTTGAACTGTTAGGTTTTGTGTAGTGGTCTAGAATAGATAGTGTTAATTCAAGAAGTATGTACAAATATTTTTACTGTTATTCCTAACAGTTTAGGATTTTTTTTTGCAATGGAATGTCCTCAGAATAGATTTTATACAGCATCTTTCTACGTAAACATCAAGCCGCATTGATAAACGCTATATAAAGGAAAAAGCATTAACACTCTGATTATTAGTACTTTACATTTAGGAAATACAGATGGTTGTGTAGATATTTTCTATACCTGAGGAGGGAGGGAAGCCATATAATAAATTAGAAAGTTTTCTGAAAATAATATATCCAAGCATTAATATTTTCTAGATGTAATTGCTTTGTACCCTATTAGTCCCAAACTGTAGTCCCTCATTCATTTTATGACTGCACCCCCATGTGGTCATAGCTAGACAACCTTAGGAAGAACTTGATAAGAAACCTGGATATCCTTCAACTTCTTATTTGAATGGGCTCAGCAATGGCGATAGAACAAACAATTGTCTTCATGGAGGAACAATTAAACTTTGCATAGCATTCAGCCTGTGCCACAGTCATAGTAATCCAGGTTTATAAATACCCTCTGGTGGAATTGTTTGTAAGCAAGAATCCTCAAAGGAGTTTTCTCAAATAGGAAAAAAAATTACAGCCTAAATTAAATTGTCGGATCCTCCCCTTGTTTCAGGCCACTTATCTTTGTTTATATGCTTACCTTTGGGCAAAAATATTTTTTTATTTTCAGAAAATACTTACTCTGTGCAAACATTTTCTGCACAGGAAGGGATGTTTTAAGATTTTTTTATTGGCCTCTAGGGCCATCTAATGAGGGTCTTAGTTTTTTCCTGTTACTTTCTCTGAGGCAGTTGTGAGTAGTAGACACAGGACTTTCTTTTAGTAATATACAGCATCTACAAATCCTTACTTTTAGAGGTTTATTCAGGTTCCTTTTTACAAGGTGGTGTCACTTCCAGTCACCAAAATAGTGGCCATGACAGAGGGTCTGTGACCCTCTGATGCAGAGAAAAATCACCATGTTTAGCCCCCTGGGCTCCAGATTCTGCCAACTCTTTCTGAACTATGAGGGTTAATGTGTTCTAATAAACTAATGTAAAATACAGCAGGAAGAAAAGCAATAGTAATATCATGGTGTAAGTGGATTTTTTATTAGCCATCAATAGATGTTGAACTACAATTCATGAAACCAAAGATATTCTGGAATTTTTTGAATCTCACATAGATTGAATCTAAACATATGAGTGATCTACATGAATTAACTATATGGAATAGTTTACTTTTTCTTCTTCTACACATCCTAGTTGTGCTTAATAAACCTACCTTTACAGCTGGAAGGCAATGTATGCATAATATCACTTTCCCTGCAAGTTTTCTACACAAAACTAGGATTTGTTCCCAGTATTTGGAGTATACATGACGATGATACCACTTTCTTGAGGTGCACTATAGTGCTTATCAACAAAAGCATTAGTATTACCTTAGAAGGAAATGTCTGCTTTTAAATATGATTAACGTATTAAGCTGTTTCCATTTGCCATCTATGAAAAGGTCATCTACCAAATCAAATCTAATATTTATCTCTCCTTATGTACAAATATGTACAATTTGCATAAGAATTACTTTTGTGGACATTTAGCTTTTCTAGATATTTTACTAAGAAAATGTCTAATAAATAAATAAACTTTATATATACCGTGCCACCATCTCCCAAAAGGGGCTTGGAGCGGCTCACAAAAGCACTCCAAGGTGCCGCACATAAAAGAAACAATACATAGACAGTATGGAAGAGGTTATTTACCTGTGATGGACTCCTGATTCATGTTTTCTCTCTCTAAATCTTTTGACTTGCCCAATCACTCATTTTGCTTCAATTTCTTTCTCTTCCATTGTATTTTTATTTCTTTGTTTGAAAGTGTTGAGGTGTTTCCAGCATAGTTTTTTAAAAAAGTTTTCTTGCGTAATGTCTATATCAAAAGTCTATGTTTAGAGGCAATATGTCTGTAATATTAGTTGCTAGGGAACAGTGGCAGGAGATTACTATTGCCTTCAGGCCCTTCTTATTGGGTTTCTCTGGATTTTGTGCTATCCACTGTGGGAATACCATGCTGGACTAGATGGGACTTTGATTTGATTTAGCAAAACTTGTATATTCTTAATGTTCTGTCCTCAGAAAAATAGTTAGAAAGTAGAATTCCTATGTATACCTTGTGGCTATCTATTTTCATTCCAGATTGTGGAAGAAAAACAGTTTGACTCTCATCACTGTGTGAAAAAAACTTGCCATAGATTTGGTATGTAATTGAAAAAGAATTCTTTCATGGTGTGGTGCACTTGTGATTCAGCATTGTTTAATGGTGACACTGAATTTTCCTGTAGGCAGTGTTGGGAGCTGGCAGCACATCGCATGTTGAGGCTTTGCCTCTCAGATGGGTGCCTCGGCAGACTTTTTGAGTTGACCTACTTCTCGCTCCCCTCCCGACCTTGATTTGCTCACAGAGGTGTTTATGTACTCGTGATCTGATTTGCTGCATGATTAAATGAATCACGTGACAACGAGCAATCCAAAAGAAGAAGGCCCAAAATGCTGGCTGCGTGCATACGTGCATTCTGCCTTCCTTTTTAAAAACTATTTCTCAAAGGAATCAATATGATATTTAAGATGAAACACTAAAGGGAAAGTTGCAGCAGCAGCAGCATAATACGATACAGTGTCAACATGAGTTGGCTTGGTTCTCTTTGTACCAGGACTCTAATCAGGAAGTGGCCTAGATGGCATTCTTTCAAATAAGTCCTTGAAGTATCTTGGCAACGAGCTAGGGTCACAATAGGAAGAACTTCAGTCTGTGTGTGTTCGTGAATGTTGAGAATATGTTCCAACAGGGTAGTGTTGGTATTATTTCTACACAGTGACTGGAGAAACAAGAAAAATCCATTGCCTCTCTTCTGTGTCATTACAGTGTAATAAAATGAGTAGCTGTTGACCTACATGTTAAAAAGCACTAAAACAGAGGTTGCAAGTGGTGTGCAGTACATTTCTAAAGCAACACTAACATAGTGTATTCTATAAAGTAGTTTTTTTCCACATAAAACAAATGTACTCTTATAACATAAAACTAAGGGGTGTTCATATCTTTGTGAGAATCTGCACCTGTATTCTGGACTGGCATCCGGGTACAAGAATCCTCTTAAATCCCAACTACAGACTGGGGGCCCCTTTCACACAGCTGAATGAAGTCCCACATTGTCTGCTATTAACTGGAATATATAGAAGTGTAGACTCAGACAACCCAGTTCAAAGCAGATATTGTGGGATTTTCTGCCTTGACATTCTGGGTTATATGGCTGTGTGGAAGGGCCCTGGGAATATCTATTCTTGACTAGAATAAAGGTGTGTTTCTATGGATTGTTAAATAGAGATTTTTGATTAGAATATCATCTAGAGTCCAAGTTCAAAGTGCCATTAATAAAATTCAAAGCTTTATATAGCTTGGAACCTTGATGCTTTTAAGGAATATCTTTCTCTTTGTGTGTATTATTCATCAATCTATCCATCCGACCTATATATACCTGCTTGCGATCTGTAGGTGAGCCGTGAGAGTGTCACATCACACGGGGATGTTGGAGAATTCCTTCTGATTAGATGCCAATTGGCAGTGAGTTTGAGGTTTTTAGGCCAAATTAAAACATGACTCTATTGGTATTTGTTCCCATGGGTATATATTCATGGTTTTTTTTTTTTTACTGTTTTAATCTTTACTGCCAGTTTAACTTAGTGGTGATCTGTTTAGTATGCTTTTGTACTATTTAAATTAGGTATTGCTTTTGTTTGAAATGGTTTTCAATTATCTACTTTTTCAGTTTCATGCCACCTTGAGACCTAATGATGGAAGGCAAGATAGAGATAATCAAATACATAAGCATACATCCATAAGCATTCTCCCATCCCCATTTTATCCAAGCACATAAATTGTCGCTCTCTTTGGACTCTTATGAAATGCAGCCATCTTTTGTCCCAAAAGAACTGTCAAAGATAATTTGGAAAAAGTGTTTTGTGATTTGTGAAGCAGTTCTTAGGAAGAATAGAACATTTCAAAGAGGAAAGAGCTGATGAGATTATAGAGAGTGTGTGAATAAATGAACACTCGCTTCTAGTCTAGAAGACAGCAAGGGACAGAACTGAAGCTAATACTTTCAACACAGCCCTCACACAGCAGTGGCATTGAGGTTGAAAAGTGGTAGAATGAGGACTACAACTGTGTTTAAATCCAGGACTGTACAGCAGTATATAGAATAGAATAGCTTTATTGTCATTGCACTATTGCACAACAAAATTAAATGTCTTCCCCAGCACACATAACAAAAACAACACACCCATCCCTCCACATCCCAACCACCACTGCACAGCCCCCAATGCCACATCAGTGTGGAACCATGGAGCAGTAGATAGGTAGAGACTCTTAAGTACATTTCTGGTTTATTTGTTGCCATCCCAGTCTATGCTCTGTTTTATTTCAAGACTTAAATTGTACAGTTATCTAGATACCAGATTGAGTTTATTTTCTTTTTTTATCTTTTAAAATAAATTCTTATCAGTCAATATTTTTACTTTTATTAGCATTGTTAATTCATTTTCAAAATGTTATATTAATGTATTGATTGATATTATAACAAAATATTGTAACATCTGAACTATTTACAGTTACTCAGCTCAAAGCAATTATTAGGATGTGTATTTCCAACACCTACACCGCACAGACACACTCTAGCCCAGTGGTGCTCAACCTGTGGGTCCCCAGATATTTTGGCCTTCAGATCCCAGAAATCCTAACAGCTGGTAAACTAGCTGGGATTTCTAAGAGTTGTAGACCAAAACCACTTGGGACCCACAGGCTGAGAACCACTGCTCTAGCCAGACAGAAAGGACTCTATACTCATCTGCCCGCCCACCTGTCTGTCTATCCATTCCCTTCCTGCAAAATAATGGCAGTAGATTGACCTACAAGATAACCAGCATGTTATTTAGTTAAAGAATCCAGTACTTTCCCAAAGAACAGGCAGTGTAATACTATAGTACACATTCATGTTGCACATGAACATGAAACGTACTAATTTAGGTAGAGTTGTGGAGAGGAACTGGGTGTTCTCACAGAGTGTGGGGAATTCTTTTCACCCCTTTAGTCCTTTGCACCCCTGATAATTTGCTCCAGGTGTTTGGGAAGCAGTGTAGAACAGCATAGAAATATGTCTAGGCAGGACTATGCTCCCTGTCAGGTTCCTTTCCCATTATAGAAATTTGACATATATGCATCTATGATCTTAATTACTATGATTAAGGGTTCTGAGCTGAAATCTGCTGCTGTTTTCTCTCACTTTAGACATTACCACCTAAATATCAGCCCCAAGAAAAAGTTGCTGGAATGTCTAAATTGTTACATCATGTCTCAAATAACTGGTACAGAAAGTGAACATTGTACAGGCAGTCCCGAAGTTACGAACAAGAAAGATTCTGTAAGTTATGTTCTTAAGTTGAATTTGTATGTAAGTCAGAACATGTACATTTTTAAGATGTAACTCCAGCCATGTGTATGCATATGTGTGTGTGTGTGTGTGTGTAAATGCTCTGTTCATTGTGAGTGACAACATAACTCAAAATCCGCTGGATGAATTGCCGCCAGATTTGGCTACAAGACACCTACTAACCCAAGGAGTAACAATCACTCAGAAACGATTTTGTCATTTGGGAGTTATAGTTGCTGGGATTTATAGTTCACTTACAATCAAAGAGCATTCCGAACTCCACCAACTATGGAATTGAGCCAAACTTGGCACACAGAACTCCCATGACCAACAGAAAACACTAGAAGGGTTTGGAGGGCATTGACCTTGAGTTCTGGAGTTGTAGTTCACCTACATCCAGAGAGCACTGTGGACTCAAACAAAGAAGGATCTAGACCAAACTTGGCATGAATGCTCCATATACCCAAATATGAACACAGATGGAGTTTGGGGAAAATAGACTTTGATATTTGGGAGTTGTAGTTACTGGGATTTATAGTTCATCCTTCTATCAAAGAGCACTCTGAATTCCACAAACGATAGAATTGGGCCAAACTTCCCACACATAACCCCCATGACCAACAGAAAATATTGTGTTTTCTGGTGGTCTTTAGCGACCCTTCTGACACCCCCTTGTGACTCCCCCAAAGGTCTCGACTCCCCAAGTTGAGAAATGCTGCCTTAAGGCCATCCAGTCCAACTCCCTCCACCAGGGCAAGAAAACATAATCAAAGCCATCCTTACAAGAGCCATGCAGCCATAGATATAAATAGATATATATGATTCACACACACAAATATATTTATATGACACTATGGTATCATAGATTTGAAAGGGACCCCTAAAGAAGGACAATTATACGTTGCATGTTTCAGAGTAAGCCAACCAGACAATCTCTACATCAACACAGACAAAGAAACAACAAGAAATACTGTTTACCCACAAGCATAAAGAAATTACATATGTTAGAAACCAACACTTTCTCATTAATTTATTTTCCAGATCACCAGACTGGGCCACAGCAACGCATGGTAGGGGATGACTAGTGTGTGTATGTATGTATGTGTGTGTGTATATATATATATATATATATATATATACACACACACACACACACACACACACACACACACACATACACACACACACACACACACACAAAAGCTTTGAATAGCATAGGAAAGGCTTAACATGCCTGTGGTGTTTGTTTTGCTGTCTGGAAGATTTCGTCTCACTTTCTGTTCCTGACACCATAATTGTATTTTCAACAATTTGGCTTGTTGTAGAAACAAGGCTTGATGATAAAACTTTAGTGGAGACACTTTTTTCCCTATGACAACTCTACCAGGAGTGAATTTCCCTTCCTAGAGGTAGATTTCTCTCACTTCCTGTTGTCTCACCCCCATTTTTAATGAGTGCCTGTAACTTTGGGACTGTCTGTACTTGAAATTCTTAAATGTCTTAGGACTCTTGAGCATCTTATGCTCACCTAATGATGAGATTGAGTGTATTGAAGTTTTAAAATGTGATTTCTCAAGCAAGATTAATTTTATGCTCTTTATATAGTCAGTTTCTAAATTCGTTCTTGTTGTTTTGACTCACAGTTAAATGTTTTAATTTAATTCATGTCCTTTTTATTGTCTTTTTCTGAGATTGATTGATGACAACATCATTACTTTCTATTCAGCTTTCTCTCTAATACTGGAATTCAGCTAAAGTGGGTTACAAAAAATAAGAGCATTGCAGGCTGAACATCTCTGATCTGGAGTTCCAATATCCAAAATTTTCCAAAATTGTCTACACTCGTAGCTAAGATAGTGACAATATTGTTTTCTGATGATTCAGTGTACATAAATTTTGTATCCCACAGAGAATTATTACATGAAACAGTGTACATGTTTCATGTTTAGACTTGGATTTCATCTCCAGGATATCCCAGTAGGCACATATATTCAAATACAGGTATTTTGAAATTACAGTATATCCCAGTAGGTACATATATTCAAATACAGGTAGTTTAAAATCTGTATCCAAAATATTTGGGATACGGGACAATCAGTCTGTACAGTTATAAATGCTTAGAAAAATTTAACTGCCATCCTTCGCCTACTAATTTTAATTTCCAAAAATTGAAGCTTAGCTTTTAAATTGAAGTTTGACTTATTAGAGATAGAGGGATCACAGTATGAAAAGTGGACATCCTGGAGTAAAAAAAACTGTTGTTGCATATGTGATAGGGTTTTTCTGTTATTTTCTAGATTTTTTCCTCTTTCTTAGTTTTATTCATACTTTTTCTTATTTATTTTTCTTATCAGTGCATAATAGTTTCACTTTCTCCCTCTTTTTTCCACCTCAAAAAGGGGGGTGCAACTATTTTGTGGTGAAAAGGTTTGAGGTCTGCAGGGCCTCCCCACTTTCATGTGTGGGTGAGTGAAGATGCAAGAGCCAGGAGACTTCAAACACTACTGCCAGCTGAGAGAGACCTACTAGCTCTCCTCGGCCCCACCTGCTCAACTGTCCCTTGGAGCTACAGGGGTTGCTCCAAGGGGCAGGTGTGCAGCTATTATGAGATGAATTGTGAAATCAAAAAACTGGGGAAGTGGGAGGTACGACTATTATGCAGTGAAATATGATATTTTATAAAATATGAAATATGAAATATAACTTTAAAACCAAGATTAAAAATAGCTCAACACCATAAAAATGCTTTTCTTGTTAATAATCCATTTTTGGCCTTCCTCCAACCCGTTTTTAAACCAGAGAAGGCTATGAAGTAGGAGTCGTGGAATGAGTAGGTGTTGGAATTATTTCTGGGTGGAGTTAGTATTGACTCCAGCTTCAAAATAAAAAAACTTGCAATGTTAAATGTCTTGTTTGTTCCATATGCACTTTTATAAGGATTTAGGAAATTTTCGTTGTTCAGAATTTTTTTCAAAAAATAATTTTATTGAGTGTAATTATTGGGATGCAAAATATGAAAAGGAGAAACATCTATAGCAGTGGTTCCCAACCTTTTTTTTTTTTAAACAGGGACCACTTTGACCAGGGACCACTCTCTAACATTTGTACCAAAAGGGTTATGAATCAGTTTTTGGTCAACTTGAGAGTTGGTTTGGGGTGCTGATTCAGAAAATTGTATTGGATAGTCCACATAAGCTCTAGTTTCTGATACAGAACATATGTCATGGTCAGCGACAGGGAAGGAGTGGCAAGCAGCATGAAAGGAGAGGAAATAAAATAAATAAATAAAGAGGATGGGGGCTCGCGAACCAGATTTTCGTCCTTGCGGCCCACCGGTGATCCGCAGCCCACAGGTTAAGCACCACTGAACTATAGTCAAATACATCTAATAAAGTTATGTTGTTCCCCCAAACAACATTGCAATATTTTATCAAATCTTTCCCCTCCTGCCCTCCACCCATGAGCCCACCACCCATGACTTCCAACGCTACTCACTGTGAGTCCCATATCTCATAAAATCTACCCTTATATCTACTTTAGTGAATTCCCCTTGAGGCTATTTTAAAGTCCACATTTGTTTTCTTTTCCACGTGTTGAAATGTCAACTTCCATTTTTAAATAAACTCTTCATTATTTCCTCCCCGGATAACATTGGATTACTTGGCTATTTGAATATATTCTAATTTCTCTCCAGTCCTTTTTAGATAGTTCTTTTTTACCTTTCCATGATTTTGCTATTTTCTGTCCAGGTGCAACAAAACAACATTGACAAATTTCCTCACATCCTTTGCTAATGCTCTCTAAATGTTCCTAAAAGGCACATTTCTGGATTGTTCTTCATTAGTAATCATTTTGTTTGTTTCCTTAATCGCCTTTTTCCAAAAATCTTATACCATCCTGCAAGTCCACCAAACGCGCCTTTCTACATCTTACACTGCCAGAATTCCCCTAGCTGAGTTTTATCCATTTTGACTATTTCTCTGGCGTTATATAACATCTATAAAACATGTTATACATATTTTCTGTAATTATTATTATGATCTCATAAACTCTCGGTAGAAATTCTTCTTTTTCAGTTTTTACTATCAGCTCTTTTGTTGTGAAAATGTAATCAATTCTGGATGAAGTTCCATGTCTATGAAAGTAATAGGAGTATTCTTTTCTACCTAAATTATGTAGTCTCCACATGTCACATAGTTCCCAGTATTGTAATTCTTTCACCCCTGAAAATTTGTTCCAGGTGTTTGGGAAGCAGTGTAGAACAGCATAGAAATATGTCTAGGCAGGACTATTCTCCTGGGAGCCCCCTTCCTTTATGTCCTTTTTTTCTTTTGTAATTTCTATCAAAATTGGGGTCCATTACCCCATTAAAGTCTCATAGCCAAATCATTTCTTTTCTATTCTGCCAATTTTTTTGATATTTTTTGTATAGTTTTTTGTTTTGCATTTGGAGCATAAATCCCCACTAATAAAACTTGTTTGTATTGAAATTGCATTTTATCTATTAGAATCCTGTCTTCCTGGTCATCACATACTTTATCCAACTCCAGTTCGTTCAGAAATATTAATCAAATGTATTTTCTTATTCTGTGGCCAAGAAGTGGTTTTTCATGGCTCAGTGGGCATTTGAACTCTGCTTTCCTAGTTTCATAGTCTAACACTCAACCACTATGCCACACTGGCCCATATTGTAAATCAACACCTTGAGATGCTTTATTAGAAAAGGTGATACTTTTCTTATAAATTAAATTGTAGCATTTAAAACTGAACACTACACATGTTATGAAGGTGTCTTATCTCTTGTCTGAAGGTAAATGTAAAGGTAAAAGTTTCCCCTGACATTAAGTCTAATCATGTCCGACTCTGGGGGATGGGTCTCATCTCAATTTCTAAGCTGAAGTGCTGGCACTGTCTGTAGACACCTCCAAGGTCATGTTTTTTTTTTTAAATTTTTTTTTTGAAAATTTTATTGATAATTTGTTTTATGAGTGGGTTTATACAATTAATACATGAAAGATGTCAATAATCACATTTCTCTACACCCTTCCATTATCTCCACCTCTTTCATTCAATAATGTCCACTCACTTGTCTGGTATATCTGAGTTCATTCACTTTTTTTTTTCCCTCTCCCCTCCCCCGCCTCCCTCCCCCGCCTCCCTCCCCCTCCCCAAACCCATACCACATTTCCTTTAGAACTCTAACTCCATCCATGAGCTCAGCTTTTCCCATCTCTGTACAATATTTACATTGGCTTCGCCTCCTTTTATCCATTCCGAATATATGAACCATTTCTCTTTAATTTTCCTCATTTTATCTTCCTTCATAGCCTCACCGGTTGCAATTGTAATAATTTCTGATTGGACCTGGTCAAACAAATAATTATTCCAATTAACCATATCCCATTTTTTTGCATCTTTCCATCCCCAAGCTATTACAGCCTTCCCTGCAAGAATCATTGCTTTGAATAGATCCTGATATTTTGGATCAATCTTCCTACATCCTAATATCCCCATGAACATCAACTCCATATTTATTTGCAGTGGTATCTTAAATATTTTCTCCATTTTACCTGTTATTTGTTTCCAGAATGTTTTTGCCTTTGGGCATTCCCACCACATATGTGCATACCATCCTTTGCTGAGGCCACAGTGCCAGCAAGTTGGGCTTTTACTGTTAATCATGATTGATAACTGTGCTGGGGTACAATACCATTTCCATAAGAATTTCCTTTCCATTTCTTTGAATTTCTCTATCTTGATTTTCCTAGCCTCTCTTATTAAGTCCTCTATTATTTGTCTTGTGAGTAATCCCTCTTTTTCCCATTTATTTTGCAGTGTTCTTATAATATATTCCTCATCTCTAATCATTCTTCTGTATATTTCTCCGATTAACCCTTTCTCTGAGATCTGTGATTTTTTAATTATATCTTCCATTATACTTTCCTTACCTATACAATCTCCATACTTTCCCTGTTTCAATTTATTATATAATCCTAGTATCTTAATCCAATTTTTGTTTCCCATTTTATCTATTATTGTGCTTATAGGAATAAGATGGCCATTCATATCATATAAGTCTTTAATCCTATAGTATCCCTTATCCCTCATTTCTCTCCACCAGCACGAATCATACTCCTTCTCGTAAAGGCTTTCAAGCGGGGTCCATTTTGATATTCCTGGCATTAATTTAGGTTTCCATTTTTTCCAAATTTTTAATGCAAATTTTCTGGGGCCTCTTGTTCTTTTGATGTTTATTTCCAAATTCCCTGTAAAGATTCCAAAGCTTGCCTCTCTTTTATTAACTCCATCTTCAATCTTAAACCATTTATCCCTATTTTCTTTCATATTTTCAAGTAAAGGTTTTAGCTGAAAAGCCTCGTAATATAATTCCAAATTTGGAACTCCCCACCCCAGTTCTTCCTGATGTATATAATATAGTTTATTTGGCAGTCTAGATTTCTTTCCTCCTAATATCCATTTCTTTATAGTCCTGTTCCACTTATTAAATTGTCCTTGTTTGATTTCCAATGGAAGGACTTGAAATAGGTATAATAATTTTGGTGTCAAAAACATTTTAGTTGCCTTTATTTTTCCTAAGATACCCAGATTTTTCTTATTCCAACTTTTCATACTATTAGAAATTTTCTTCCATGTCTGTTTATAATTGATCTCTGTCATCTTTTCCATATTTTTATGTATAATTACACCCAAATATTTTATTTTTGTCCTCCCCATACCTATTTCTGTTATATTGTCAATTTCTCTTTTTTCTTTTTTGTTTACTTCAAAATACATAATTTCTGATTTCTTTATATTTACCCCCAATCCAGTATTTTTTTCAAAATCTGTTAATATAATTTTTAATTCTCTTATTCCTATTAGAGGTTGGGATAAAATCATTATAATATCATCAGCAAATAAATTTAATTTAATTTCCCCTCCATCATCAAATTTATAACCTTCGATCCTTACGCTATTTCTAATTCTCTCTGCTAGAATCTCAATCCCCATTATAAATAGATGTGGTGACAGGGGGCAACCTTGCCTGACACCCCTTTGAATGGAAAATTCCTTTGATAAGGCTTCATTAACTCTTACCACAGCTTTGCTTTCTCTATATAACTCCTTTATTGCCTTTATAATTGGTTCTCCTATTCCAATTTTGTTCAATGTCTCCCACAAAAATTCGTGATTTACTGTATCAAAAGCCTTATATATATCCAATTTTAATAATGCTAATTTCTTTCCCTGCCTATGCTCCATTATATTTATTATATTTCTGATTGGGTGTCCAATTTGCCTCCCTTTCACAAATCCATACTGGTCTTCTTTTATCACTTTTGGTATTATTTTTTCCAATCTATTTGCTAAAATTTTGGCGAAAATTTTGTAATCTTGGTTTAATAAACTGATTGGCCTATACGAGCCTGTTTCTTTTGGGTCCTTCTGAAGTTTCAATAATACTCTTATTTCAGCTTTCCTCCATGTATTAGGGGCTTTTTCTCCTCTCATTATATTGTTAAATAACGTTTGTAATTCAGGGCCTAATATTTCTATAAATTCTTTATAAAATTCAGCTGGAAAACCATCCAGACCCGGCGATTTTGATTTTTTCAGTTTCTTTATCACTTCCTTTATTTCCTGTTCTGTGATCTCAGCATTTAAAGTTTGTTTGTCCTCCTCTCCTAACCTTACATCTAGACTTTCTTCCATGTGACCTTTATTATCTTCCCTGTATAATCTTTGGTAGAATGCGGCAAATTCATCTCTTATCTTAGCAGAATTATGAATTATTTTGTTCCCTTGCATCTTTATAGCCTTAATATTGTTTTTCCTTTCTATTTTTCAAATATTTTGCCAGCCTTTTCATGGAATTAATATTGGGTCTCTGTATTTCATTCTTAACTAAATTTTGCCTTTTCCAAATTGTAAAGGAATCTAATTCATCTAATTGCTTTCTCAGTGTTTTAATCAGGTTCTGTGTTTGAATGCTGAACTTGTTCTGTTGTTGGGCTTGAAGGTTTTTTATCTTCTGTATCTTGTTTTGTCTATCTGCAAACCACTCCTTTTTAATTAATCTCTCTTTGAGAATGCAATGTCCTCTAATCACCGCTTTTGCTGCATCCCAAATTATACTCTCTGAGGATGAACCTCTATTTTCTTGAAAATAAAATCTTATTTGCTTGGCCATATATTCTTTATCTTCCTTTCTCCTTGCAATTATATTGTTATAATTCCATACCTTATTTCTTTGTTCCTTATTAATTTCTAATTCTATTATTATTGGGGCATGATCTGACAGCCAAATACCATGTGTATAGATATTTCTTATTTCCATTTCCATTGGTTGTTGAATCATTATGTAATCTATCCGTGTGTATTTTTTATGCCTATTAGAATAGTATGTAGGATTAGCTTTTTTATTAGCTTCCTCGAATGCATCTTTTAGTTCCCAATTTCCTATTTTATATGGTTTATGCTGACTTAGATCTAAATTGAAATCCCCTGTTAAGATAGTCTCACCTTCATAAAAGTTATGAAGTTTTTTCAGGATTTTCCTCAGGAATCGTAGTTGACCCTTGTTGGGGGAGTATATATTAGCAATAGTAAATTTTTTATTGTCCAATTTAAATTTCAGTAATACATATCTTCCGTCAGGATCTATACATTTGTCTACCAATTCATAGTTGAGGTTGTTGTTCATGAGAATTGCTGTCCCTCTGGCTCTTTTGGTACCTCTAGCCTCAATAACTGTTTGCCAGGTCTTAGAGTTCAGTAATGGGCATGAATCTCTTGGGTCTTTATGAGATTCTTGTAAACAGATTATATTAGCCCCTTCTGCTTTGGCTAATTTGATTAACCGGTACTTCTTAAGATTCGAGACTAGCCCGTTGACATTAAGCGATAACATTCGTAGAAGTTTACCCATTATCTTTTACAAAACAGTTTATTATGTGCTCATGTGGATTCTCTTTAGTTATGTCTATGTGGTTCCCTCCCTCCCCCAGAAAGCGACATTGTTTTAGGGAGGAAATGCCTCCCTGTCGCTTCCCATACATTTGACTCTTTGCGTTTCTTCTTACCCCCCTCCCCTCCTTAAACAATATCCTCTTGTTTACACTTTGTTTATAGCCCGACATTTATACATTTTAAGCCATTTGAGCAATTACTTTATGTCCCCCACCCCAATTTTTATATAGTCTTCTAAGGCTTAAGCTTGGAGGTTCTCCCCCGAACAGCCCAGCCGTGCCTTTTTGCTCCTCTGAAGGGATGTTCCTTCTCCAGGACTGGATGTAACTTCCTCCTCTGCGCTGGCACAGCCTTCACTCTCCTCTTGCTGTCTCTCCAGTGTTTCAACTCCAAGGTCATCCAACATTCTGTCCGCCTCCCCTGCATTTCTCGCCATGAATCTCTTTCCATTCCGGAACACAATAATGGTAGCAGGGTAAGCCCACGAAAATCGGATTCCTTTCTCAAATAGTTTATGGGCGAATGGGGACATTTCTTTTCTCTGTTGTAGTGTCTCTGGGGAAAAGTCCTGTTTGACAAAAATCTTGCAGTCTCTAAATTTCAAATCCTTAATTTTCCTCAGATCTTTAAACACAGAGTCCTGAATCTTTTCTGAGGCAAAAGCAATTATCACATCTCTTGGGTGATTATAGTTCCCCATAGGTCTGTAAATTCTGTGGGCACGTTCCACATTTTCAATTTTGATAGCTATTTTGTTTTCATTTAGCCAACTCACCAAAAGTTCTTCTAGTTGTTTACCAGTTTCCCGAACCTCCTCAGGGATTCCAGCCAGCTTGATATTCCTGCGTCGTTGTCTGTCACTCAGCTGGGCAAGTTGCTTTGTTAGATAATTGATCCTCTCCTCATTTCGATCAGCCTTTTTCTGAGCTGACTGTGCAGTTTTTTTTACTGCACCTATTTCCTTCTTCACCTCTTCCATCTGACCACCAAGACGTTTGAGGTCCGATCTGATATTTCCCTCCATGCTCACCATTAATTGTCCCAATTCTTTAAGGTTGCGTGCCATCTTATCAGCCTCCGGCAACAGGTCGCTGAAGATCTCTGCTTTTCTTTCAGGAGTTATAAATCAATCCTCCTCCTCTCAGAGTCTCGACTGACCTTTATTGCCCAATTAAGCAGATAGCTCTCTTTTGTTGTTATTTTAGCCTTTAATTGGGCTATAAATTTAAGGATCTGGGGAGAGGGTTTGTTGAGCGTCTACTCTCTCCGACGCATGCGCAAAAAGCCACCTCCAAGGTCATGTGGCCAGCATGACTGCATGGAGCGCCGTTATCTTCCTGCAAAAGCGGTACCTTTTGATCTACTCACATTTCATGTTTTCAAACTGTTGCATTAGCAGAAGCTGGGCCTAACAGTTGGAGCTCACTCCACTCCCTGGATTTGAACTGCCAACCTTTCGATCAGCAAGTTCAGCAGTTCAACGGTTGAACCTGCTGTGCCACTAGAGGGCCCATCACTTTTCTAGTTCTGATATATAAGGACAATAACATTATTTTTTCTCTCTATCTATAAGATAGCACATTGAGAATTCATGTAGACAGGTTTTTTGAGTTATACAAAATTAGAATACCTAAAAAAGAAAAATGAAGCATCTTTTGATCACTCTTCCAGTTATTTTGTCATGACTAAGTGTACATATATTTAGCTTCACAAAGGGGAAAATGTGTTTTCCTCAAGATGTTTGAGCCCGTGATTCGTTAGCTGTCTGATATAGACAACTAGCATCTTTTTGCTAGTGTGCCAGGGCCAGGCATCTCATTTATGTCCTCTGACTACAACTGTTTCATTCCTGGGATTGATAGCAGATGGCTCAGGGACCTACACCATTACATGGATAACCATTTGAGTGGCACAGTTTGGGCAAAATGCAGAACACTCCATGGAAATTAGTGCTCATCTCATTTTCATGATTGAGTTAGCCAGTTTCTGACAATGCCTGAATAACAGGGAATCAATCAAGGAGATTTCTTTAGCCCCCCCCCCCCCCCCCCGGACATTGCTAGTCTTTGTTTATGCATACCAAGGCAACTTTTTTGTTTTCCTCAAAGAGAAAAAGTAACTGTCAATATATTTGTTTTCTTACCACCCAGGCATTTGAAAACTTTTGAATAATAAGACTGGAAGAAATGAAACGAGGGCTGAGGTAATTCGTTGCTTGTCATTGGCAGTAGCCAATAGGCAGAGCATACATCCTCGTGGAGTGGATTTAGGATTCCCAGTATCAAGCATACAGGTAAGAACAGCTGCTGGGGCTTAAATGCTTTCCTGCTGATTTGCTATCTTGTCTTACTCAGTTCCATGAAGGGAGAAAAAAAGTGGGCTGCTTTTATGTAGAAATCTAAAAACATGTTATGTAACGCTGTAATTAAAATTAATTGAATTGTACAACCTCTTCTCCCTTTCAGAGTAATTACAATCTTTTGTAATTGTCTTTTTTAAATTAAATAATAGTTTCCGATTGCTTCCAACCCTTCTTTGTGTTCCATGTTTCTCTTGTATATTATGTTTGCATTTATATAATGCTCCCTCATCATCTTTTCAAATGAAACGGTATGTTAGGAATAACAGTATACTGTTCCACTTCAGCTGTGGCACATCTACTATGCCACAGTTTTGTCTTTACATACATGGTGATGTTTTCCTTTTCAAAATTTCATCATATTGATAAAATGAATAGAGTCCTGGAGTATCTTAAATATTAAGAAAGGGATGGCAAATAGATGTTTTATTGGTGCTAGTATACTATTGATTGTTTTAATTAGTTATAACTGTGATAGTATATGGTAAATTGTGTATTGTATATTGTATTGTATTTTGTAACTGTTGGCATTGAATTGTGCCTTTTGTAAGCCGCCCTGAGTCCCCCCTAGGGGGTTGAGAAGGGCGGGGTAGAAGCACCCCAAATAAATAAATAAATAAATATCATATTCACTGTTCATTATACAAAAATGTGTGTTTTTCCTCTATGATTCAAGTGACAATAATGTTTGGCTTGAATGTATGAGATTTGTGTATGACTTCTACATTCAGCAGGACGATGTGTAGATGGCCTCAGGAAAATAACTATCGCTTGAATTTTATAATGGGTGTTTGAAATGCATGGGTGATTATACAGGGCCTTTGGCCAATTTTCAACCCCCAGCACCCCCAATGTTGGCTACAACTCTCCTGTTGTTGTTGTTGTTATTGTTTTGCATGTCTTCAAGTTACTTTATGACTTATTACAATCATATCATGGGGTTTCCTTGGCAAGATTGTATTTATTAAGAAATGGGTTGCCTTTCCCTTCCTTTGAAATTGAGAGAGTGTGGTTTGCTCAAAGGTCACTCCAGTGGATTTTCATGGATAAGCGAGAATTTGAACCCTGGTTTCCAGAGTCACAGTCTAATGTTCAAACAACTACCCCACACTGGCTCTGAGACACACCATGTTGTTGTTGTTCATTCGTTCAGTCGTCTCCAACTCTTCGTGACCTCATGGACCAGCCCACGCCAGAGCTCCCTGTCGGCCGTCACCACCCCCAGCTCCTTCAAGGTCAGTCCAGTCACTTCAAGGATGCCATCCATCCATCTTGCCCTTGGTCGGCCCCTCTTCCTTTTGCCTTCCACTTTCCCCAGCATAATTGTCTTCTCTAGGCTTTCCTGTCTCCTCATGATGTGGCCAAAGTACTTCAACTTTGTCTCTAGTATCTTTCCCTCCAGTGAGCAGTCGGGCTTTATTTCCTGGAGGATGGACTGGTTGGATCTTCTCGCAGTCCAAGGCACTCTCAGAACTTTCCTCCAACACCACAGCTCAAAAGCATCGATCTTCCTTCGCTCAGCCTTCCCTAAGGTCCAGCTCTCACATCCGTAAGTTACTACAGGGAATACCATGGCTTTGACTATGCGGATCTTTGTTGCCAGTCTGATGTCTCTACTCTTTACTATTTTATCGAGATTGGACATTGCTCTCCTCCCAAGAAGTAAGCGTCTTCTGATTTCCTGGCCACAGTCTGCATCTGCAGTAATCTTTGCACCTAGAAATACAAAGTCTGTCACGGCCTCCACGGTTTCTCCCTCTATTTTCCAGTTGTCAATCATTCTTGTTGCCATAATCTTGGTTTTTTTGACGTTTAGCTGCAACCCGGCTTTTGCGCTTTCTTCTTTCACCTTGATTAGAAGGCTCCTCAGCTCCTCCTCGCTTTCGGCCATCAGAGTGGTGTCATCTGCATATCTGAGGTTGTTAATGTTTCTTCCAGCAATTTTCACCCCAGCTTTGCATTCATCAAGCCCCGCACATCGCATGATGTGTTCTGCATATACGTTAAAAAGGTTGGGTGAGAGGATGCAGCCTTGCCGTACGCCTTTCCCAATCTTGAACCAGTCTGTTGTTCCGTGGTCAGTTCTTACTGTTGCTACTTGGTCCTTGTACAGATTCCTCAGGAGAGAGACAAGGTGGCTTGGGATGCCCATCCCACTAAGAACTTGCCACAATTTATTATGATCCACACAGTCAAAGGCTTTAGAATAGTCAATGAAGCAGAAGTAGATGTTTTTCTGAAACTCCCTGCCTTTCTCCATTATCCAGCGGATATTGGCAATTTGGTCTCTCGTTCCTCTACCTTTTCTAAACCCAGCTTGAACATCTGGCAACTCTCGCTCCATGTATTGCTGGAGTCTTCCTTGCAGGATCTTGAGCATTACCTTACTGGCATGAGAAATAAGGGCCACTGTACGGAAGTTGGAGCAGTCTTTCGCATTTCCCTTTTTTGGTATGGGGATATAAGTTGATTTTTTCCAGTCTGATGGCCATTCTTGTGTTTTCCATATTTGCTGGCAAATGGCATGCATCACCTTGATAGCATCATCTTTTAAGATTTTAAACAGTTCAGCTGGGATCCCGTCGTCTCCTGCTGCCTTGTTGTTAGCAATGCTTCTTAAGGCCCATTCAACCTCACTCCTCAGGATGTCTCGTTCTAATTCATTCACCACACTGTCAAAACTATCCTCAGTATTATTATCCTTCCTATACAGATCTTCTGTATAGTCTCACCACCTTCTCTTGATCTCTTCAGCTTCTGTTAGGTCCCTGCCATCTTTGTTTCTTATCATACCAGTTTTTGCCTGAAATTTACCTCCAATGTTTCTAATTTTCTGGAAGAGGTCTCTTGTCCTTCCTATTCTGTTGTCTTCTTCCACTTCCATGCATTGCTTATTTAAAAATAGTTCCTTATCTCTTCTGGCTAACCTCTGGAATTGCGCATTTAACTGGGCATATCTCCCCTTATCCCTGTTTCCTTTTGTTTTCCTCCTTTCTTGGGCTACTTCCAGTGACTCAGCAGACAACCATTTTGCCTTCTTGGTTTTCTTTTTCTTTGGGATGTACTTTGTTGCCGCCTCCTGAACAATGTCGCGGACTTCTGTCCATAGTTCTTCTGGGACTCTGTTTACTAAATCTAGTCCTTCAAATCTGTTCTTCTCTTCCACTGTATATTTGCTAGGAATGTTAGTGAGATCATATCTAACTGGTCTGTGTATTTTCCCTGATCTCTTTAGTTTTATTCTGAATTGGGCAATAAGAAGTTCGTGATCTGAGCTACAGTCAGCCCCAGGTCTTGTTTTCACCGACTGGATGGATGTCCGCCACCTTTGGCTGCAAAGGATGTGGTCAATCTGATTTCGGTGTTGACCGTCTGGTGATGTCCATGTGTAAAGCCGTCTTTTAGGTTGTTGGAAGAGAGTATTCGTTATACACAACGAGTTTTCCTGGCAAAATTCTATCAGCCTGCGTCCCGCTTCATTTTGTTCTCCCAGACCATGCTTGCCTGTGTTCCCTGTTGTCATTTGACTTCCCACCTTGGCATTCCAGTCTCCTGTAATGAAAATAATGTCTCTTTTTGGTGTATTATCCAGTAGTTCCTGCAGATCCTCATAGAACTGATCTACTTCTGCTTCTTCAGCAGCTGTGGTTGGGGCGTATATTTGGATCACTGTAATGTTGAAAGGCTTTTCTTGCACTCGAATTGAGATCATTCTGTCATTTTTGGGTTGTATCCAAGCACCGCTTTAGCGAATTTCTTAGTAATTATGAAGGCTACTTCATTTCTTCGATGTTCCTCTTGTCTGCAGTAGTAGATCTGGTGGTCATCTGATGTGAAGTGGCCCATTCCAGTCCATTTCAGTTCGCTGACCCCCAGAATGTCTATCTTTAGTCTTGACATCTCACCAATAACAACATCCAATTTGCCCTGGCTCATAGATCTTCCATTCCAGGTTCCTATGGTGTGTTGATCTTTAGAGCATCGGATTCGTCATTCACCTCCAGTACCGTCGGCCGCTAGCCTTCCTTTCGGCTTTGAGACACACCATACATATATCAAAATACATCTGTTTTCCTCCTCTTCTGCTTCAAAGCAGTGACCAGAAAGGATATGATACCAAATCCGGTTTTTAATTTTTGGAAGGGAAACAGGAAAAACAGAGGTATTTCAGGAAGGTGTCGGTGAGGAGGCCTTTTTGAACATTTGTCCACATTTAGGAGGTATTGGGTATGATTTTCTGTGCTGGATTTCTTTTTAAGTTTTGTGAAAACTTGTAGTGTTGTAGTAGTGAGATTTATGGACTGCATGTAACATCTGTGCTGCAGTTTCTTTACCCCTGGTTTCAATCAACAGCATAGAAGAAAAGTTTCATCAGTAGCAATTACTTTTATTGAAACATCCATGATCAGTGACTAAGTATTTTTGATTAGCAGTTCCTGGAAGTCATGAAGGAATGACTGTCACAATCTTGCCTCAATTCTGAACTTCCCGAGAGCGTTTCTTATCTCTTCCATAAAAGTTGGATACCGTGATTCCTTGACTTAAGAGTTTAATTCCTTCCATGATTGAACTCTTAACTCAAAATACTTTTATCTTAAAGCAAATTTCCCATTGAAATGCACTAAAATGCTATTAATCCCCCCAACCCCCCCATCTTTGTTATGTGTTTTAAAATAAGAATGTATGTTATAAATAACAAATAATATGTAAATGTACATTCACATGGAACAGTAAAAAGAAAGATCAGCTTTAAAATGGTAGAAACACTAAGTTGTGGTACAATGGTAGAAGCACAAAATTGTGGGAAGGAATCACAAATCTCAAAGCAAAAAGGCAGAAGCATTTTTTCTTTATACTGTACTCATTCCAGCTTCCCTCCCTCTCTTGCACTCTCCTCCTCTCTCTTCATGAAGCCAAATATACCAGGACTAAAAACAACACAAAATCAACTAACCGAAAGTTCCTCAAAGCGGACAAGAGTAAAGCAGACAAGAGCATGAGGCATGAAGGCTGCTCCCTGGAAGCTCTAAAGCCCTATACTCTCATGCCAGTGCACCCTCTCATGCTAGCCTCCCTCTGGCACTAGCACTTAACGCAAAATGCTCTTAAGTTGGGATGCTTTTAAGAAGAGGTTCTACTGTAATTTGTTTCCTCTTGCCTTTCTCCACAAAAATACACACATAGGACTGCTATGAGTTGAAATAAGAAATGGCTTTTGGACAGGTTAAGCTTTAGGAATAGAAGAGATTGGCATGAATTAGTGAACTGTTCCTATGATGTAGACTAACTTCCCTGCATTTTCTGGTAATTCCAGATAATCCAATGGCTGACCAAAGGATGGACATTTCTTCTACAATCAGTGATTTTATGTCACCCGGTTCCACTGACCTAATCTCTAGTTCTCTTAACTCTTCGGGTATGGATTGTAATAGGAAAAGAAAAGGAAGTTCTACTGATTACCAGTGAGTCTGTATTAAATTAATATCCCCTTTAGCTGTATTTAGAGATCTATGCTTTATTTCCAGTAAAGGTTGACAAGGTGGTCCCTACTCAAAGTTGAGCCTTACAGTTGGTAGTAGGGTGGGGTTGGAAAGAGTATAAAAATGCAGATATGCTTCCATAAAAATCACTTACATTTAAACAATTGATGATGAAATACCAAAAGTATCAGCTATTTCTTACAAGAAAAGTATGAAAATTATTTGATAGATGGCTTAAAATGAAATAAATATAAGATTCATAACTTTAGTCACTATCAAACTGCATCAAACTAGGTGGTACATTTCAACTGGAAACATTGTTTCAGTTCCATAGATCTGTGACAGAGACTTCATTCATATGTTTCTGTTTTGAAAAAGAAGCATCTGAAAGCAGCAAACATACATTTGCAGACATATGCATCATACAGGATCAGTAGATAGATGGCTGGAATTCTCTTAATAAGTAGAGTTTTTTCTCAGAATGAAGGGTTGCAGTAACCTAATAGTATTAATTAAACATTTCTGGTAATTGAAATTTGTTTAGAAAGCTAACATGTCTTCGTACTCAGAGTATGTTATAATTTCTCTTTTCAGGATTGATGGCTTTTCTTTCGAGTAAGTACAGAAATTGTGTTCTTGATTCTTTTGCAGTGCTAACATAATATGTCCCTCCTCTTCCTCTTGAGGTGCTTTATCTTTAGAGAGAATGGGAGGGATATATTATGTTAACATGCAATTAATTAAATGTTATATATTTAAAATTTGAGTGGTGTTGCTGTTGTGTGGCTTCATTTCTGGCTTTCTTGTTAGAAATTGTATGGAGGGGGCTGCCCTTACTTTCCTCAGAGGAGGAGAGAATGTGACTTACTCATGGTCATCAATGGGTTTCAATGTCCAAGTGCGGATTTGAACCGTGGTGTGCTATTCCAGCACTCATACCAGTGTACTTTTATACAATTTTGGAATACACACACACACACACACACACATCACCTGGGCTAGAATTTCCCTAACTTCCCTTGCTCGTTTGCCCCACAACCACATTTTTGTTTATCACTGTGTTTTTTTTTTCTCATTGCCTCTTCTCCCCACCAGTGTCCCTATTTTCATTTAGCCTTTGCCTCTTCTGCCTCTGTTGCTATCAGATAGTAGGGAGTTATAATCCTTTCAGACAGCATCAGAACAAACAGGTTCTAATTCATTAGGTAATATAAAAATAGGCTTGGGAATCCCTTAATTTAAGCACTGACTCATAAACAGTGCATAAAAATTGGTAGCATCGGTATTTTCTAGCAGAGGGCAATTTTTCTGTCTTTGAGAACTTTTTTCTTTCTTTCATCATTTTATGTAATTTCTAATCTCCTGAAAACTCACTTGGAGGAAATGGGTTTAGCCTGTTAAGGATTTCTAGGATGTTGTTTTATTGGAATGGTATTTATTCCTTTTGGGGGGATCAGTTTGCATGTTCTTAAACTATGAGCTGTAATAGATAAAAGAAAATTAAATAACACAAAAGGAGAAATTGTTCTAAAATCTGTTCTTATATCTGTAAATATTATTTCCGAATTTGCAAATCAGTGCATAGAATTATATGATCTACTTGCTACTCTCCGGTTGCATGTTCTGCATGTCATAGAAGCAATGCATGGACACTGACAAAATAAATATGCTTGTAGCAGAATATCATCTGGTCAAGCTTCTTTCCATTAAAAGACTTACTTTGAGCTAGAGAAATTAATTATCTATTCTCACACAAAATGGTAGACAACAAATGTTGTACTGTAAGCGATGTTTGTTAATCATAGCACACAGTATTTTATGCTGTTAGAATAGTAACTTAAAATCCAACTAGGTGCGTCTGAGTTTTTGACATACCTATAAGTAGTTCTATGGAAACAGGTGCTTACATTTTAGACAACACTTGATTGGATCAACATGCTTTGTCCTAAATGCAAAAAAGAAAAAAAGGGGAAAAAAAAAGAAAAAGATATAAATGTTTTAAGGTTGGATTTACTTGTTATAAATAAAAGTGGACAATGGAAATAACTCTTCTACTGAGCACTGCTAATGATCTTCCATTTTAAATTGTATATTGTCTATTAAATGTTTAAATGCAAACCATATGTTTGCATAATTTAGTTCAATGCTTAGTTTTAGCAAGATGGGGTAAAAGGTAATATTTGCTGTTATATTTCTCTCTTCATCTTTCTTTTATTCTGATTTTAGCGAAGGCATGGACACAGATAAGGATGATCCACATGGAAGGTATTTATTTATTTGTTCATCATTGATGAACTGACTTAGAAATTAGAAGCACATTTACTTTAAATCCCTTATTGTTTTTGAAGGTACAATGAAGATAAAGGTCTATTTCCCGGGGAATGTAATTAAAATCTGGAGGAATCTGGGGAATGTAAAAAGACCAGATTAATAATACCAGAGGATTAGGTCTTAATATAGTACTTTTAGGGCAGAAAAATGCAGTCTTCATGAGTAAATACACAGTTGTGATCCTTCTCAAGTATACATGGCTAGTGGATCAGTTGCAAACCACTCTGCACCCAATTGCACATATTCAATACATGAGTATCCTTGAACCCCATCCCTCTTACCATACACGTATACACACATCACATAACTTTACTTGTGTCATTTTATTCTCTTCCAGGTTGGAATATACAGATCAACAAGGCAGAATAAAAAATGCAAGGTAAAATATTTGCCGTCTTTTGTTTTTTCAACTCAGCTTGAACACACAGTATAATTTAGATATGTTCCCAGAATTGCTTCTTCCTTGATCTGAAAATATTTTGTGTTTCTAAAGGAGTATCACAACTTCTAGTTGTAGCTAAAATATATGTACTTGATCGTTCCAGATGTCCCAAAAATGTGGCCTTCAATCCTTTGTTGGCACAAACTGCATGGATGTCTTATAGCTGACACAATGCATTTTGCAGGCTAGGTAAATTGTTCCCTCTTAAGTATTTCCAGACAGGTGATTAAAAAACAAAAATGCAAAAGATTAACCACAGCTTAATTGCCTATGATTATTTCCATCTCCTAAATCGTTTTCCCCTTTCATGCCCAACTTCATACTTTGTTTATACAGTTACCTTCAAGTGAGAAAGATTGGAACCAAATTGCTCCAGGGTTCTTTTAATTCTGTTGATGTAGTTTTAGATCTGACTGAACTTTTTATCATGTAGCCAATACAAGTAAAGTAAACTGACCATGTAAGCAACAATGTCCTCTTCTGTACATGAAATGTATGTTGCTTATTTGATTTATTACTTAGGGAGGCTCACAGTCAGATTGAAAAACGACGGCGTGATAAAATGAACAGTTTTATTGATGAATTGGCCTCTTTAGTGCCAACCTGTAATGCTATGTCCAGGAAACTCGATAAACTTACAGTGCTGAGAATGGCTGTTCAACACATGAAGACATTACGAGGTCAGTTTAAAACAACTACTGTGAGAATGGTAATTATATATGGATTTTAAGAATTGAGCTACTTGATACTTGTGAATTATCAAAGCACTTTGCATTCAGTATTCCAAAATACATACAACACTACACTGTGGTAGACAAGAATTAATATTTTCACACTGCAGATGATGGAGACTTGTGGTTTGCCTCAGACAGGCAGGGTGACCCTGTGGCCCTTCAAATATTGTATTCCAGCTCTCACAGTCCAAGAAAGCATTACCAGTCCAACCAGTTCTTAGGGGTGAAGAAAACTGTAGTTAAGCAGTTTCAGGAGGTCTGATTTAAGTGATTTTATCAATTGAGATTTGAAGTTATTGCTTTCTAAAACCAGGATGAAAAACTTTCAGTGATGGTGGCAGCCACATTATCCTCCTGTCGGATCACACAAGGCCACCTATATTTATAAAACCTGGTCAGTTTTAGACTCACTGCACCCCCCAACCTCTGCAGACGTGGAGGACCCATTAAGTTGGTCCGCCCCAGGAGGCTTATGGATCCTGATGGATTCCTGACGGCTCTCGGGGAGTTTCCCGCCTCCTCGGTTGGTGATCCTGTTGATGCCCTGGTCGCTCTCTGGAATGGGGAGATGGCTAGGGCAATAGACACGATCGCTCCAGAACGTCCCCTCTCAAGTAGCCGAGCTAAACCAGCACCTTGGTTCACTGAGGAGCTGGCAGCGTTGAAGCGAAAGAAGAGGGAACTAGAGAGCGTGTGGCGTTCGGAGCCGAGCGAGCCAAATCGAACACGGTTTGTGTCCTTTCTAAGGGCATACGCCGCGGCAATAAAAGCCGCAAAGAAGACTTTCTTTGCGGCCACTATTGCGTCTGCGAAGAACCGTCCGGCTGAACTATTCCGAGTTGTCAGAGGCCTTTTAAATCCCACCATGCAGGATGGGAGCCCTGATGACTCAGCAGTTCGCTGTGAAGCCTTTGCTCAGTTCTTTGCAGACAAAGTTGCTTTGATCCGCTCTGGTCTGGATACCACATTAACGGCAGTCTCTGAGGATGTAACACGAGCATCTGCTTGTCCAGTTTTGATGGATTCATTTCAATTGGTGAAACCCGAGGATGTGGACAAGGTGCTTGGAGGAATGAGAGCTACCACATGCATCCTAGACCCCTGCCCATCCTGGCTTCTAAAGGACGCCAGAGGGGGATTGGCCGAGTGGGTGAAGGTGGTGGTTAATGCCTCCCTCCGGGAAGGCATAATTCCAGCCAGCTTAAAGCAAGCTGTAATAAAACCGCTGTTGAAAAAACCATCACTGGACCCCACTCAATTCGTCAACTATCGGCCTGTTTCCAATCTCCCCTTTGTGGGCAAAGTCCTGGAATGTGTGGTGGCCTCGCAACTCCAGACATTCTTGGTAGACACGGATTATCTGGATCCGGCACAGTCTGGCTTTAGGCCGGGGCATGGTACCGAGACAGCCTTGGTC
Organism: Anolis sagrei; assembly: GCF_037176765.1. Taxonomy (NCBI): domain Eukaryota; kingdom Metazoa; phylum Chordata; class Lepidosauria; order Squamata; family Anolidae; genus Anolis; species Anolis sagrei. The sequence continues at coordinate 254,935,005 of NC_090021.1, forward strand.
GCCTTAGTTGATGATCTGCGCCAGGAGCTCGACAGGGGGAGTGTGTCCCTGTTGGTGCTGCTGGACCTCTCAGCGGCCTTCGATACCGTCGACCACGGTATCCTTCTGGGACGCCTCGCGGGGATGGGTCTTGGAGGTACTGTTTTACAGTGGCTCCGCTCATTCCTGGAGGGTCGGTCTCAGAAGGTGTTACTGGGAGACTCCTGTTCAACCCCACAACCTTTGTCTTGTGGGGTTCCTCAGGGTTCAATACTGTCTCCCATGTTGTTCAACATATACATGAAGCCGCTGGGAGAGATCATCCGGAGTTTCGGAGTGCGGTGTCATCTGTACGCAGATGATGTCCAACTCTGTCACTCCTTTCCACCTGTTACTAAGGAGGCTGTCGAGGTCCTGAACCGGTGCTTGGCCGCTGTGACAGTCTGGATGAGGGCGAACAAATTGAAACTGAATCCAGACAAGACAGAGGTACTCCTGGTTAGTCGTAAGGCCGAACAGGGTATAGGGTTACAGCCTGTGTTGGATGGGGTCGCACTCCCCCTGAAGACGCAGGTTCGCAGTTTGGGTGTGATCCTGGACTCATCGTTGAGCCTGGAACCCCAGGTTTCGGCGGTGACCAGGGGAGCATTCGCACAGTTAAAACTCGTGCGCCAACTGCGCCCGTACCTTGGGAAGTCTGACTTGGCCACGGTAGTCCACGCTCTGGTTACATCCCGTTTAGACTACTGCAACGCTCTCTACGTGGGGTTGCCTTTGAAAACGGTTCGGAAGCTTCAATTAGTCCAACGCTCGGCAGCCATGATACTAACAGGAGTGGAGCGCAGGGAGCATACTACTCCTCTGCTGCACCAGCTCCACTGGCTGCCGATTTGCTTCCGGGCCCAATTCAAAGTGCTGGCATTGGCCTTTAAAGCCCTAAACGGCTCTGGCCCAAGCTACCTATCCGAATGTATCTCTGCCTATCAGCCCGCCAGGACCCTAAGATCTTCTGGAGAGGCCCTGCTCTCCATCCCGCCTGCTTCACAGGTGCGGCTGGCGGGGACGAGAGACAGGGCCTTTTCTGTGGTGGCTCCTCGGCTATGGAACGCCCTTCCCATGGAGGTAAGATCAGCCCCCTCGCTAATGGTGTTCCGGAAAAGATTAAAAACCTGGATGTTTGAACAAGCATTTGGTTAATCAGTGCAATGAATGTGACGTTTACAGGAATGGAAAATGGACGACGAATTTGGGTCACGACTTTAGTGATGAGATGTACTGTGTTGTTATTGTTGTGTTAATTTTGTATTGTGTTTTTATGGTTTTATATTGTATATTGTTGTTGATTATTTTGTTGTAAACCACGTTGAGTCGCCAGTTAGGCTGAGAAACGGCGGTATACAAGTAAAGTAAAGTAAATAAATAAATAAATTATTGAAAGTAAACTGTTCCAGAAGGAGGACAAGCAAGAAACGATGGTGTGGCTTGCACAATTATGACAGAGAGCTCTCCCAGCAAAGACACAACAGTCCCACTCTATTCTGTCAGCCTTAGCAATAACATAGAAAGCTGTACTTATGAAAAACAGAAAAGGCAAACATGATGAAAGGTTCCCTCTCTTTCTCTTGTCAAGTGGTCCTTGCTTTTTTGTTCATCCCTGAAATTCAACATCCTGCTTCAGAGAAAAATGTTGTTGGCCTCAGCTACCTGTTTGCAACTAATTGATCCGTTTTCTTCTAGAGCAGGAAGTTGATTCATTGCATGAGGAGAAAAAAGCCATATCAAAAGAAAGGGGGAGAGGAGAATTAATCTTCTCTCATAATCTTTGACTTAGCTGTGTCACTCATATCTAAGAGAAACTAAGGTCGCTTCTACACTGCCATATAAAATCCAAATTATCTGCTTTGAACTGGATTATATGGCAGTGTAGACTCATTTAATCCAGTTCAGAGCAGAAAATGTGAATTATCTCCTTTGATTATCTAGATTATATGGCAGTGTAGAAGAGGCCTCAGCATTGTGGGGTTGATGGTATTTTGTTCAGCTCTGCACAGGGAACTTTCAAGGGCAACCATTCACCCACGGTACAACCCCACCTCCACTGCTCACTATAGCAATTTACTGCTAAATTTAAATGAAGCTGCTGTTTTGACACTTTTATCAGCCCTGAGTTGCTGAAGGGCTACGAAAAGGTCCATGTGCCTGCATTGGCCCTCTGGGCCACACTTTCCCTGTGCTTTTCCTACACATTTTGAATCAGCTCATGATATTTTATTTCTAAAAGATACATAAGAGATGTATCACCAGGCCCCCTGGTGGCGCAGCGGGTTAAACTGCTGAAAGGTTGGCGGTTCAAATCCAGAGAGGAGTGAGCTTCTGCTGTTAGGCCCAGCTCCTGCCAACCTAGCAGTTCGAAAACAAGCAAATATGAGTAGATCAATAGGTAGGTAACGGCGCTTCATGCAGTCATGCCAGCAACATGACCTGGAATCATAGAATCAGGGAGCTGGAAGAGACCTCATGGGCCATCCAGTCCAACCCCCTGCCAAGAAGCAGGAATATTGCATTCAAAGCACCCCTGACAGATGGCCATCCAGCCTCTGTTTAAAAGCTTCCAAAGAAGGAGCCTCCACCACACTCTGGGGAAGAGAGTTCCACTGCTGAATGGCTCTCACAGTCAGGAAGTTCTTCCTCATGTTCAGATGGAATCTCCTTTCTTGTAGTTTGAAGCCATTGTTCCGCGCCCTAGTCTCCAGGGCAGCAGAAAACAAGCTTGCTCCCTCCTCCCTGTGGCTTCCTCTCACATGGCTATCATGTCTCCTCTCAGGCATCTATGGACAACGCTGGCTCTTCGGCTTAGACATGGAGATGAGCACCACCACCCCTCCCCCAGAATCGGACACAACTAGACTTAATGTCAGGGGAAACCTTAACCTTTACCTACAAAAGAGATGAGACATGTTTTGTATATACATGACATTGACATTTACTGGCTAAAGGTTTAGCAGTTCCTGAGTAAAATTAAAATGTAGCTGTCTCACAGTAGCTTTGAAAACAACATGTATTTCAGAATGTGAGGCATAGTTATAGCTTTAAAGCAACCTATTATTAATACTGAAAATAAATTTATACCGGTACAGTAAAATTCCCATGTGCTATACATGACCTTGCATTCTTTTTTAAAAGTATAATTAATTTTTCTTCTTCGCTCCCAACTTTAAGGTGCTGCAAACCCATACACTGAAGCAAACTACAAACCTGCTTTTCTGTCAGATGATGAATTAAAACATCTTATTCTTAGGGTATGTGTTAGTTTTGAATGTATGAACATGTTTATGATGAGAGAAGATTCTTGTTGAAAATTCAAGTAGTTTTCTTATATTCTCCCTGCATTAATTACGATTTCTTCATGTTACAAGTAAAGGTTTTGTTCATTTTTTCTCCACAAATGGCCTCTGTATTAATTGTGTGACAAGAGCACACTGGACTGGCCCTGCATAGTAAAACAAATGCTTAGTAGGCTTTCCAGTAACATGGAACTCTGGATTTAGAGCAAGTAAACTGAAGTTTGGATAAGAAACTGTAACAAAGAAAGTTTCGATTATTCTAAATGTGGTGCTATTTTTAAGGTGAAGATGCTAATAAAGGAAGATTTTTGGTTTTTCAGAACATGCATGAATTTATCTGTTCATTAACTCTAGTCCTTAGGTGCCTTTTCATGTGCATTAGTAGACCAGAGCAGAGACAACCAGGGTCCTGTCCATTAGCTAGTGTAAACTTCTCCCATTGACCTCATCCATGCCGTACAATGAAGAAGATGAGAGATGGGGGGCATCAGTGGTGGTAGAAGCCTTTTCACATACAGAGATAAGGACTTCACCCCCAATGTCTTTCCCTCTTCCGTTTTCAATAGTATGGAGGTGTGGGGTGAATACATTTGTAGCAGGGAGGTACCAGCACTGATGAGCAGCCATAATAACTGCTCTGTGAAAAAGAGCAGGGTCTTTGCAGTAGTAATGATAGCAGGGTTTGGGTAGCAGTTCTTTTTTTGCCTCTGAGCCATTTGCTGTTTTTTACAGATCTAATGTCATCTAAAATGAACAAGGAGACTCCAAATGCACTTATGCTGGACCTATTATAATTTTTTGTTAATCTCAAAAATCAGATGTCAGATTTTAAAAATTAAACTGTTGAAAGTGACCTTGATTAGTATTGAATGTAGGAAAGTTGTGTTGTTTCCACGAATTATTTGAAGTATACATTTAACAATGCAAATAAGAATGTGTTATGCTTCACTAATTAAAATTACCTAACACCCCTTATTTCAAAAGCCACAAATCTTGTATTGTGGTCACTTAGGCTCATGTGCAAAACAAAATGTATTCCTTTTTATTTCAGTTGCCATAGCATCAAACTTCATGTGATAATTCTACAAATCTTGGATTGTTTTTTTTTTTTTTTGTCAGTACATAATTTATACAATGCCGGTATTTGCCATTCGAGAGAGGCTTGATTTGTAAGATGCATCTCTACAAACAAGTAGTTTCATTAACATAAACTAGGATTTGTCATGCACTTACTTAGTGCATGTGCAGAACTTTTCCAGTGAAATTTTAGAGAAAGGCACCAGTTAAGAGAACCCAACCACTCTCACCTAATATGAGGGATTCCTCAGAGTCAGATTTTAAAAGAAACAGTTAAGTGAGAAAAGTCTTCCTAACATATTGCCTTTAAGGCATGTTGGAATTTAATCCTCATCTTCCCCAGTCAGAAAAGTTCCACGTTGGTCAGGCTGTGGTACACAACCATCCATCAGCACAAGAGAGTGCATGTTTGGCAATGTTATTGAAACAGTATTTCCCTTCTTTCTTATGCATCTATGATGCTTTCATATGACCCATTTCCAAATAGCTGGTAAAGCAACCCACAAGAATAAAGTTCTGGAATCTGCCTTGAATTAATCTGACCTACTTCCAGCCAGTACTTTTCTCTTGCTTTCCTAGAAGCCCCTTTGGAAAGATTGTTGGCAACAATCCCAATGAAAGTGAGTCATCTTCCCTCTCCTGCTTCTATGGCCTTTTCCACCCACAAACGGAACTGCTTCTGGCAGGCTCTTAAGATCTTGAAAGGGTTTTGTTAGAGCAAAAGGATGAGACATTGAGCTCCTTAGCAGTACTCCATCTTAAAATCTCCCATGACTTTTGGGCCTGTTTTTCAAAAGGAAACCAGATAGAGAACGGGGGGATACACATATAAATCAGAGCAGGTTTGTTTATTATGAAATATTTTGTGTGACCATACACAAAGACATACAAGAGCTTTAAGATCAGTTGGGGAGGCCCTTCTCTTGGTCCCACCTTCTTCACAAGTGCGACTGGTGGAGACAAGAGACGGGGCCTTCTCAGTGGCTGTGGAACTCCCTAGCGACATCAGGCAGGCCCCATCCCTCCTGGTCTTTAGAAAAAAGCTTAAGACCTGGCTTTGCAAGCAGGCATTTGGTGACAATGATATTACGGAATTAGACTCGGCATTATAAGATCAAGACTCGGCACTTTATATGGCTGATATGGTTTAAATCTGTTTTATTTATGTGTTTTAATTGTTCATATGTTTAACTGTCCTATAATTTGATGGGGCGTGTTTTATTCTTATGCCTATGTGGCATTGAATTTTGCTGGAGTTTGTAAGCCACCTTGAGTCCCCTGCAGGGTGAGAAAGGCGGAGTAAAAATTAAGTAAATAAAATAGCATTTAGCAATGACACTTGGTGATTTTGCCTTTATATTTTTGTTGTTTATCAGAAGAATAGTGAGGAAGTCAATGTATTGTCGAAGGCTTTCATGGCCGGAATCACTGGGTTGTTGTATGTTTTTTGGGCTGTATGGCCATGTTCCAGAAGCATTATTTTCTGATGTTTCACCTATAAACCCCATTTTCCTAGTTTCCAACAGACCTCACAACAACTGAGGTTGCCTTCCATAGTTGCAAGCAAAACGTCAGTAGAGAATGCTTCTGGAACATGGCCATACAACCTGAAAAACTTACAACAACTCAGTGAGGAAGTCATTAGTTCTGCATTGGAGTGTTTATTTGTTCTGTTCTTGTTTTATTTTATCAAAATTATTTTGAATACTGATTATATTTAATTCTGTTTTAATCTATGTTCTGTTGAAACCAGTGATTGTTGAAATTCAGTTGCATGAGACACAGTTTTTAAAACAAATCCATGTATATAACAAAGTGTTTTATCTTGTGTTTCCCAATTAGGCAGCAGATGGCTTTCTCTTTGTCGTGGGCTGTGACAGAGGAAAGATTCTGTTCGTTTCAGAATCTGTTTTCAAGATTCTCAACTATAGTCAGGTATTTTTGGTGTGAATTAGATTTTTTTTTTAAGTGTGATTCAGTTACGTGGCAAATGCCTCTGTTCCTCTGTTGAAATTTTCAGTACAGTTGGCCTGTTGTATTCACGGAATCCGTATCCACTGATATGAATGTATTTTTAAAACAATCCAAAAAGCAAATCTTGATTTTGTCATTTTACATAAGTGATGCTATTTTCCTATGCTACTGCATATGTTGAGATTAGCACCCATAGATTTTGGTGTCAACAGAAGGACCTGGAACCAAAGTCCCGTCAATCCCAATGGCACCACTGCGTTTGCTACTTATGGTTTGACTATTTAGTGAAAAAAATTGTGTTCATTTTCTTCCCTCTATTTGAATATTCAGTAAAATCAAGTTCAGCAATGCATTAGCAAGATACTCTTTATAACCTTTTTAACTGATTGTATATTATGTCTTGACAGAATGATCTGATTGGTCAGAGTTTATTTGACTACCTTCACCCTAAAGATATTGCCAAAGTTAAGGAGCAACTCTCTTCTTCAGACACCGCACCACGGGAAAGACTAATAGATGCAAAAAGTACGTGGTTTATCCAATTCCAGAGACCAATGAACATGTGCATACTTATTAGTTGATAGTGACAGTATCAGTGGATTTCATACATTTGAGAATGACCCATTGTAGTTCAAGCATAAATTTCACATTGTTAGTAATATTGGTTTTTTAATAAATTGACTTGAAATAATTAAGGATTGAATAACATACATATTATATGTGTACTTAGTTTAAATCCAAGCCATGTTTATACTATTTAGATTTTTATTCTCCATTCCTTCCATGCAGCGGGGCTTCCAGTGAAAACAGACATAACGCCAGGCCCATCTCGACTGTGCTCTGGAGCAAGGCGTTCGTTCTTTTGTAGGATGAAATGCAACAGGCCATCAGTGAAAGTAGAAGACAAAGATTTTCCTTCTACCTGTTCCAAGAAGAAAGGTATGTATGTTAGACTTGAATATAGAAGAAACATTTTGGTTCAGTTCTATTGAAAAGATGTTTGTTTTGATTGAAAAAGACACTATATAGAAGAAATAGCGGGAAACCTATTTGAGTCCCCTTTGGGATAAGATAGAGTAGGGTAGAAATGTAATAAATAAATAAACAAACTTGGATCAGTACCTCTTTTTGGAACATAAATGTTTCTAATTCTTGTGCAATAAGTTGTACATTTTGCCATTGAATTCATAGCATTAGAACTGCATTTGCTGAAAACTGGCATTTGAGAAAAAGGATGTAGCATGTTATTGCTGCAAATAGTTATTTCTCGTAGTAGTCTATAAGACCTTTTGCTGTCAAATGGCGTGTATTGGAAGAGTTGTTAATGATGAAGGCTGCTAAATATTTTGTTGAGGGAAGTCAAGACCAATCCCCATTCCCCTCCCCTCTCTTTCCAGTATTTCTTTCCTCTTGTGACGCACTTTCCTATAACCAACCCCCCATCCCCTTTTTAACCACTCCCAACCCAACTATTCCTTAACCTTCCCCCTATCCTAAATTCATTCCTATCACCTTATTTTATTCTATTAAGTTTGTAAATCTGGAAAATACCCAATATTTTTTTAAAAAATAATATTTTGTTGAGGGCTGAAGATTCACTTTGTCATGATTACTTTTGGCATTCTTAAATGGTCCATGTGAATGAGTCTCAACATGCCATTTTTCATGAATGTAGTACTTAATGACATAAACCTTGTTTTCTTTTGTAGCAGACCGCAAAAGCTTTTGCACTATCCATAGCACAGGATATTTAAAAAGCTGGCCTCCAACAAAAATGGGACTAGATGAAGACAATGAGCCTGATAACGAAGGCTGTAATTTAAGCTGCCTTGTTGCAATTGGACGGTTGCATCCTCACGTAGTTCCTCAACCAGTAAATGGAGAGATCAGGGTTAAACCAACAGAATATGTTTCCCGACATGCAATTGATGGGAAATTTGTATTTGTAGATCAAAGGTAAGAACAACATCTTTAACTCATGGTACCAGGATAGCAGTCCAGAGCTGATGTTTATACTTTGACCTACTAGATGACTTGGTCCGAATAGCAATAATGTTACTGTGAAAGTAGATAAATTACAGGTTACTTCAGAACAATTGTATATACACATGAAGTTTGTGGCTGTGTAAATAATTTATCATTTCAAGTTGCTTAATTCCTCCACACAAGAAATAAACATTTGTACTGCAGGAATAGGTACACACAGTTGTCCTGTTTTTCGAGTAGAAAGATGGGGTACAATCCATGTGCTGACTATTAATTCATGGTCTGAAACTGATGTTTTGAATGCCAATTTTGTAGTCCTATGTAGAGCCCTCCCATATGTTGAAGTACATTATCTTGATTGCATTATCAGTTTTTGTTTTTCGGTTTTGTATAAGAGTTTCATGTACCTCTTTGTATCGATATGGATACCAACACTGGATAATTACTCCAATAAATATAAGAATGTGACTTTTCATAATAATTATTCTCCTTTCTTGCAAATATTTTCTTCACCCTTTCCCATGTAATATTAAATAAAGAAAGTTAAGTACCTGCATTCCCTGCTTTTTGACATTCAGCTGTTTCGACAGATCTAAATTGTAGCCATGTTCCACACTTTGAAGTCCTGGTCTACTCTTTTAACTACTGCTGCTGTGTTATTGGCAAGCTCTTTTTTTTCTTTCTCTCAATCACCTGGTGCAATTTATTGTTTAGTCTTGCATTTGCAAACTGAAAAAACCTGGGTTCCACTTTCCAAACGATTCCATGTTATGACAGAGGTCCAGTCTCTAACCTATCAGATTGGGGGGAGGGGGGGTCCTCCTATAGTAACAATGAAAAACTGGGGCCTTCCTTGCATTTCCCCCACTGTTTATAGGTATCCATAAACAGTAAGAGATGTTGTCGCTTACTGCTTATATAAGAGTAAATTTTTAGTTTTCTACCTATAATGTAGTCATTCCACATTACAGTAGCTGAAGAACTAATTAAGATTACATGGAAGCATATTCAACACTTGGGATGTAACGTTCTGTTATATACTTTACATATCTTGTTATACACTTTCATGAGGACATGTCTTTTTTTACTCCAATAACTAAACTAAAAATACTTAGCCAGCTTCCTCAGAATTCTCTAAAATCCTCCTGCTGAAGTAGTTTGTACTCAGAAACCTGGTGATATTCTTATAATAGTCAAGGAGTACTTGTATCCAAGAAATTTCCAAGCCAGCCCACAGTGTACTGGTGACAGAAAAGAAGGTACAGTTGTTTGTGTCAAAATCATAGCTTACAGATGGTGGATTAAAGTTGGAGAGACAAAAGCTTCATGTACAATCCCTCTTGAAAGATAGCACATGTGTGCATTGTCTATCACACTTTTTGAATAAAAATGTACAAAATAATGTCTTGAATCATTTAATGGACTTATGTTTGACATTAAACAAAATCCGATTTACAGTTACATTAATTTAAGCAATCGGAACTCATTGACCTTGTTTGAACTGAACTCTGCATGTGTGGTTATCACATATGTATCAGGGCAGAAACATGTATGTTCAAGATTCTTCTGTGTAGAATAACGTATGAGGAGCATATCTGAATCCTCACTATTTTAGTGGCAGTGTGCCAATGTCCAACAGATGCTTGCCACTGGAAAGAGGGAAGCAGTTTTTGATGATTTGATCTGCAATCCTCTGTAGCCCCTCACATAGTATTTATTCCAGAGAGCCCACAACACTTTCAGACAGCCTTTTAGACAGCCGCAAGGCAAATGGTAGAAATTAGCTCTGCCTTGCTTTATCAGAAGCATCACATTAGCAGAGCGTTCATAGTGTTTAACTGTGTTTTCCACACTGTCCTTAACAAACAAACATGCCACAGTTAAATTTTCCTTTACCAGTTTGTGCTTGTTTAAGTTTTAACTTTTAAGTCTTCAGAATAGATTATGGGATCTGCAATATTTACAGTTTAGATGGGACATTCTGCTATAGTACATTTATTAGGAATTAGTAAAAATGTGGATTTATAGTAGGATTGTCTGCCTTCTTATTGGCTGCTCTTCCTACTTTTAACTGCAGCCATATCTTCAAATATTAGCCAGGTGATAATAGTTTCTCCATGGCTTGGCAATTTCATCTACTAGTTTCTGCAAATATGGAATTTCTTTAAAGACAGTGGAAAGAGTTAGCCAATTTCATTTTGATCAGTTGGCAAACATTTTAAATAGAAGTTATCATATGATGTATAAATAAAACACCCTTTTTATATTTTAGGGCAACTGCAATCTTGGCATATTTACCACAGGAACTTCTAGGCACGTCATGTTACGAATACTTTCATCAAGACGATATAGGACATCTTGCGGAATGTCACCGACAAGGTAAAATGTTGTATATATACTTGTCTAAATAATTCAGGGCAAGATGGGTGGGTGTTATCCTTGAAGTGACTGGCTTGACCTTGAAGGAGCTGTGGGTGGTGAAGGCCAACAGGGAGCTCTGGTGTGGGCTGGTTCATGAGGTCACAAAGAATCGGAAGCGACTAAACGAATGAACAACAACAAATAATTCAGGAATTTAGATTTCCCCCCTCCATTAATATAATGTTGGCTAGGAAAAATAACTTCAGTAATTTGAAAACTGGAATAATACTAGACTGAACTAACTATACTAGAACATGCACAGGAAATTTGTCACAATTGAAATAATATAAGTATTCTATGTTTAAGACAACAAAATAAGACAACAAACTAATTGAGACATCCAGAGCCTCCATATTTTTACTCACGTTGACTCCTTCCCCATTTCTTTCAGTTTTACAGTCAAGAGAGAAAATTAATACTAATTGTTACAAGTTTAAAGTCAAAGATGGTTCTTTTATTACATTGAGGAGTTGTTGGTTCAGTTTCATGAACCCTTGGACCAAAGAAGTAGAATACATAGTTTCAACTAACACTGTGGTTTCGTAAGTATTTTTTTCTTCTGCTGATATGTTGAGCATATATGTGAGGTATGTTTTCCAGGTGACAGTATAGATCAGGGCTACTTAAACATGTTTCATTGGTGACCTCTTTTTGTCTGATAAATGTTTACGTGAACCAAGGTATATAGATATATAAAATTGGTATACAAGTCAAGCATCTACTGATAATATAGCATAAAGAAATGTATTTTAAAACAATTATTTTGCATACATGTACTTTTATCATTTATTAAAGATGAAAGCTAGTTTGCATACTAATAAGATGGACATGTTCATTTATTTTTAAATAAGGAGTTAAATCTTGATTGAATATTTGAAACTGCAGGACATAGAGCATATTCAGCATTTTTTACATGCCAGCTGGCAAGATTGGTTTGCAACCTCAAGTGGCAGTTGAAGCATTTCCTGCATGTAGTTGCTAATAGATTAATGTAAATGTTTAAAACAGCAACTATGTGGCAAGCTAAACAAAATTTTGTGGACCCCCCACCCACCCACCCAATATGTGGTCACGACCCACAATTTAAGAACCTATGTTATGGAAGGTGGACTTAAAGTTCGCACCTTTTGCTCTTTTTTGAAGACCATAAGCATCCATAGGGAAAAAACTAACATTCTAATGAGCTCAGCAATTATGAAGCATATGATACAGAGCAGTTGTTCTGCTTACCACTATGTTTTAGTAGGTAAGAGGGTATAGAAAATTTATTCAAAATGCTGCTTCTTCTTCTTCCTCTTTTTTTTCTTTCTTTTTTTCTTTCTTTTCTTTTTTTTTCTTTTTTTTCTTTTGCATCATATCAAAATCTAGAAGGTAGTGTTGCTGTACATGGGGAGCAGATAGGATTGTAGAAGGATCTCCACATAGCCAGATGTGAAATTAGGTTCTCTGAAGATCTGAAGCACTGGTGTAATCATACCACATCTGGCTATGGGAATGTTGCTCGGGGTTTATGTGCTCTGGCCTGCTTCCATAGAATAAGTAATGGCTGCACAGGGGGCCATTTTCAGTACGTTAGGGAGAGGTATATGCCTCAGCTTAGGCAGACCTACTACTCCATGCTGATCTATACAGGATTGCAATCGGCCTGTTTCTTTATCTCCCTGGATCCTTTCTGTGTATAGCTGGGCCTCCACATTCTCCGGTTGTACAGTTGCAATTTTGTTTATTTGTGAGCTAGTACTGCCCTGCCCTCTTCCTGAAGATGGGGCTGGCCTGTCAACATTCACATGGGAGGTGAACACAGCACAAGTGATGATGGCTCTTCCACCTGCCCACTTCCTGGTGATATGTCATGTGAATGTGCACACAGCCCTGGGCTTTGAGGAGGAGGGGGCAGTGAGTGTGAGGCTGGCGGACAGGCTAAACTTCTTAGTGTTTGTTGCAAACCAAGGAGACCCACCCCCACTGTACAATATTCACTTTTTCCCACTTTCACTAAATTCCTGTGCTCCTAACCCCATGAATGTGGAAGATTGTTTTCTTCATAATAATCCATTCTGGTGCCGTGATTTGAAAAGTGAAATAGGTTGAATTCCTGATTGCAAACGTGTGTCGTTTGTCTTTGTCTTCCTAACCTCCCAGTGCCCATGTACTTGATGGCGGAGATGCAACTTTCCCACAACTTGCAGCTTCACCGCACAGCATGGACAGTGTACTCCAGGCAGGAGAAGGTAACGTGAACATTGCACTATTTTAAAAAACCCACTTGACAGCCTTTCTTTGCATTTATTTCTCCAATCAGCTTGGTGTTGGCACCAACTAAAGTCAAATAAGTTATGTCTTCAGTGTCCTTGTTATTATTTGATTCTCTTTAAAAGTGCCCAACAATCTATATTCTGTGTATTGTTGCAGGCTTTCATGGCTGGAATCACTAGGTTCTTGTGGGTTTTTTCGGGCTATAGAGCCATGTTCTAGAGGCATTTCTCCTGACGTTTCGCCTGCATCTATGGCAAGCATCCTCAGAGGTAGTGAGGTCTGTTGGAATTAGGACAATGGGTTTATATATCTGTGGAATGGCTGGGGTGGGGCAAGGAGCTCTTCCCTGCTGCAGTTAGGTGTGAATGTTTAGCTGATCACCTTCATTAGCATTTGAAGGCCTGCCTGAGCCTGGGAAAATCTCTTGCTGGGAGGTGTTAATCTGTGCCTGGTTGTTTCCTCTCTGTTGTTTTGCTGTTATAATTTTAGAGTTTTTTAATACTGGTAGCCAGATTTTGTTCATTTTCATGGTCTCTTCCTTTCTGTTGAAGTTGTCCACATGCTTGTGGATTTCAATGGCTTCTCTGTGTAGTCTGCCATGGTGGTTGTTGGTGTGGTCCAGCATTTCTGTGTTCTCAAATAATATGCTGTGTCCAGGCTGGTTCATCAGGTGCTCTGCTATGGCTGACTTCTCTGGTTGAAGTAGTCTGCAGTGCCTTTCATGTTCCTTGATGCGTGTCTGGGCGCTGCGTTTGGTGGTCCCTATGTAGACTTGTCCACAGCTGCATGGTATACGGTAGACTCCAGTTGAGGTTGGGCTCTACAGGCCAATGGATACTCCACCTCAGACATCAGAAGAGCTGCAAGACCAAGAACAAGCCACGAGAGTAAAGATGAAGATCCACCCAGAGGAAAAGTGTTCCTGCCATACATCAAGGGAACCACTGACTGCATAGGGAAACTGATGAGGAAACACAACATACAAACAATCTACAAACCCACCAAGAAAATCCAACAAATGCTACGTTCAGCAAAGGACAAGAGGGATCCTCTCACCTCTGCAGGAGTCTACCGTATGCCATGCAGCTGTGGACAAGTCTACATAGGGACCACCAAACGCAGCGCCCAGACACGCATCAAGGAACATGAAAGGCACTGCAGACTACTTCAACCAGAGAAGTCAGCCATAGCAGAGCACCTGATGAACCAGCCTGGACACAGCATATTATTTGAGAACACAGAAATGCTGGACCACACCAACAACCACTATGTCAGACTACACAGAGAAGCCATTGAAATCCACAAGCATGTGGACAACTTCAACAGAAAGGAAGAGACCATGAAAATGAACAAAATCTGGCTACCAGTATTAAAAAACTCTAAAATTATAACAGCAAAACAACAGAGAGGAAACAACCAGGCACAGATTAACACCTCCCAGCAAGAGATTTTCCCAGGCTCAGGCAGGCCTTCAAATGCTAATGAAGGTGATCAGCTGAAACATTCACACCTAACTGCAGCAGGGAAGAGCTCCTTGCCCCACCCCAGCCATTCCACAGATATATAAACCCATTGTCCTAATTCCAACAGACCTCACTACCTCTGAGGATGCTTGCCATAGATGCAGGCGAAACGTCAGGAGAAATGCCTCTAGAACATGGCTCTATAGCCCGAAAAAACCCACAAGAACCTAATCTATATTCTCTCTTTGTCATACAAAGTAAAAATATAAACATACAAAAGAGGAAGAAAGACATTGGATACAAATCTAGATAAATTCAGTTAAACACATAATGAAATGAAAAGTCAAAAACTCCACAAGGATTTTTACACATATATCTTTCCAAACCCATGGAGGGCAGAAGGGTCCCAGTCTTAGCCCTGCCTGGCCAAATAGCTGTCCCTCTATTATTATTGTGCTGCCTTCCCCTCGTCCTCAAAATTTTATTCGGACTCAAAATACTGGATTTCAAAATGAATAGTAATCAGCATCTCTGTTTTTGATCTGAGCCCAGCATTTGATATTTTTGAATATTACATCATCAGCCACTTGTAACTTTTCAAAAAGTGTTACTTTATCATCGTTGATATAGCAACTAAAAGCAACTTGGTATCTACAACATATGAATTTAAGTGCAAGGTTCAGTTATATTTAGACCCACTTTGCCAGATGGACCAAGCTTTCATTTTTTCATCTGGTAGCTATGGATTATCTGCTCTTTGGGGCCATCAGCTTAGCATACTGAGAAACTGATCCCTTTTCCCTCAGACTGAAGTGATTACAGATAACAAGCTGCAGGTACATTATAACCTTGGTCAGCTTACATTTGGTTATGTAAAAGGTCTAGTTAAAGTGAAATGAGGTTGTGGGCCATGAGGCCAGGAAGGTTGGTTGTTAATCAGGAGGCACAGCTTCTGTCTTCAGGGCCATCCATAGCAGCACCTTTCAGAGCTAGTACCAGTTTGGGGGTGCTGAGAAGTGTAACAGGTAAACTTGTATTGTTGTGATTTCATCTGAAGGCAACAAGGAATAATCGTTTTTGAGCCAGACCCCAGCTTTGCGATGGGATCTGTTTTCCAAGAGGCATATATCTGATGTTTTTATCCCAAGGGGAAGATATTTACTACACTTTTCACACCTTGCTGCAAGGTGTTCAGCAATGGTGTACATAGATTTTCCTGCCTCCCACCCCTAATATCCCTTTCTCATCCCAATAAGCTTGCAGGGGAGATCTAGTGAAGGTTGCTCAGTTACTCACACAATGAGGCTATCCAATCTTTTATGTATGTCTCCATTTGGAGTCACTTGAATAAATTGCTTCTGGGCTTAGAGTGCACAGGTTTTTGATCATTAATGGAAGTAAGTAAACAGGAAGAGGCAAGGAACAATTCTGACTTACCTTTCTCCTGGTTTTTGAAACAACCCATTTAAAATTACATTGAAGTCTTGTTGTCTACACTTGTCGCATAGAAATGGTGCATATAGACAAATTTACAGTGCGTCTCTGGAACCAGTGCATGACATAGTGAGGTGCATGCCTATAATTCCTCCTTTAAAAAATGACTGGACAACCTCTAGGTGCCAGTTCATGCTGCCCCCACGAACAAAGGAGAAATGGGGCTGGAAGGTCCTTTTCCAGCTATATCTATATATGCATACATGCATACACGTGCATGTATTCTGGAGTCTTCAAAAACTACCTTAGGTTGCATAATGCTCAGTCCTGCTCCATGAAGTGAGACCGCATTTTTTACACAAACGTGTGTGGTTAGCTTTTAATGTAAGGTTTCTAAGGCAGCGTTTCTAAGTTTCTTCCTGCAAGCAGTTAAATCTTTGAGTGTTGAAATTAACACATGAAAGTTAAAGCTCAAATTGTAGGATGATGAGAGACAGACAAAGGGGAACATCTTATTCTTCTGTGTGAATACAAGCATTAATAGAAGACTAATCTTGCAGGTAGGAATCCAAGAGGATAGTCACTGCAATTCTCTCTCTTTCAGTTCTTCTAAAGTTCATTCCTCAAGCTCTGTTTTGTCTTTTTCAACATTCTCTCTTCTTTTAAAAGGTGGCCCTAAAAGGTCCCTTCCAACAGTCCCTGGTATTCCAGGAGGAACAAGAGCAGGGGCTGGTAAAATTGGCAGGATGATTGCTGAAGAAATTATGGAGATTCATAGGTAAGGATATATCTGGCTCTGTTATGACACTTCAAGCTATATTTCTTAAAGGATTTTATTCAAATGGAGGGGGGGGGGGGCACAAAGAGTTGCTACTAGCAGACACTCGGTGATAAGTGGGACAGGCAAAGAACGTGTTTAAATCTGTTGTCATACACTTACTATCCGTAATCTGTGAGTGATCAGTAGTTGTTGCAGAAACTTGGCAACAGACAGTAAACACAATGACAGAGTTATGTCTGCCAGTGCACCCTCCCAAAACCTACTTTTTCAACCTGGCAACACCTCAACAGAAGGGTTTTTGAGGTGGCACAGAATGCAGTGCTGGGAAGTGATGTCTACAGTTATCGCCCCAGTCATGGGGCAGATTGAGGACAGGCCTCTGAAAAGTCCTCCCACAACTGCTTGTCTGACCAGAAAGATGCTGCAGATGTTTTCCAGTGACCCTGGTTTGCAGCACTTTGGAAACCTTTTGATTGTGGCACTGACAGCTTGAAATGTTAGGTCTTGAGGTCATGTCCATTCATTAATGACCATAAATGTAATGTCATAACTGCTGAATAGGATGGCAGCCTATATGTTAAACTTTTTGGATTATGTGAATGTAAAGAACCTCCGCCACTGGTAATGAAGCTGCCACCCAATTGTAGAGAGACGCTACCAACTAGTAAGGAAGCGCCTAGGTTTAGGAGAGAGGAGCCATTGAATTGTAAAAGGCTCTGGTATTAAAGGCTCTGTTTGTGTTGTGAGGTAATTTTGGTAGAGTGGGTGCGCAGAACGTAAAATTAATGGAGATGAGGCAGTTTTAAAAACCAAAGAGAACAAGTTTATTTTTAAACAAAGCGTATGGTTGCAGTATGAAGATGTTGAGCTTGGCAAATACTTGATGGTTACATGTAACTTGGTTGTGATACAATTCAGACTTTCGATGTTACAACTTATGAACTCTTGCTGTGGTGAAGCGTTTTATTAACCAGTGTTCCCTGCAATGAATAGTCTTTCTGTTTGATCTATACTTGATCAAATCACAGAACTCCAGTCTTCCTCTGACTAGCGATCCTAGCAAGCCTCTGTTAGTTCTTTCTAACTAAAGCAACTAACAAGGTTTTCCCTTCAGCTTCCTAGCTGAAGAAATCTCTACTATTCACGAACACTAAAAACTGACTCTTCTGCTCTCTCAGAGTCTTTTTCCCTGACTGACTCTAACTGTCACTTTTTTAAAACCTTCACTCTCTAAGCTCCTCCCACCTCCTCTTCTGCCTCGTTTCCATGGTAACACATTTCTCACAGCTAGGCCGCTCCAGCCTTAGGGCAACCAATGCAAACATAAATACAGTTATAAGCATATTATTATAAACACTTCTGTACAGTGAACAATTAGAAGTAGTACTCAGAACATGTTTTCTACGTATCTATGCTGTTTATAGGTGGACAAAAATAGGTAAAAGAGGCTCAAATTTCAGTCAATGGGATATCTCAAGCCCTATTGATTCCTTTGAATTATATAAAATGTACATGGTTGAGAACTTTGGAGCACTGTAAATATATTGTCGAAGGCTTTCATGGCCGGAATCACTGGGTTTTTGTGAGTTTTCCAGGCTGTATGGCCATGTTCCAGAAGCATTCTCTCTTGACGTTTCACCTGCACCTATGTCAAGCATCCTCAGAAGTATTGAGGTCTGTTGGAAACTAAGTAAGTGGGGTTTATATATCTGTGGAATGTCCAGGGTAAGAGAAAGAACTCTCGTCTGTTTGAGTTATGTTGCAATTGGCCACCTTGATTAGCATTTAATGGCCTAGCAGTTTCAAGGTCTGGCTTCTTACTACCTGGGGGAATCCTTTGTTGGGAGGTGATTAGCTGGCCCTGATTGTTTCTTGTCTGGAATTCACCCGTTTTTGAGTGCTGTTCTTTATTTACTGTTATGTTTTTGGAGTCTTTATTAATACTGGTAGCCAGAGTTTGCTCATTTTTGTGGTCTCCCCCTTTCTGTTGAAATTGTCCATATGCTTGTGGATTTCAATGGCTTTTCTGTGTAGTCTGACATGGTAGTTGTCCAGCATTTCTGTGTTCTCAAATAATATGCTGTGTCCAAATTGGTTCATCAAATGTTCTGACTTCTCTAGCTGAAGTAGTTTGCAGTGCCTTTCACGTTCCACTCATGATGGCCAGCTGCAACACCTACCTCAAACAGACAAGAGTTCTTTCTCCACCCTGGACATTCCACAGACATATAAACCCCATTTTCCTAGTTTCCAACGGACCTCACAACCTCTGAGGATGCCTGTCATAGATGAAGGCGAAACGTCAGGAGAAAAAAAGCTTCTGGAACATGGCCATACAACCTGGAAAACTCAACAACCCACTGTAAATATAGTTTATATACCAACAGATTGCCCTCTTATTGCCATTATGTAAGAAAGGTTTCTTATGGATTATTTTGCTATCTAAATTACTATACACAAAAGGTACCCGTTTTTTCTGGTGATAAAAGCCTGATCGAGGGGCTGGCTCCAAGCCCAAAAAAATTCTATAGTTTTCACATGAGATTTTTGCATTCCTTTTTGATCTGATTGACAATATTTGTTTGATAGGATACGAGGCTCTTCACCTTCAAGCTGTGGCTCTAGTCCATTGAACATGACCAGCACACCTCCCCCTGACACTTCTTCACCAGGAGGCAAAAAGGTGAGGTAGCAGAATCCAAGAGTGCTTTGCTGTGTATAGAAAGTAACCCATGGCAACTAATTTGCCGGAAGGCTATATCATGGTATTTCCAGGCTACTGAGAGGCTTTGTGTGCTCAGTGAATGGCCTCAACCACCTCACAGGGGAACTACAAAGTCAGATGGTGTCTACACAACTCCATCTAGCCATCTTTCTTCCTTTGGAAAGATCAAAAAAAACTTTAAAAAAACACCCATTGCTTGCTCTGAATTTTAAGCAAAGTGGGGGAGTGGGGTTCATCTGGAGTGCTTTTCTCTCATACACAGTGTTTAGGGGAATTTTGAAATTGATGTTTCAAGAACAAATTTCTAATACAATTTCATGAGTTAGATGTTACTCATTTTAGTATTTCTTGCTGTCTCTTTACCTAAAACTTCATTTTAAAGCATAAATAACTTGGACGTATGACTGAAATAGGGGAGGAGCAGTAGCTATTCCAAAATATCTTTCTGTAACTTTCTCAGTGCATAAGGTTCAGCTGATAGCTATAACAACAACACCGCTTTGAGTCACCTGAGGGCTGAGAAAAGCGGTAAATAAATAAATAAAATAAACAACAACAACTTCATTCTTGTATCCCGCCTCCATCTCCCCGAAGGGACTCGGGCCAGCTAACATGGAGACCAAGCCCAATATAAACAAGGTTACAAAGAACACAATTTAAAACGTATACAGTAAAATATATTAGAACAGTAAAACCAATAAAATGTAAGCATCATAAAACATAAACCAAACATCAAACAACCAGTAGCCAAGAACAGATTTGAGATTAATAGGGCAGGACAAAGGCTTGTGCAAATGTAAACCAGGGCTGGGAATAAAATACTGGAATCCAACCAAAAAAATTAGTTAGGCGGACTTAATCAGTAGCTAAACCATTATTAGATCGGGGTCAGTGACTACACCAGGTCCTAGGGTCATGCAGTCTTCAAAAGCTGCGCTCTCATCTATCCCATTTTTTTTTATTCAAAAAGTAGTCAAATGGGGCAGTTTCGCTGTTTACTCATCTCTTTCACCAATAACTGCTTAGGTGCAGGAGAAGGTTTTTGATTACTAGGAAGTAAATTCAGAATTCCTCAAAGTTTTGAGAAAAGCCCTCATCACCACCAAACAGCCTAGAGGTCATTAGCATTTCAGATTTTTGTGAAGTTTTCTCAATGTCAGAAGAGGTGGCAATCTCAGAAATGGCCTTGGAGAGGCACACATTGGCTATAGTCCATTCTTCTAAGACCGTAATCCTGGAGTAAATCAATTTAGAACACCTTTTGATTATACTCTAAGCTCTTGGTATCCACTGGGGTTTGATTCCAGGACCCTCTATGGATACCAAAATCCATAAATGTTCATTATATAGATTGATGTAATAATGTAATAATTATAGAACATGGAAAATTTAAGGTTTACTTTTTGAATTTTTTTTCTGAAATATTTTCAGGTCATAGAGGGTGGAGTGTGTGGGTGCCAAATCCATGGATATGTAGGGACAACTATAGTCCCAAATTTATTGACAGTTTGAATAGTTACACACAATTTTGGATAGCTAGACATTCATTGTATTATTGTGACATGGTTGGAAGAGAAATCTTAACACCATCTGGCAGTACTTTTCACATAGCCTTTTTCACTTTGGTTCACTGCACAAAGAGTCATCATGGGAAGTTTACTCATGTGGCATATGAACTGTTTTACCACTGTCCCTATCAATTAAGGGACAACAGTTGTTGGCTTGCATCCTCAGCCACAGTAACTGACACAGCCAGTTGTGAAGAATGCTGGGAACTGCACTCCAGCAAGAGCTGAAGGCCATATTTTGCCTCAACTCTTGAAAGATGATAGAATTTTCCTCATAAAGGCAATGCTTTATTTTTCACTTGAACTTTGAGAGATACCATCCAAATTGGATGAGCCTTTCTGAGCAGCAGGACAGTATTACAGTGTTATAGTTTAAAAGCCTATGAATGTGATACACTGCAGATCAGCTTGAGAACAAGTAATCTGTAAAGCAGATTTTATATAATATCTCATTTTAACAGACTGTCTCAAATTATCCAGACGTTCTTTCTGTAGTGCGTGCGTGTCTATATATATATATATATATATATATATATATATATATATATATATATAGTCATCTACTGGTAGTTGCTATTTGATAAGTAGTAGCTATGCCATTTATTTCTGATATTTGATTATCCAGTTATCTTTAGATTTTATTTATTTATTTATTTATTTATAAGTTTTGTATACCGACCTTCTCACCTCTCTTGAGGGACTCAGACAGGTTACCAACCATAATATCACATACAATCAATAAAACATCATAATACATATTACAGCAAAACATTAAAACAGCAATTACAATCAATAACTATAATGGTCAGTCGTCATACTAAAATCGTTGCTCATCATCCTCCATCCATATCTCAGGGTGTTGGCTCACTCGTCGAATGCCTGTCTCCATAACCAAGTCTTCACCTGTTTCCTAAATGTCAGGATAGAAGGGGCAGTTCTGATCTCCAGTGGGAGAGAGTTCCAGAGTCGAGGGGCCACCACCGAGAAGGCCCTGTCCCTCGTCCCCACCAGACGTGCTTGCGAAGCTGGTGGGACTGAGAGCAGGGCCTCTCCAGACGATCTTAATAATCTTGATGGTTCATAGGGGAGAATACTTTCGGAGAGGTATAACAGGGTCGGAGTCGTTTAGGGCTTTATAGGTTAACACCAGCACTTTGAATTGTGCTCGGAAGCTAATTGGCAGCCAGTGGAGCTGGTGTAACAGCGGAGTGGTGTGCTCCCTGTACCCAGCACCCGTTAGTAGTCTGGCTGCCGAGCGTTGGACTAGCTGCAGCTTCCGGGCAGTCTTCAGAGGCAACCCCACGTAGAGAGCATTGCAGTAGTCTAAACGGGATGTAACCAAAGCGTGGACCACCATGGCCAAGTCAGACTTCCCAAGGTACAGGCGCAGCTGGCGCACAAGTTTTAATTGTGCGAAAGCTCCCCTGACCACCGCCGAAACCTGGGGCTCCAGGCTCAGCGATGAATCTAGGAGAACTCCCAAACTGCGAACCTGCGCCTTCAGGGGGATTTTCCCCTACCTTTTTGAAATAGGGAATAGCATATGTCAAAATTCAAACTGGAGATATACTTGGGAACTTTGATTCTTTTTGGAATACAAAATGATAATACAACCTACCACTAATACTGTTATAATGGGGAATAGCTTGTTCCAACATTGGATACAAGCCAATAAGGAATGCACTGTTCATTAGCCAAGCTATAGTTAAATGGTATCCTTCCTGACACAACCACTGTGGTCAAAATCGTGGTGAAGAAGGTATTTCAGAAATCTAGAAGAGCAAAACAACATGAATACCTCCCTCACTGCCAGTAGGAGGAAACTCAGGTTAATTATCTTTGTCCGAAAGCCTGCACTGAGATAACTTGCCATAGAAATGAACAGTTAATTTTAAAATATCTTTGTAAGAAATGAGTGTAATGTTTTGCTATAAAAGCAAACAACTTTGAGAAAATATTGATTTTTTTTATGGCAGGAGCTTACAATTCTGTGGGGCATGCCTTGATTAAATTAATCAGATCAAATGTATTTCAGGCATTTTTCATTGGTAAAGCATGTTTATTTCAAGGAAATTTCCCCCATGTTTGTGCTAAATTCCTCAGGCCCTGGGGGAACCTATTTTCCTGAATGAGATTCCATGCAGCTGAAAGTATGAACCCAGTAATTTGGGTTTACATATAAATGAGCCACGTAGAATTCCACCAAAAGAAACAGCTTCCATGCTAGTTGGCATCATGAATCAGGAATGTGCTTAACATAGAAACCAATATATTACCTTAATATTTATAAACCACTGTTTTCAAAGAAATGCATCTAAGTATATATAGACCCCTCCCCCCAGCACCAACTGCCGCTCTGGGCCAGAGTGAAGAGAGGGGACCAGGGGGCCATTCCATCTTGTCTCCTGCATATGTCATCAGTTGGGGACCCCTCACCCCAGCACCAACTGCTGCTCTGGGCCAGAGTAAAGAGAGAGGGGGCCCAGGGACAGTTCCATCTTGTCTCCTGTGTTATGCTAATAGTGTAATGTAATATATTGTATATACATATAATATTTATATTATAATGTAATACAATATAATACTACTAATAATAATAATATATTATAATTATATATTTTATATTACATGTAATATTACTAATAATATTACAATATAATGGTATAGTACACTGTTTCTCAACCTGGGGGTCGGGACCCCTGGGGCGGGGTCGCAAGGTGGTGTCAGAGGGGTTGCCAAAGACCATCAGAAAACACAGTACTTTCTGTTGGTCATGGACTTTTTTTGTGGGAAGTTTGGCCCAATTCTATCGTTGGTGGGGTTCCAAATGCTCTTTGATTATAGGTGAACTGTAAATTCCAGTAACTACAACTCCCACATGTCAAGTTGATTTTTCCCCAAACTCCACCAGTATTCACATTTGGGCATACTCAGTATTTGTGCCTCTTGTATTGTTTAGACAAGGCATGGGCAAACTTCGGCTCTCCGGGTGTTTTGAACTTCAACTCTCACAATTCCTAACAGCCTCAGGCCCTTTCCTTTTCCCCCTCAGCCGCTTAAGCCATGTGTGGACAAACTGTTGGTAACTACAGAGTCACCACTGCATTTAAAGGGATTGATTCATTGAGCCACTAAAATTCTGGGCTAGATATAAACTTTGCTCTCCGGAAGCACCAATGACACCTCAAGCTGTAATCGGTGCAATCATGCTGATTTTTGGCACATATTGCAGTCATCTTAATTTAGTCTATTCTGGGTTTGATGTGTCATTGTGTGGAACATGGTTAAGAATGGTTCTAATGACAGTATCATTTATTTGATGACTATATTACATAGTGACTCACTTGTCATTTCCTAAGAAATAGACTTCAGTGGGAAGAAACACTGATGTGATTACTTGTCATACAGTGAATGAGTTGTTACTAGGCCTGAAACAATCCCGAGGGAAATTCTAGCTGAAACATTTTTCTAGGAGGCAAGTTTTGATATTTTCAGAGAAATAAAGGAGGCTGTCACAGATTGGGAATTATGTCCTTTGAGATTTTCAGTGAGTGAGAATTTTTATTAGCTGTCAAGATATTTTCTACACTATAGGTTTAGCATATGGTTGGACTTCTCACTATATAACATATGTTACCACTTTTCCTGTTATGATAACTTGACTACCGTTCTCAAAACAAAATAGTACTATTATTCAGTTAATTTTAATTACTCATAAGTAGTTCAAGA
This sequence comes from Anolis sagrei, assembly GCF_037176765.1. NCBI lineage: Eukaryota > Metazoa > Chordata > Lepidosauria > Squamata > Anolidae > Anolis > Anolis sagrei. The sequence continues at coordinate 254,959,742 of NC_090021.1, forward strand.
AAATTTACAAAAGCTATTTTAAAATATTTTTCTAGCAATGTTTCTTGGACATGTTCCACATTAAACACCATGAATAAAAGCAATATAAGACCCAAATTGTTAGTGCTTAAGCATATTACACACCATGCAACTCTTGTGATTCAGACAAAAGACGTAGGGAAATCGAAAATGGTTGACGCAATCCAAGTATAGAAGGCCTGCTGGAAAGTTAATCACCCATCTATTTTAATACTTGACATCTATGGGAGATAAACTCATGTACAGTAAATGATTTTTTTTTGCCTGAGATGGCAACTTCTCCTGTAAGGTCACAGATTATCCCATTACATTATTTTGAATGAATTGCTTGGTTAATTGATCAAAACAGGTTTGACATTTTCCTAGTCATGCTAATGACTTTTTAATCTTTGATTATTGTGTGTGCGTTTTTCTCTCTCTCTCTCTAAATTAATGTCGATATTTGCCTATGCCTATGTCTTTAACTAATAAAAATGAATTGTAACCCCCTCCCTCCCCAAAAAAAACAAACAAAAAATCAGGTTTCACATTTTCAATGAAAATAGAAGTAAAAGCTAGCCCCTAAATACAAGTTGTAGAAGTTAGGCTCTGAAAACTTTTAAGATTGTTAACAGGATGAGGAATCTTATTCACAGTAGTTTATGCTGGACTAACATTTTTGTTCTGTTTGATCTCCTTCCCTTTTTCAGATTTTGAATGGTGGAACTCCAGACATTCCTCCTACCAGTTTACTATCTAGTCAGATCCATGACAACCCAGGTTATCCATATTCTGACAACTCCTCCATCCTAGGTAAGCATACATTTCTATCATGATCACTAGGGCTGCTGGGACTTGCATTCCAGTAACATTTGAAGAATGGTACAATACCCACCTGATTTACGTAGTGAGCACCTTGTTATTTGCAGGCTCCCACTGATGGAATCCTGGATCTTCAGCCCAGTCACTGCTGATTCAGTGTCAGGTCCTAAAACAAATGTTCTAGAAAAACAGTATTCTGTTTTCTTTGCATATTCATCTGTCAAATGACTATCTGTAGCAAAGTAGTAGTTATAGTTGACCCCCAAAGCTAAAATGGTTAAATCTATATTAAAAGTAGACAAAGCCAAGGTAAAATAGTGTCAACAACAATACCATAATTATCTCCTAAACTATTGTCAAATGCATTAATCCCTTCCCTCACTTGTTATTTATTTTGTCATTCAACCTGAGTGGTGTTTCCTTTCACTAACTCTTTGTTCTATTGCTGACTTGTTTTAACTTTTCCATTCATTTTCCAGGGGAAAACTCGCACATAGGCATTGATATGATCGACAATGACCAAGGATCCAGCAGCCCAAGCAACGACGAAGCAGCCATGGCAGTTATTATGAGCCTTTTGGAAGCTGATGCAGGTCTCGGGGGGCCAGTTGATTTTAGTGACTTACCTTGGCCCTTGTAAATGCTACCCAATAGCTTTGACATCTGGATATATCAAAGTGCATTATTGGTGGAATTCTCCCATCTGTGAAATGTGTTGAAATGCTTTTGATGTTTTAATTTCATAAGCCATATCAAGAGAACCGTCATCCTCCTCCCCTGTGTATTTTCAGACCAAGTGGAGATCAACTTGCTGCAGTGTTCCTACATCATTGATTTGGTTAGCTGTGTATAGCTTGGATTAATTGTATATTTTGGGTTCTGTTCTTGTGTTGTTGTTTTTTTTTAAAAAAAAAGATCACTGTGCAAACACAGCACTGGCATCACTGGTAGCTTTTATATGCAGATGGTCATTTCAGCTATATTGTGTTTTTACACTACAGGAAAAAGTCCCCCATGTGGATAATAAATATTTCTTATACTAATGTATCAAAATTGTTTCTTGTAAGATCCTTTACTATAAATATTGTTGAAGTGTAATGTATTAGACAGTGAAATATTTTTAAAATAAAACGTTTTCCCTTATTCTGAATTTATTTACTTGGATTGTAAAATAAACATATGGATGAAGTGCATCATGGTAACACAGAAGGGAAAAAAAGATCTGGACAAATATTGTTCTTGGATCCTGGCTCAGATATCAGTATAGAACAGTTTCTTAAGAAACAAGAAGAGTCAGCACAGCATTTAGAGCAGTGGCTCTTCACTTTTTTTGCCCTCCAGATATTTTGGACATCATCTTCTGAAAACTCCAGATAGCAATGCCAGTAGTAAAGCCTCAAATAACTGATGAGCTAAAGGCTTAGACCTATTGGTCTGAAGTTTCAAAACAACACAAAGGAAAAATTATGGTGCATAGGCTAGTTGTATGACAAAGGCTGATGAAAAAGCCTGTTACATTAATTGTGGCCTATATTCTACTATTAGACTGGACTACAGTAGAACTGTTGACTCAATGAGAGTTATATGTAAACTCACCATTCTACAATTGGTTCAGTGGGCTTCCTACACTTCAGAATTACCAGGATACCATTCAAAATTGAGGTTTTAAGTTTTTATATATTGAGATGTCTGTGTTGCTCAACAGAGATGAGAAAGGAACCAGTAATATACATCTTACCTTCAAGCTTTTTCTAGGCTCCTGTTAATGTCTCATCCCTCTTGTGCTTAGCAGCATGTCAAACTTGTAGCTCTCAGGTGTTTTGTGCTTTCAGCTTCCAGAATTCATGTCCATTGGATAAACTGGCTAGGATTTATGGGAATTGGAGTACTAAACATCTGGGGGGAGGGGCACAAGTTTGACACTTCTGAATTATACCATAATTCCAAGGGCTCTTCAGCTGCTTTTCTCACCACTACTTCGAATTTGCTGTGGTCTTTCTTGTTCCCAGGCTCTCAAGTTACCCAGACCATAGTGGGTTATTCCCTTGTGTCAGCTGATTGAGCTAGGAGTCCTAAAGTTTCAGTTCTATTTAATCCATTTACTCTTCTCTCTTCCTTAACAATTGGTTTTTCTGCCTTGTGAACTTTTAGAGCTTTCTATCCTATTTTTAAAACATTTTTCTAAAATAAGATTTAAATATGGCCAGTAATTACCAACCTCTTTGCCCCATCCCACATTGCAAGATTTGGATAGTGAAAAAAAATCCACTTGTGAAAAAAAGAAGCAGCAGACAATTACTAAAATCCCTTTCAAGACCACGAGTATAAAGGTTATTGTTTGAATTTATCAAACTATGTTATTTAGTAATTGTCTTAAAGCATCAGAGATAACTTGTTTCTTGTCTGAAGCAGGCTTAGCACTAGAAAAAACAGATAAAACAACATCTGGCAAAATACTTTAAATATTTTGCTGGAAAAAAACAAAAAAAGTTCTCTCAAGTGTGGATTGCCAGACATTTTATCTTCAAACTATGGCTAGTACCCTAATTATAATTTTAGAGAAAATTGTAATAACATAAGACAGCTAATATTAAAATAATGGCAATTTTATTTGAATGAAAAACTTGAGTTTACAATCAGTTAATAAGTGAAGAGTGAACAACTTGACCTTGCCTATTCCACAACATATGAAAAAAACCTCTCAGTAAATAAATATTTCTGTGAACAGATTTAAGGTAAGGCAATTTTTTTAAGATAAAGCCCATTTCAGTTGTTTCTGACCCTTGCACATGGCTGACATCAAACATGAAAAAAACCCTTCACTGGATAAGTCTCAAAAAACTGACCACTGGATCACAGCCCAAAAGCCCCAGTTGCAAGAATTTTGTGCTCATCCATAAGAGAATTGAGTAGGTTCATCATCTCTGTTCATTAACTATTTACATTTATCTGAATAGAAAGTCTCTGAAAGAAGCACTCTGTTAGTCAACATTGTGCACAGTGACTATAAAAATGGCTTTGAGAAATATTTTTTGCCCACCATTTATAAAGTGCCACTATTAATTACGTCTGCATTTTCTTCCACTGTACCAAAATACTGAATAAACCATAGCCTCTGAATCCTGCTATTTCAGACAGAGCCTTAGGATGAGGACAGTCCACCATACAACCAATACCACAAAAATCTACTTACTGGTAAACAAATGCAGGTATATAACTGAACCTCATGGTGTTACACATGTACTCCTACAAACCATATCAGATCCCACTTTGGTCTTTAAAGTCCATACTGCAGCATCCTAAAAACATTACATGTTCATTACACAATGGAGAGAAGCTGGAATTGCAGTGCAGTATGAGCTTTTTACAGCATCTTCATTTTTTTTAATAATAGCATGCTTTTGTTTAACCAAGAGTTTGGATCAGAGTGGCAAGTTGTGTCCCTCAGGATCCGCATCGCTGTTGCTGGGCTGAGGATGGATGGGCAGAATATCCAGTTCATCCACCTGAGGAGTGGGATGCATCACCACCAGCTGGTCCTGGGGAATGTCGGCTGCAGCAGCTGCCAGGTTGGTAATAGATTTGCTTTTTACGCACTGGAAATCAACATGCCGACTCTTCCCTTCTTCCTTTTCCCATGACATCCTTATGAAAGGTCTTTGGACGTAATTGTAGATCACCTCTGGTCTTCCACCTGGACGTTTCTTAACCTTTTCCTTGTATGTAGGGTATCCTAAAGTATTTGAGACAAATACAACTATCTTCAATTTCAGTACAAAGCACCACACTTTGGATCAAGTAAGAAATAACAAGAACTTATGCAGTCAGCAGGCATGTTAGTTGGAGGCAGCAAGAACACCCTTTCCCCACTTTTCATGGAATAAATCGTTGGCATGTCTTTTTTGCTACAAGGAATTAGATACAGAATTATGCTGAAATTCCGTGGTATAAGACAGTACTTACATAAAAGATACACTAGTATAAAAATGAGTCGCATAAAGGCCTACTTGATGAGAAACTGAATACTAGCTCATGGCCTGCCTCCTTTTTGGGGTCTCCGCTTCCCTATTATTACATTTGTATTTTTATTTATTTACTAATAATTTCAAAATATTTCACATAATACAGTAGTCTTGTTATGTCATCTGTTTCCAGATGTATACTCCCCCACCCCCACCCCATCATTCACATAGTGTTACATAAAATACAGCTTTGTCAGTTCTATACTACCAGGTATTTTAGT